>NW_024063402.1:0-338692 GCF_006381635.1 Hibiscus syriacus | reverse complement strand
AGTTGATTTGTTGATTTTCAATCTGCTTTATGTTGAAGGCAAAACAGACTATCGCAACGCGAAATGGCTATCGCAACGAGAAATCGCAATGCGAAATGAAAATCGCAATGCGAAATGAAAATCGCAACGAGAAAATCGCAATGCGATTTTCATTTCGCATTGCGATTTTCTCGTTGCGATAACCATTTTCGCATTGCGATAGTCAAATGAATGTCTAATAAGTGATGACAACTGAACAGATCATAGCAATGTTCAAACTCAAGTTACTAATACATGCCTAACTGAAAATGTTAAAAGTGCACACATAAAATACACATAATGCAAGTTTTGTTAACATATATACTCCTTTTGGTTTGAAAATGTTTGGTTAAGTACCTAGAATTCAATAATTTGCTGTTTGTAGGTTTTAGATGTGTAGGAAGTCTTGTTTGAGCAAATGTTTGGTTTCTGCAGGTTAATCCTTAAGTGAGTTGTGAATGGATGTACGGGGTCACAAAGTTGTTGATTCATGATTCAATAATTGATGAAGAAATAAGAATTATTATTATTTTTTGATTGTTTAATTGATTTGTAAAAGATGATTTGTAAATGTTGATTTGTTTAATTGATGTGTACATAATTTGTGTTGAAATGTAATAGTTGATTTGTTGATTTTCAATCTGCTTTATGTTGAAGGCAAACAGACTATCGCAACGCGAAATGGCTATCGCAACGAGAAAATCGCAATGCGATTTTCGTTTCGCATTGCGATTTTCTCGTTGCGATAACCATTTTCGCATTGCGATAGTCAAATGAATGTCTAATAAGTGATGACAACTGAACAGATCATAGCAATGTTCAAACTCAAGTTACTAATACATGCCTAACTGAAATGTTAAAAGTGCACACATAAAATACACATAATGCAAGTTTTGTTAACATATATACTCTTTTGGTTTGAAAATGTTGGTTAAGTACCTAGAATTCAATAATTTGCTGTTTGTAGGTTTTAGATGTGTAGGAAGTCTTGTTTGAGCAAATGTTGGTTTCTGCAGGTTAATCCTTAAGTGAGCTGTGTGAAATGGATGTACGGGGTCACAAGTTGTTGATTCATGATTCAATAATTGATGAAGAAATAAGAATTATTATATTTTTTGATTGTTAATTGATTTGTAAAAGATGATTTGTAAATGTTGATTTGTTTAATTGATGTGTACATAATTTGTGTTGAAATGTAATAGTTGATTGTTGATTTTCAATCTGCTTTATGTTGAAGGCAAAACAGACTATCGCAACGCGAAATGGCTATCGCAACGAGAAAAATCGCAATGCGATTTTCGTTTCGCATTGCGATTTTCGCGTTGCGATAACCATTTCGCATTGCGATAGTCAAATGAATGTCTAATAAGTGATGACAACTGAACAGATCATAGCAATGTTCAAACTCAAGTTACTAATACATGCCTAACTGAAAATGTTAAAAGTGCACACATAAAATACACATAATGCAAGTTTTGTTAACATATATACTCCTTTTGGTTTGAAAATGTTTGGTTAAGTACCTAGAATTCAATAATTTGCTGTTTGTAGGTTTTAGATGTGTAGGAAGTCTTGTTTGAGCAAATGTTGGTTTCTGCAGGTTAATCCTTAAGTGAGCTGTGTGAAATGGATGTACGGGGTCACAAAGTTGTTGATTCATTGATTCAATAATTGATGAAGAAATAAGAATTTATTATTTTTTTGATTGTTTAATTGATTTGTAAAAGATGATTTGTAAATGTTGATTTGTTTAATTGATGTGTACATAATTTGTGTTGAAATGTAATAGTTGATTTGTTGATTTTCAATCTGCTTTATGTTGAAGGCAAAACAGACTATCGCAACGCGAAATGGCTATCGCAACGAGAAAATCGCAATGCGATTTTCGTTTCGCATTGCGATTTTCTCGTTGCGATAACCATTTTCGCATTGCGATAGTCAAATGAATGTCCAATAAGTGATGACAACTGAACAGATCATAGCAATGTTCAAACTCAAGTTACTAATACATGCCTAACTGAAAATGTTAAAAGTGCACACATAAAATACACATAATGCAAGTTTGTTAACATATATATCCTTTGGTTTGAAAATGTTTGGTTAAGTACCTAGAATTCAATAATTTGTGTTTGTAGGTTTTAGATGTGTAGGAAGTCTTGTTTGAGCAAATGTTTGGTTTCTGCAGGTTAATCCTTAAGTGAGCTGTGTGAAATGGATGTACGGGATCACAAAGTTGTTGATTCATTGATTCAATAATTGATGAAGAAATAAGAATTATTATTATTTTTTTGATTGTTTAATTGATTTGTAAAAGATGATTTGTAAATGTTGATTTGTTTAATGTGTACATAATTTGTGTTGAAATGTAATAGTTGATTTGTGATTTTCAATCTGCTTTATGTTGAAGGCAAAACAGACTATCGCAACGCGAAAATGGCTATCGCAACGAGAAATCGCAATGCGATTTTCGTTTCGCATTGCGATTCTCGTTGCGATAGCCATTTTCGCATTGCGATAGTCAAATGAATGTCTAATAAGTGATGACAACTGAACAGATCATAGCAATGTTTAAACTCAAGTTACTAATACATGCCTAACTAAAATGTTAAAAGTGCACACATAAAATACACATAATGCAAGTTTTGTTAACATATATACTCCTTTGTTTGAAATATTTGGTTAAGTACCTAGAATTCAATAATAATTGTTAAAGTTTGCATGTTAATCCTCGTTGCCTTTTTCATTTCGCATTGCGATTCTATCGTTGCGATTTGCAGTTCGCATTGCGATGGTCAAATGATGGCCTTTCGCAACGCGATTCTGACTTTCGCAACGAGATAATACAGAATCGCAATGCGAGTTTCAAAGTTCGCAACAGGTTTTAGTTTCGCAAGCCAAATTTTGTGTATGTATATATACGCAGCAGCAACAACTCATAACTAAATCCCTAAATCGCAACTCATTCCATCTCCATCTATCACTCTCTCCGGCGACATCCGTTCCAATATCCAACGACATCCTTCCCCATCCGCAACAGGTCTTAGTTTCGCATCTCGTTTGTTTAGTTACAACCATGAAATCATCTAATGTTGATCATGTTTGGATAGATTTGTGTTTGGAGGGTCATGGGAGAATGTCCATGGTGTTTACAATATATGCCTTTACCCATGAATCTTCAACTAAAACTGTCATTAAAGAAGTAACTATGAAACCCTAATGTTACGTGTTTCAAAAAAATTGAATTTAGAGCCCCTAAGTGTATTTAGGCTATCTTATCAGAGAAATGGTAAAGTTATTGTTAACCGACAATGAAGATGTTGAACGATTCATTGCTTACATTAATGTTTCAAGTGATGAGTTACATTGTATGTTGTTGAACCTAGAAGTAGTATTGTTGGGTCAGTAGCGGGTAGTAATCAACTAAGGGGTCTCAAAACCACATCCTTTCTCTAATCCAAATCAAATCAACTTTCAGCACAAATTCCGGTTTCGTATTGACCAATTAGACGATGATGAGCCAAGAGAAAAAATTATGAGTACAGTCAGTATCGAAATTTGATCTTGGTCAATACCCGGACTTTGATATTGGTCAATACACGAATTTTGATGATGTTTCAGAAGAAGAAACAGACCCTGCGTGTAATGATTTGATATTGGTCAATACCCGAATTTTGATGATGAAACACCCGTGTCGAGGAAGATGTTGTTGATGATAATGAGGAGGAAGTTACGACTGTGAATGAACATGTTGAACATCCATTCTGTAATTCATATAATCCTGAAGAAGAAAAAGAAGAAGAAAAAGTCCCCGAAGAAAAGAAAATGCCACGGGAGTATAACTGGAATATGCCAGAATTACTTCAGTTACCGGAAGAAGAGTTGGCAAAGAAAGCAGTGATTGTTACACAAAAGTTATTCGTATCAAGAAAGATGATTGTTTTGATACAAAGGAAGACTTGAAGATAGCTTTGTATACGAAATGGTGGAAGATGGCTATCAACTAAAGTTAACAATCAAGCAAAGATCGTTCGAAACAAGGTGTACGGTTGACAATAACTGTACGTGGCGTATGATTGCAAAGAGGATAAAAGATTGCGCAATGTTTCAAGTTAGGACCTTTATTGATAAACATACATGTTCAAGAACCCAAGTTTTTCCTCACCATAGACAGGCAAACAAAAAAGTGTTGGTGGTTTTCTGGCTGAGTTAATGTTTTTGAATGGCAGGGTATATCGGGGACATGAAATTATGACTGACATGAATGCTCGGTTCAAGATTAGTATATCATATTCTCAAGCTTGGAGAGCCAAATGTTATGCTTGGAATTGTTGAGGGGGTCGCCAGAAGCATCGTTTGCCCAACTGCCGGCTTATTGTCATAATTTAAAGCTGAAAAATCCTGGGTCGGTAACTCATATCAAAACAGATAGAGATGGACGCTTTGAGTTGCTGTTTATCGCCATTGGTGCTGCGGTTAGTAAATCAATATAATTCTGTTGACTCATTTCTGTTAGTTACATGCATTTAAAATTTAAATGATTATATTTCTTGTGTATATTATTTTGTAGATTCGTTCGTTTATTACTTGCATGCGCCCAGTTATTATAGTGACTGAGCACATTTGAAAGGTCGATACCTTGGAGTAAACTTATTAGCAGTAGCCATGGATGCTAACAATGGGATATTGCCAATAGCTTACGGGGTTGGCAAATTGAAACCTCCGATTCATGGACATGGTTTATGTGGCATCTTAGGGATTGCATAGGTCCTATTAGCAATCTGACAATCATATCGATAGGGCAAACTCAATTGACAACGCTGTTAGAAGGTGTTTCCCAGATGCTTTTCATGGACTTTGTGGTGTTCATTTGTATAGAAATCTAAAATCAAGGTCTGCTGGTATAAAAAAGCACAAATGGACATACTGGAAGGCTGTAAAGGCTTATCGGGAAGTGGATTTCAATAAGCATATAAACTGTTTAAGACGTGTTTTGCCTCAGTGTGCTCAAACACTAGAAGATGTCGGTTTGAAAGATGTCAAGAGTACATCAACTTGGAGCAAGATATGGTTTCATGACGTCTAATAGTGCAGAATCAATTACGCTCTAAGTCGTCATCCGGAAATTACCCATTACTATGTTAATGGAGTTTTTCGAGCCTCTATTCAACAGTGGTACTACAAGAAAAGAAACCATGCAGGTATTATTTCTTTGAATTTACAGGAACATTGGGATATTTTACTAAGTATTATTTATTTAAATTTACAGGAACATTGGAACATCGTGTTACACCATGGACTGAAAAAAGATAACGAAACGTGTGTGAAGTCAACGTCATGGAGAGTTGAACCATGTTCAAACACTTTGTTTGAAGTACTGGATAATAACTTAAATGGGCTTGTCGATCTAAATGCAAGGACGTGTAGTTGTATGAAATGGCAAACATCTGGTTATCCATGCGGCCATGTTATAAAAGTTGCTCTTCATCTAAACCAAGATGATTCAAGCACATACGCTATGGATTGCTACACTACAGAAGTATATCGACAGACTTATGCCGAGATTGTCTACCCTATTTCACATCCTTCTGAGTGGACATCAGATGACTTACAAACAGTTTTGCCACCAACCATGGACAGAAGGCTACCTGGCCGACCAAAAAGTCACGATCGTATACCGTCTAAGGGTGAAGAGAAGAAGAGATCGACATGTAGTCGGTGCAAGGAAAGTGGTCATACAAGGTTGACATGTGGATCACCAGTGCCATCACAATCATCTTTTCCTCTACCAAAATATGGATCATCATCAAAATCCAAAGCTCATATGGTGTCAAGAAAAAGGCAATCAAAATCGCAATCATCTTTAAAATCCCAATCACAACTGGCTTCACCTTTGGGTCTGTTAACTTAGGTGATTTTAAATGCAAACGTTGTATTATGTAGATTTTGTGTGAACTGTTAACATTTTTAGTTAGGCATGTTTAGTAACTTGAGTTTGAAAATTGCTATGATCTGTTCCAATTGTTATCACTTAATAGGCAATCATCTTAATGTCCATCGCAACGCGGAAATTACTATCGCAATGCGAATGAAAATCGCAACGAGAGAATCGCAATGCGAAATGAAAATCGCAACGAGGGAATCGCAATGCGAAATGAAAATCGCAACGCGAATTTAATTTCGCGTTGCGATTTTCATTTTCGCGTTGCGATTCTCTCGTTGCGATTTCATTTCGCATTGCGATAGTACTTTTGCCTTCAACATAATGCATATTGAAATCAACAAAATCAACCATTACATTTCAATCAATTAAACAAGCACAAATAAGAATTATGTTAACATCAATTAAACAAATCAACTTTTACAAATCACCTTTTACAAATCAATTAAACAATCAAAAAATAAGCAATAATTATTAGAGAAAATAACACTTCTACTATGAATCAACTTTTGCAGCCATACATCATTTTCACGCAGCTCATTCTGAGATTAACCTGCATAAACCAAACATTTGCTCAAACAACACTTTCTACACATCTAAAACCTACAAACAGCAAATTATTGAATTCTAGGTACTTAACCAAACATTTTCAAACACAAGCCTATAAACATACCAATTATTATGGACATTTTTATAACGCGGATGCAGGTAGGCAGCGTCTCGTATATATCGATCTAGCCATATAATGTCGAAACCACAAGCCTACTGCAGCTCTATCTATATCGGTGGGAGGTAGATACTTTATACTTCCTGTGATCAAACGGTCCAACGCCAAGCATACGAGAGGACCACAATCCCCTATGGGTCCTTTCGTTTGTTGTGGTGCGGTCTCGTCTCTGCTAACTGTAATATTGAGCTTCTTTGGCTTCTTGTTTCCAGAACGAGTCCAATAATTTATCGCATCCAAGTATTTAGCCAAATAAGAGCTCCATCCCTTAATAATATCTCTTAAATCAGCCAATGATATGTAATTTATCATGCTGTCATATACTATTGCCTTAAGGGATGAGATCTGAAGCTCGACGAGAAGCCAATGGTTACGTTCCAAAACAGGGATAAACACCTGCAATCATAAGTAATAATTCATTCATTTGCGCACTTATTTATGAATACCTTTAAACTCAATCTAAAATAAACACTAACCTTATCGACCTCCCACCATGCAGGATAAAGTTATCTTGTCCATTGCCCAACGCAAATGATTCATCTCGTTGATTCTTCAAGTGAACTGCGTTAAAAGCCGTCGGCATTATTGTATACCGTGTATTTCTTTTATTTTCCTTAAGTTTCCTAATTATTAGTAGACGTGACACCCACGCATCGATATGCTGTTTTACAAAAAAATACATATTAGTGAATTACATTAATTTTTAAACAAATTAATCAAATGAAAATATAAGAAAAATATAAGACTTACCCCTCCATCGAAATAGCCATTGTCTTCGACCCCTAATAATACGCCCCACCAAGACTGATCAAGCAACAAATAGATATCATCATTGAGCTTGCATATGTCAGTGAAACACCCCTGGCTTCGCTCGTGTAGATAAAAATCAACTGCGGTCTTAGCCCAAAGGGTGTTATCCAGAATTGTGTCCGGTAGTTGTTTCCTCTCCTCTTCAGATACCGGTATGGTACTGGCCGGTAACTCATACGAGAGCCAACTTGAATCCATCATGTCCGGTACGTCAGAGGGTTTCTCAAGAATCCTACATATGACGCCATGTGAATCGGGCTCTTGAATGGTGGGAGGGACCTCTTCAACGATGACAGTGGCCTCTTGAACGGTGGGAGGGGACTCTCGAGGAATGATAGGGGCCTCTTCAACGATAGGAGTGGACTCTTGATGGATGATAGGCGAGTCGGGCTTCTTCTTGCGGTGTCTTCGCACTATTGGGGTATACGAAGACTTAATAGCACGTGCACGCCGTCTGATGCGTGAACTCTGTCGTGCAAGAAAAACCCGACGTAAAGCATCCACCTTATCGGTCCGCTAAATAAAAATACAAATATCAGTAAATAAACAGACATGATATTTAAACAGTGAAAACAAAGATAAATATTTCAAACTTTCAACCACAAGACAAAACAAAGACAAATACTAACTTCACAGTGTTAAAGTAAAAAGTTTAGCAGTTTTGGCAGCAATCGAATAAATTTACCAAGCAATCTAAGTGAAATGGTTAATTTAAGTGAAATTACGAGTAAATTTATCATCAAGTTAAATATGGAAAATCTTAAACTTACCTCGTTGCGTAGAGTATGAACCTCATTCTGCAACGATACTACATCTCACGTAGAGCGGCAACCTCACCACGTAAAGTAGACCTCCACACGCCATGCACCATCGTTATCGCGTAGAGTACCGATCTCCTCACGCAAGGCATTGACCTCATCACGTAACTCCCTTGACTCATCCCGTGGAGGTGGAGAACAGGGAGATAGAAGTCGTGGCATCTTGTCGGTCGCCTATCATGAGGTGATGGTGGAGAAGAGACTCGATGATGACGGGATAGGTGATGGCTCTCGTTGTAGAGGTGTATAGTCGGGTCGATCAGGTGATGGCTCTGGGTGAGGTGATGGCTCTCGAAGTGGAGGAAGTGGAGGCTGCTCATCATTCGTGCCATCAAAAAAACGCTGACTAGCTTGCCACCAATCAGTGGCAAGCTCAGCCTCCGTGGGTGTCAGTCTCATTAATGGAGTGTTGGCCTCCTAATAATATAAAAACTAAAACAAAGTTAAACGTCTACTATTAATAACTTGTTTATATATGATAGTATTGTGTTAACTTACATTATTATTGTCGCATATGGTATTAAGTCTTCCCAATCCAACATACGTTTCCTCTTCCAGGAAATAGCCCTAGGAATATCATCTGAGGATTTTAATGCATATGTCCGCATGCTGGGGAAAGCCTCGAATATCCAAATCTACAAACAATATAATACAAACATTAGTAATTGTTAAATAATTAATTATAATTTTGAAAACATTATATAGAAATTCTTACCTTAAAGGCCCAAACAAAGCCTGACAAAGTGTATTTCGACCCATCGCCCCGCAAACTTTTGCGGTCATCAAAGGCAGACGACAACTTAGTCCAGGTAGCTTTCCATATATACGAACCCCACGGAAACAGATTCCATGCATTTAGGTCCTCTACCAATAATATTAGCTCCTGAGGAATAGGTTGTCTGGCCTCTCTGCCTAGAAAGCCGGCATACAAAAGTAGTAGAAGGCATACTCGGACAACATCGACGTCATTCATCCGAGTAAAACCATCTTTCTTATTAAACAATTTCTTCATGTCATCGACGTGTAAGTTCGGCTTCTCTATTGACTCATCAGGAAAAAACCCTGGATAACCATGATGGGCGGGTGATATGACGAGTGTACCGGCCTACATCATCGTGTCCGAATCGTAGACCAGTGATTAAGCAGAACTCCTTCCGCCCAAAACAAGTATACGCCGGTGGAAAATGAAACCATATCTCTTCCTCACCACGTTGTATACTGTCAGGTAGATCGCTAGTCATGGTCTGAAGCCACAAATGGGTCAACTAGCATCTCCACCGGATGCTGTACTCTCAGCCATGGCCCGAAGCAGGTTTCTTCAAACAATTTTCTTTGTGCAGGTGAAAGCTTCGAAGCAATTGTAGTGGCTAGGCTAACTTTATCCTTAATGTCAATGAAGCCGAAAAAAATTTCTACAAAAAAACAATAAACATACCAAGTTAGATATACCAAAAATTACACTGTCAAGATATACCAAAAACAAAACAATAAACATAAATAGTAGTTTATTCTTGAAACTAAAATTTGCAACACTGTTTTGTCTTTTGGTTGAAATGAAAATCGCAACGAGATAATGAGAATTGCAACGCGGAAATGACTATCGCAATGAGAGAATCGCAACGCGAAATGACTATCGCGACGAGAGAATCGCAACGCGAAATGAAAATCGCAACGCGAAATGAAAATCGCAACGCGAAATGAAAATCGCAATGCGATTTTGGTTTCGCGTTGCGATTTTTATTTCGCGTTGCGATAGTTATTTCCGCTTTGCGATTTTCATTCTCGAAACTATTCTTCTTCTGCATTACTTCAACCAAAAGACAAACAAAGACAAATACTAACTTCACAGGCTAAACAGTTTAGCAGTATTGGCAGCAATCGAATGAATTTAATAAGAAATCTAAGTGAAATGGTTAATCTATTATTGAAATTACCAGTAAACTTATCATCAATCTCAATATGAAAAACCTAAAATAATGCAAAAATTTCAAAATAAAAATAAAAAAACTAACCCTCGGAGGTGATTTTCCATTTCTGAATGATTGTGAGGGATTTTTGACTGTGAATGGTTGTGAGGGATTTCGCCGGCGATGGGGACGGAAATCTTCGGAGATGGGGACGGATTTCGCCGTAGAGAGTGAAAGATGGAGATGGGACTGAGTGTTGTGTGTTTGGTTTGAGGTTATGAGTTGCGTGCGATTACTGTGGACGGTTCATTTTCCGATTTATTAAGAAAAAATACGTGTTTGGAATTTGAAAAAAAAATACGCGTTAATACGAATGGCGCTAAGTAAATCGCGTTGCGAAAGTCAGTATCGCGTTGCGAAAGTAAGTATCTCGTTGCGATTTTTTTATTATCGCATTGCGATAGTCAGTATCGCATTGCGATTTTCCCAATTCGCGTTGCGATTTACTTATTCGCATTGCGAATTTCCCAATTCGCGTTGCGATTTACTTATTCGCATTGCGAATTGGGAAAATCGCAACGATACTGTAGACCATCGCAACGCGATTTTCAACTATCGCATTGCGAAAATGCAACGCGTATTTGCGATAATGGAGATCGCGTTGCGAATTAGCGATCGCATTGCGATTTTGTTGGTCATTTTGGCAAATCCGGAAAAAATTGGTTAAAATCGTATATTATATGGGATTTTTGGTCACTGAGGTTATTTTCTCAATAAAAAATAGCTAAAAGGTATGGAGTCAAACAGTCGCCGAAAATGACAACTGATGTGATAATTGTTCACAAAGAATGATATCAAAATTTAATATAATGTATAGTTAAAAAATTAATTAAGAAAAGTATTAAATTAAACAAAAAAAATATCAAAGCAACACAAAATTAAATTTTAATGAATAAATTACAAATTTTTAAATTTCAAAATGAGAGTGAGAATAAAATTTAATAAGGAACTTTATTATTTATACTAAATTTAAATATTCGTTCTCATAAATTTTAGGGTATACGCGTTTAATGTTTAAATTAGTACTTTTGTTTTATTTTGATATATAAATTTTATTTTTTTTCAAAATCATACTTAATCTTTAGGTTATGTTTGAATTGAGTACTTGCTGTTAAAAATTTAATAAAAATATTTGACGTGATAATTTTTTAATTTTTTTTCAATAATGACATGACACTATCTTATTGTAACACGTTAATATCATAGTTAAGTTTTAGGTAAACAACACGGGTGACCACTCAACTATTATCTTATTTCATTTTGACCATCGATGTTTTAATTTTGTCAATCAGATCATTTAATTATTTAAATTGTTCAATCAAGCCACCCGTTGTTAAAATTTAACGGAGATGATGATGTGATAGTTAGATATTTTGGTAAAATTACATATTTGGTCCATGTTACTTATATATTCTATCAATTTGGCTATTATTTTAAGAAACTGTTCTAGTCGAATGATGACACTTGTCACCAATGATACATGAGACATCTAATTTGAGAGGTTAAATTTATTTTAACTAATTTAAATTAGGATTGAATTGATGGAATACATAAGTAAATGAGACTGAATGTGTAATTATACCAAAATATTTATTTGTCATATAATCCTCTCTGTTAAATTTTAACGATATATGACTTGATTGAACAATTTAAATAGCGGGATGGTTTGATTGACAAAATCAAAACATCGATAGTCAAAATGAAAGGGGAAAATAGTTGAGTGGACACCCATGTAGTTTACCCTTAAGTTTTTAACAGTGGATACAAAATTAAAACCTAACTAAACGTTAAATATGATTTTAAAAAATGCAAAATTTGAGTATCAAAACGAAACAAAAGTAATAATTTAGGTACTAAATTTGTAGTTTATCCTAAATTCTAAAACCATGTAACTATGAAATGCTATTTGGGCTCAACAGGCCCATTTAATTTTTAAACTCCTGAAAATTCCCATGGCTCATTTAGCCAATAAGAAACAGCCACGTAATATAAAAAATACTAATGGTACAGATTGTAAATATAAAACATTACAAGGGTAGTGAGTCAAGCATCAATAACACAGTGGAAAAGCATTCGTTGGAAAAGATAAAGATGTAGTCTTTATAAATAAAAGGAAAAAGCAAAAGAGAAAAAAATTCAAAATTCAAAAAATAAATAATAAATAATAAAATTCATAGGATCAAAGATCGTCTTCTCGTCTGATTTTTCCGATTATTATACAAAATTGCTTTAATTCAGGTATTTCTTTTTTTTTTGTTTAATTTTAATCCTTTTTTTCTGGGATTGGTTGATTTTTTTAATAATATTTTCTTGAAATAAGATAAGAGGAAGGGGTTTTCTTAATTAGTTGTTTCTCCCATTTTTTTAAAAATTGACCGTTCGATTAGTTTTTCCTTTTATTTTGATGATCTAGGTTGCTTTTTGGGCTGATTTGAATTGATTTGTGCTTTGGAATTTTTGGGTCAATTTGATGTTTAGGGTTTTAAATTGAAAAAATTGTTTGGTGTTGATGTTAGCTGTTAATTATGTGCTAGGAGGTACAGTGGATTATACGATTAGCGATGATATTTATGCTTGATTCTGATATAATGTTGATTCATTGATCATAATAGAGAGAATCAATCAAGGTTCTTGGTGTTATCATGCTAATTGAAAATTGCATGCTTAGTATGTGTTTCCTCTAGGTACATGAATCGGCCTCCCTGTTTCTAAGGATAATTCGTATCCTTCTTGAAGAGTTGAATAACTTCTGGTCCTTCGGATCGTCCTTTTCTTTATCTTTTGTTTTAGATTCCTTCTCTTGTTCCAGGATACTCATATGATAATGTAATATCCTTGCAGGAGATTAGAGAATATGGAGTCTCACGATGAGACCGGGTGCAAAGCCCCCAAAGGCCCCATCCTTTGTGTCAACAACTGTGGCTTCATCGGCAGTGCAGCTACATGAATATGTGCTCCAAGTGTCACAAGGAAATGATCCTGAAGCAGGAACAGGCACAACTCGCAGCAGCATCCATCGGGAGCATTGTGAATGGTGGCTCAACTGGGAATGGAAAGGAACCAGCTCTCGCTGCCACTTTGGATGTACGATCCGGAAATGCTGACACAAACATAGTCTCACCGGAACCATCTGTCGACCCATCCGGGATGACTTCAAGTGGGATGAAGCCGAAAGAGGGTCCCAACAGGTGTACCAGATGCTGCAAACGCGTCGGTTTGACGGGGTTTAACTGCAAGTGTGGAAACCTCTTTTGCGCTGCTCACTGTTACTCCGACAAACACGAATGCCCTTTTGATTACCGGGCTGCTGCTCGCGATGCTATTGCAAGAGCCAACCCTGTAGTCCGGGCTGAGAAGCTCGACAAGATCTGAGAGACCCGGATCAAGATAAGAGTGAAGGTTTATGTAGGTCGGTTGCTTGTCTCCTCAGTTGTCCCCTCGATCGATACTACATGTCGGTTTGATGGAACATCGATACGATCTCCTTGTAACGCTTCTTTGTGCTATGCATTTCTTTCTAAATTAAGATGCCTATGAGTGTGGAAACTGTTCAAGTTCACTTTGGTAAAATGAATTTGAATATAAAATGCAAATGATGATCAAGAAAGGTTAAGGCCAACTAACATTTTGGTCTTATGCTATTCGGATTCGGAGATGTGTTCGATATGAGTATAATTCTATTTTTTCATTTTTATATATGTAAATGAATATGTATATGGCTTGAACTTAGGGTTATATGTCTATATATCAGTTGTATATATAAGTTACAGAAATCCTCGTCGGAAGACTTATATACCAAATCAGGTGTGTAACATGGATCGGTTTGGATTAGTTAGGACGAAACCTTAGAAATTAGAAGGGCAACCCAAAAAAAGATATTGGAGTCTAGCATTCTCAACCTTATACCCATTTAATCTCTCATGAATTGTTACTTTTTTTTCACATGAAATATACTCTATAATAACTATAGTTACTTTCAGTAATTATAAAATTATAAAATCAATAAGAGATGTTATTTGATCACATGGGTAAAGTACATAAATAATATATTCCGACTATAGGATGTTATTTTGTTGAGTCATTCGACTATTAAAAGTTATAAAATTATCTCTCATTTAGAGTGCGTTGTTTTGTTGACTTACTCTACTATTATACATTATAAAATGATCAACCGACTATTCATATGTTTTAAACTTGTCATTTTTCGTTAAAAAATGACAGTCATTTGAGTTAGATGTTAACATGTTGAATGAGATATGATAAAATCTGATCGAAAATCATTTGAGTTGTATTTTATGGATCGACTCTTCTACATTAATATATCGTTGAACTAGTGCTTGAAAGCAATGACAACTTCACTAGACATCATTAAAATATGATTTTATCACGTTCCAGTAAATAGGTAAACGTCTTGTTGAGACAACCATCAATTTTTTAAAACGTTGAGTTTGGAACATTTAAATAATCAGGTGATCACTTTGTAACTTTTAATAGTTGGGAGACTCAACAAAACAACACTCTATAATTGAAGGACTATTTTATAACTTTTAATATTGAAAAGATTCAACAAACAACGTCTTATAATCAGAGGACCATTTGTATACTATACACCGAGTAGATACTAATGTTAAAATATTAGGTAAATTATACATTTAGTACCTAAACTATCAGTTTTGGTCCATATTAGTACCTACACTTCCAATTTTTTCAAAATCATAATTAAAGTTGGTTTTTTTTTCATTTTAGTATCCTTATTCAAAATTTAATGTTAAGTTTTGAAAAAAATTAGAAGTTTAGGTACTAAAGTCTAAAACGGATCAAAACTGATATTTTAGATATTAAACGCATTAAGTTTTTAACAGTTTTATTAAACAAAAACTAAACATTAGGCATGATTTTGAAAAAAAATGAAAGTTTAGGTACTAATGTAGATCAAAAGTGATAGTTTAGGTACTAAATACGTAGTTTGGCCTAAAATATTTAATGTTTTTACATTGTAAAAAGTGCAAATTAGTTATAACAACCACATATAAGATAATTAAAGAAGAACCATGTATTATAGACTGAAATCAAACTAAGACGAAACATCCGAACTCACGAAGAGTTGAGCATGTTGGACAGAAAAGATTGGCATGAGACCGGAAATCTGCCGCGAAATGTTCAACTGTGGACGACAGGATATCTCCGGCACTCAACCAATTCCAATGCCGAATACCCGGAAGCGGTGGTTGTGTACGTTGTCAAACAAGGAATTAAGTGGCTTGTTGGCTGGAAGAATACGAGTGATGAAACCAATAAGGTATATATGCATCGATTCGATGTTATTTTCAATCCTTAATGCAAAACTCGAGGAAGCTACTTCTGCTTGATCTCTTGTTGTTGTTGTTGATTTGCATGCACTTCAATTATTAAAACAAGGAAGGTGGTGTAATTAAGGACTTGTGCTCGAGTCTTCCGTCGATGTCATTCTCTTCTCTTTTTCGGTAATTAAAGAGGCGTTCGAATATTACTTCTCTTTTTGATAAAGTGTCTTGCAAAGATGTTCCTAGGATTACTTGCTGCATAAAACCAGTTACTTGTTCGGTACGCATTGCAGAGTTGTAGACTTCACGCCTTCTGTCAACGTCCATCAGACTTTGCAAGTCAACTCGAGTCGGATGAATTGCTAAATGGTTGAGAAATGATCTTCCTCAGCACTATGGCATTTGATAGCCAGAAGGTTAGCCTTAAAAATACACCAGCAGAGGCAAATGGAAACATCATCTGCTTATAGTTTACATGCCTCGAAACATCGGTACCACAAGATTTCACGATCAAAATGAGTCCAGAGTCGGTGTTTTTACCGGTAGTGAATTGTGATACCTACTTGCTGCACTGTAAGTTGAGCTGTGAGAAGTCATGCTGAAAAATAAAAGGAAGAGCATAACAATGAACAGCGAGATTGTTTACGCAGTTCGGTGTCACATCACACCTATATCTGCGGGGCGTTGCCCAGAAAATAAAAATCACTATTGAACTGACAGTAGAAGATACATTTAGTATGAATTCTCCTCAAACAACCTTTCCCACTAGACATTGTATAAACGCTCTTTACAAAGAAAAAGACAATCCCAAAAACGCATCACAAAAGGAAACTTGTTGGTGAGTAGACTTTATTGTCTTCTCATGGACTTGATGAAGAAGTTGTTTTTGAGTAGATTTGATGTTCCAAATGCATGGAGGATTGCAGGCCCTTATAAAGGCTCTAATCAATTTCGTATGTGCAAAAACAATAAACCTGCAAGTTCCGTACTCGATATTTTAAAACTTATCTCGTTTAGATCGAACGTCATCAGAACGTAGAAGCACTTACTCTGTTACTAAACACAACTTCATATTCTGTGCAGCAATGGTGGCCAACCACAAAGCCGTTGTCTATGTTTTTACGGTGCGAGTTTTCCCGCAAACAAAATACACCCCCAACCCTTTTCCTTGTTAACGTAACTGTTTATTGATGGATTGTGCATGCATGAAAAGCAGACATAAATAATGATATGGAAGAATTAGAACTTGAAAAGAGGATGGTGGTGGATAAGAATGTTTGAAGCGGCATTCAATTTTCTGAAGTAGATTTTTCTGTCTGGATACTTGTAGCCAACCTTAAATATATTGTCTTAAGGCTTGCTAGTTCGATTTACTTTTATTGTGGTTTTTTTGCATGGAATTGCTTGAATCGATTTGTAATCATAAACAACATATGCTCTCCATACTTCATTGATATGCTTAACTAGTTTGTTCCGAAAGTAGGATTATTTGTGCACATGTCATAGACTCATAGGTGTTTCATTCTTTCCAGGCTAGTGTCAGAGAAAGTGAATGGCGTTCACTGGAGGAAGACATAATCCCATCATTGTCTACTTCCAGGTCCAACAGGCTGGACTTACAATCAAAGCATATACCACGAAAGTATAAAGAATCAAATATTTGTGTGGCAGGAGGTATGAAGATGTTAATAATTGTTTTCTAAACTTAGAATTCTGTCAAAACAAATAATTGGAAGGTTTTTGGCTGGCAGCTGGTTCAAATTTTCTGTAGCAACCATGCATTCTGCGCATATTAGACAGTGAGGCCAGCTTCATAGTTTATTGTTTCCTAACTAACTGGATAGGCCCAAACTTGAACCAAGGGATCCTTTACTGCTAATTTTGTGTTCAAGGTTCTTATTGCTCTATGCAAATTCTCTTAACCAATGTATTCTTTATATTAGGTAATTCTCTTCTTCAACTGTCTTTTAAATATTTGGAGTATGACTATTAGAATTTTAGGGTAGAATGCATGAACTTGATTCATATATGCTACACGAGCTTATATTCTGTGTTGGAAAAAATGCTATTGGCTGAGAGTGAGAATTTTCAAGGATTTATAGTTAATGCATGAACTTGATTCATATATGCTACATGAGCTTGTATTCTTTGTATTGGCAATAATGCTATTAGCAGTGACAGAGAATTTTTCAGGGATTTATAGTTCAATCTAGATTTCCTGTACAGATCCTTTCCTAAATTAGAGTCGAGGATTTTGCATTCCTGGGATGGAATTTTAGATTGAATTATTAATTTGAAATCTCAAACTTTTACCTATAGTTTTTTGGGGGTACATTCTTGTGTTTGCAGAAGAAATAAAAGTGGATATTGAATTTAAAAACCCTCTGCAAATTCCAATTTCTGTCTCAAGTGTTTCTCTGATGTGTGAGCTCTCTGCAAATCCTGAAGAAGGCAAGCTTTCAGAGTCTGTTAACGTTTTCTTTAAAGCCTTATTTCTTTCATCGTCCCTTTCAACTCTATATTGATCATAATTGTTTGTGTTACATCAATTACCACACAGATGCTGATAGTTCAAACATTGAGCTTCCGGAAAATGAAAGCAAAACATCAACCTCCACTGGGTGTGTGTTGCTGTGTTCCTATATATGGGTGTATATATGCATACATGCATTGATTTCCTGTCAAGGTACAGTTTTCTTTACCCAATTTAGCATTATAATCTTTCTATATTGCCGTTGACTGACTTAGTGTCAACTGTCTCATTCTGAAAAAAAATCAATATGTATCTTTATATTGTATTTGTATGGGTGTCATTTCCCTAGAGTAATGAAAGCTAGCTAGCCCAGAGTGCCCCTGGCATCAAGTTGATGATAGTGGGCCATTTGCTTGCCTTGATCAATGGTTGAACTATGGAGAAACATAATCATGTTAAATTTTTTGGTTATCTATTATATGTAGTACTATTTGCGGGGACGGAACCAGGATCAAACCATGGGAGTGGCCAAATGACCTAATTTCAAAACTACAAGGATCCATTAAGTATTAAACTCGAAAATTGGGGAGAGGGTGCGCTTGATTTATCTAAATTTTAAACTTATAGGGACCTAAATTGCCATTGGACCATTTTTTTTGGGGGTGTGGGGCAGGGCCCTTCACATGTTCCATTTAGTTTGCTTGGTCTAGCCTCAAGTGATGCCTGAGCTTGGCAGGGACTAATTACTGCAGTTTCCCTCGTATATGCACATTCATGCTGCTGTGACTTTAGATCATGATGGTATTCTTTTGAACCTAAGCCAACTTCAATGTTCATCGATAAAAACTTAACAAACTGTAAATGATCAGGCAAGGGTTAAATCTGGGGCTTGGTCGCTGTCCAGACTAGAGCAACATGATCTGTTTTGCATAAGTTGTAATTCCACCTTATATTAGTCCATCGACCTTATATCCTTTTAGTGTAAGTATGCTATAGGCCACATAATAAGCGTCTTAAAAGTTTGTTCTGTTCGTCATCTTGAATTCTTCGATTGCCGAGTAAATACTTGTTTGTTTGTTTCTGCTTTTTCACCAGTTGACTTAAAACTCTACTCTGGTTTTCCCTTCAGGATCGGAGGTCATCAACTTCTGAAGATGGTACTCCACCTTCCCCTGTTCAAAGTGATGTAAGATTGGGCCCTCGGGATAGTAGCGAACCCCCCTTTGATGTATGGAGTTCACCTTTGGCTGATTTCCATGACCGAAATATCGTGTAACCTTTTTGTAAGTTGATTTTGTTTTCATCACTCAACTGCCGAAGGGTAGTATTGATTCCAAACACGCCACTTGTCCTTTCCCATCATGCTTGTGATTGCAGGTAGGACTCGGGTAACCGCAACAACTTTTAACGATGAAGGTGAAACTTATTTCCGACGTTTGTTTCTATTTCCTTTTTTTTCTTCTCTGGCAGTCTTTCTGGCATGAGTCCGATATCGTGGGTAGTGGATGGACCTCGGATCATTCAACGTAACTTATGTGAAGTAAATTGGAAGATGACTATAACCAACTCCTCCGGTTCAGTCGCATCAGTCCATATCAACACCTTCATTCCCCCACTAGTAACACCCAACCCATAGACGATGCCACTGCATCTCAGCCTCCGGAAAACCAAGCGGGGTGGTCGGATACTCCCATTGCCAGCGATACAAAGATCATCACAAATGATGCCCTTGCAACACGATCTTCCAAGTCACCGTCTCTCGAAAGTGCCCCCCAGTTCATTTGGTCAGGGACGAGCTCTACTAAACTCATACTTCAACCTAGGTCGACCGCCGAAATCCCTCTTCAGATTTGTGCTTTCGCTCCGGGGATATACGACCTGTCGAACTACGTTTTGAATTGTGTTACATCCGTGTTACACTTCAATATAAGGGCTTGTTAAATGTTCAAACTTAAAATTTGGGGTGAAATTTAATTTGTATAATATTTAAAATTAGGGTAAAGTACACAAATAGTCCCCTGACTATAGGATAATATTTTATTTAGTCTATTGACTATTAAAAGTTATAAAATAGTTCCTCGATTATAAGGTGTTGCTTTGTTGAGTCCTTTGA
This sequence comes from Hibiscus syriacus, assembly GCF_006381635.1. NCBI lineage: Eukaryota > Viridiplantae > Streptophyta > Magnoliopsida > Malvales > Malvaceae > Hibiscus > Hibiscus syriacus. The sequence goes on along the minus strand of NW_024063402.1, from coordinate 318,525 downwards.
CTATTGAAAGTTATAAAATGATCATCTAACTATTATATATTCCAAACTCATCTTTTTTGTTAAAAAAATTGACAATAATCTGAGTTGGAGGTTAGATTGCTCATTGAGATATGATAAAATCTGATCTCATAATCTCAAACGACTATCATACTCAATCACTTATTAACGTTCAGCTCAGACTATCATTAATGTTTAACGAAAAGGATGAGTTTGAAACATAATAAATAGTCTAGTGATCATTTTACAACTTTTAAAAGTCGAGAGATTCAACAAAACAACATCATATAATCGGATAATCATTTTATAACTTTAATAGTTGAAAGACTCAACGAAATAGTATCTTATTGCTGGGGACCATTTGTATATTTTATCCTTAAAATTACAAATATCTAAGTTGTCAATAGACTAACAATTTTGTAGGACTAAGTTTTGTGGGACTAATCACGGCCCCTCCCACCCCTTTTTTAACTCTGCCCATGTTCAAATGATTCCATTTTTGTATGAAAAGTTTGATTAAATTAAAAAAACACTAAAAAATCGATCTATTTAAAATTTTTACTTGAAAATAAACTAAAACATGAAAAACAAATAAAAATTAAGAAACATAATATCCTTCAGTACACTATTATGTTCACAAACATAACAATTCATGAACACAAATTCAGCATATTTAAAACACCATAACCAAACTTTCATAGTTTTTAATGGATCAAACGGAAACACACATAATATAGTCTGATCCATATATATATATATATATATATATATATATTTCAGCATCTTCAGCCAGTGGCAAAGAAGAGCTTACTTGAGCCAAGAATGATTTGCCCAGCAACCAAAGCCTGTGCTGCAAAAAACCCCTATAAGAGCCAGTGCAAACCCAAGATCTTCCCTTGGTTGCTTCAGAGGGGGGAAAAGTGGTTTTCGGTTAGCACCGAATCCCACAATGACCCCCGCAGCGATGTCAAACTTTCGGGTTGCAACGGCAGTCGGCAGTTGCAACCATAACAGTGCCTCGACGATCGTTGATCATTGATGGGAGAGACTCGACCGATAGTCCGAGATGGTCGATAAAGAAGTGGTGGTCGAGGTCACCACTGGAGTACATGCCGGTGACCTCCGATGACCCTGAAAATGTAGCACATACATTAAGTCTCTTGGATGAGTTTAAGGTTCCACTATCAGATGAAGCCGTTGGGTTAGAAATCAGTCCCTGTGCTGAATTCTTCATCCCAAGGCCACCTTTGTCGGAACTCGAACTTCGGGTATTCAGGAACCGGCCGCCGGATCCCCTTGGCCGGCGCATTGCATGCAGATGGCGAGAGTGGTGCATATATGGCTGTGAAACAAAAATGCAGACCCTAAATAAGTTGTGATATTTCACAAATCTTCATGTGAACACCAAGAATCTTATACTAATGGACTATGATAGTTCTCTTTATCCAAACTAAACATACTCGTATCGAATATATTCATATCCGACACTTACACTCGAATGTAACACGTACCTTTCGGGCTTTAGTCCATTTATTCTCAAGCACAGCCTTTGCACGAGACTGCCGACGCCTCATGATTCCATTGTATTGCTTGGCGTTTACGTATATTGGTCCCTCTTCGGATCCCAAGTTGAATGGCAGCATTACACGACCCTATTTAAAATATACGATCATAACATAATGAAAGATTTTAAATAAGAATATAATCAATGACAGATTCATAAATATTTTTAAAGATTCACATACATATATAACAATAATATCATGACATATGAATATCAAACGTGATTAATATTTATTTTATATATATAATATATTCATTTGAAATATCATGTTCTTATAATTTATGAAGATATTTCAAGAAGAATAATGAGATTCCGAGATATACAACAATATGTGCTAGCTGTATAATCCAGAGAAAATGGAAAACAAACCGAGATTCGAGCCCCATAAGTTGAGAAAACTCCATAGAATTGATCCAAGCAAGGATATTTTGCACAAGCCTGCAGTTCACAAGGGGAAAGGAATATTATTAACGTTTTCATTTTGGTCACTCAAGCTAGCTTCCGTTTTCATTTTGGTCATCTGTGTTTAATTTCGTTAGTATAATGACGTGTCGTTTCTTGATTGATTGAAAAAAATGAAATAATTATTCGAAGGGGTGGAACTAGGATTCAAACCCTATTTGCAAACCTATTTTAAATCCCAGCTCCATCCCTCCAAACAATTGTTTTTTTTTCTAAACCAACCAAGAGGTGACACGTGTTCGGTGGCCAACATGATATTCTTTTATAAATTGAATGGCTGACTGTATAACTTGTCGTATTAAAAAATAACATGAACATAATTCGAATATATGAATATTTATAATCTTTTTAGCACTTTTACAAAAATTTCTGGGCATTTATACAATAAAGTTCGTGAGAAAATGTACCATGGGCTGACCAAATCCTAGTTCAAGCGAGCACAATTTTCTGGAGGATCTGATTGCAGAGAGATGTCTGCCTGAGGTTTATGTTCATCCCCTGAATTTTAGCACTCCCATTAATTGAAACACCAATTGGCTGGTTAGTAATTTTCGTTACATTAATGATTTTGTGTTATTCGAATTTTTAGAAAACATCGGATATGAATACATATATTTATTCAATAAGAGCATAGTTTATATATAAAGAGAAAGAGGGCCATACATTTATTAATTTATATCTAAATCTAAATATATGTCGAAAGTAAATATTAAACGCGAATATTTTTTTTATTAATCTAGGGTGTTTAAAAGTGGTAGTATATACTTTAAAGAATCTATGAACACTCGAATACCGTACAGTCTTTAGTACTCGAACCTGCGACCTCTAAGAATAGCAATTATGCCTTTAGTCACTAAGGTAGCTTTGTTCGTGTATTAAAAGCAATATATAAAGAATCAATATATATAACCACATAATCATTTTTTTCTTTGTTGAATTCTATGTTGATGGAAGGTAAAGAAACCAAATATTCATTTTTTAATAACAATCTATGTAATACGTAGTTATGATGTTTCGATTCTTTATTTTTCTTGAAGTTACTATATTTTTTATGACATCATGCTAAATTAGCCATTAACATTTATCAAAATGGTCATTTTGCTCCCTATGCACCTAACGTTTCATTTTAGGGTAATAACGTCCCTAATATTTGACAAAATAATTACTTTATCACTTACTCTTTTTCTCTTGGACATTTTAGTCCTTAATGTTTTATTTTAGGTTAAAAAGGCTCTTATTTTGTTAATCATGTGATAACTAATGGTTTTATCTATAGAAGGAGCTTTTTGTCCCAAAGTCAAACATTGGGGCCAAAATGCTCCCAAAAAAAGAATAGGGACCAAAATGACCATCTTGATAAATGTTAGGCTATTTTTGGTATTATGCCATTTGATATTTATGTCTAACACATAAATATGAGAATATGACCTCTAAAAATTCCCCAATGCATGAGAATACTGAATTATACGGGAATATCCAAATGCATGAAAATATTTTACTCGACTTCCACAATCTTTATTTCTCTCCAAATTAATCAATGTTAAAATTTAATTCGACTCGATAAATAATAAAACTAGATTTTGTTAAAAAAATCTGTTAACAATCTATTCGATTTTTTAAATTAAATTAATCAAGTTTTTTTTTAATTTATGAAATACTTTATAGGTAAAACTAGACAAATTAGTCTTAATAATAAATTCATAGATAAAAAGGGGGGGACAAGCTTTTCAAGTGATGAAAGTTGAAACTGGAAATTGGTATGAGATTTACCTGGGAAAATAGTGAACTGTTGTTGTTTGGTAGAAGAAGATGATCTCCATTAGAGGGATGCTCCATCAACAAAGGCTTCAATTGAGCACCAAAAGCCCCACCTCCTTGAAAGGATTGATGAGTCCCCCATGGCAGTGATGATGGAACTGAAGCCATTGCCTGATTTCCAATCCCATCATGCTCTTTGATATTCAGAGTTTGCATTATGTTTCAATTATATCAAACTATTCTCCTGCAACATAGAAACTTAGAATCAAACATTCATCACAAGATTTTCCTAAATTTTTTCTAAAAACAACAACAAATTCAGAGTTTAATTCAGTTGATTTATACATATAACAGTCAGAAATTAGCATAAAACGAATCTAAGTTGATTAATCAGCTGATTCGTATAATCACAGTTGATAAAAAATAACATTTAACTGATCTAGGAACTCGAATCTTAGCATTTGCAGAACTAATCCATCTCTAATCATCATTCAACATATGAAAAATCCAAAAAGAAACACCCCAAAATCTCATATCTGAAAAGCAATATGAATCGAGTTAAAAGGAAAGAAACCCATGAATCCTAATGAGCAAAGAAGGTAACAGAGACAATAAATCAAACAGATAGAGATCATCAGAGACTAAACAAAAAGAAGGAGAAGAACAACTAACATAAAGAGTGAAAACAAGAAAAGATGCATAGATTTAGCGAACAAGGCGAAGAAATCCCGGTTGTTAGGAGTCATGTCGGCATAAATTTAAGCAAAAGGAATCATGAGAGAGAGGCAATTGACGGCCATTGATGAAAGCTTACTTCTCACAAGTGTAATCAGTGGAAATACACGCCACTCACCAATCAGCTTCAATTTTCATGCAAAGCTACTTTGTACTACGAACAATGTTATGTTATGTATATATATATATATATATAATATTTATATTTAATGCACTTACCAATTGGCCGTATAAATATATAGTTTATTATAATTTTCAATAAAACAAAATCAAACAAACAAATGACATTGTCAGAACTCCATAAGTTCATTTGTTTCTCTCATTTATATATTATTATAACCATATGTAAAAGTAAAGTATATAAATGGTTTCCGAACAAATGATATCGATTATATATATTATTTTATCAAGTTAATTAACTATTAAAAGATATTATTTTATCGAGTTTATTGACTGTTAAAAGTTATAAAATAGTCTTTCGATTATATAATGTTATTTTGTTGAGTCCATCAACTAGTAAAAGTTATAAAATGATCACTCAACTATTCATTATGTTTCAAATTCGTCGTTTTCTATTAAAAATTTGATTTCATTTTTAATTGAACGTTAACATGCTGATCGTAATATGATAAAATTGATCCTAGAATCTCAAACGACTATCATATCTCAATTATCATGTTAACGTCCAACTTAGACGATCGTCATTTTTAACGGAAAGGGATGAGTTTGGAACGTAATGAATAGTCAAGCGATCATTTTATAACTTTTAATAGCCGAAAACTTAAAAAAGCATTATTCTAACTTTTAATAGTCAAAACACTTAATAAACCAATACCCGATAGTCGGAGATCTTTTGTATACTTTAACCCATAACTATTTATATTTGACAAATTAATTGATTAATTTAAATTAAATATTATATAAATTGATAATTGAATTTTTTTAAATTAATTTTTCTTATCATAAAACAAGTTGTAAAATTAATCATTTTTTTGCGAAGGGCACCTTGTATGTATTAAAATATAAAAACATACAAAGACAACGACTAGGGTCGAGGTCTCGTTAAAAACCTCATAAACTTAAATGGAGGAAAAAGAGTACCCAAACCAAAATCATTCGAAAAATAAAATTTAATATCTTTTATAAGATATTGTAGCATTTATACTATATAAAATATATATGAAAATAAGACTTAATATAATGGTACATATAGTGTTATTGACAAAAATATATGGGAAAGACCCCTAAAAGATGCCATCAAAAGTCATGACTGGGTCCCATACCATATAATATACTTATCATTTAGCTTAACTTTTACAGATGTAACATTTTGGTAGGTAAAGCATTGGATTAGACCCATTATCTAACAACTGGGACAAAAGTCTATTGTCTTATTGAACCACTAGTACAAAATTAATGGTGAGTATATGTTAATTATAATTTTAATTATAATTAATATAGTTAAATAATTAATAAAATATTGTTTAAATAAATATTTATTTTATCAATTGAGTCTTAGTTCAGTTAACTATGTTATTATATATAGGAGCACGTCGATTCAAGTGTGCATAACTATATAATATCTCACAACTTACGGATAGAGATGAATGGTATATATTTTGATTATTATAAATAAAATAATAAATAGTGAATATGTATGGATAGGGTCAAATTCATAATTTTGTGTTATAAATAAGAATTTATAAAAAAACAGGAACTATGAAAAATAAATAATCAATAGAAGAATGTAACAAAAAAATATCTAAACTATACGTGTACATAAAATGAGGTGTATATAAGAAGGGTAAATTACAAATTTGGTAATTGAATTTTACTTTTTTTCATATTTTACTCGTTGTACTTTAAATTTTTCAATTTCCTCATTGAATTTAATATTTTGATTTTTTTGCCACTCAATGGTTTTCTCAATAACATCGTTATAAATGAGCTTTTATGTAGATGCAAAACGATGTCGCTTTGGTGAATTTTTTTAAAACTACATCGTTTTGATGCCATTAATTATTTAACAACATAATGAAAAAAAATTCGATGTATTAAATTTAGTGAGAAATTGAAAACTTTTAAGTTCAGTGAGCAAAATAAGAGAGATTAAAATTTAGAGGTGAAATTTGTACATCGTTTCAATCCAAGTTATATTAAATTCCGAATCACCTAATTTAATTTATGAGTTTTTAAAGTTGTTGATCAGATTGACTTTATTTTAAGAAAAACAATTCTTTCTTTTTTGTTGATCTTATTTTTTTTACAAATTTGATAATATATAGTAATAATATAATAATAATAATAATAATAATAATAATAATAATAAATGGTACCACTGACAATTTCCTGCTAATAAACTTTGGAACAATTAACCAAAGCAAATTAAACACTTTTTTTATTTTAAAAATGCAGTCTAAAAAATAAAAAATATTGTATTTAATGGATTTTAAATTTTAGAATATCATTTAAAAATAATTCAATAAAATATCGTTTTTTGATTTAGCAAAGTTTATGAGTGAAAAGCTGAAATTTTCCCCAAGTGTTTTGTTGAACTAAATTGACTCTTTTCACTCACTTATCTTATGAGAAACAAGAGAATCATACCATATTTTATTGATTACTAATTATGGAATTATTTCTTTAATACAATTATGGGACAAAAGTTTCCTATAATTATCTAATTAATTTAATGATAAAAGGTGAGATATTTTTTTCGGTTAAGATAAGGTGATTACAAAGTAGTATCTGTTTTAAATACTATCAATCATTGCAGCCGTTGGTGTTTGAACCGTGACCTCTAAGAACAACGACGATTTCTTTAACTACTAAGGAAAGTTGGTTCGTACAACTGAGATATTTTTTATTATATAATACGAGTTCAAACAATTATATATATATATATATAAATTTATTTAAATTGAAAATGGAATATCGATACTCCTCAAATTGAACTAGAATACTTAGAAATATACATGATCATGTTATCCAATCTTATGGTTTCGTTTTTGCAATGTAATTTTTTTGGAAAACTGTTTTAATAAAAAAATATTTTTTTTTTATTTTTTTAAACTTAAAAAAATCATATTTGAAATTTGACTATTTAATTAACGATTTAATTAATTAAAAATCCAATAATGTTATTCAGATTTAATATGTAATAATAAACTAGTTAAAAAAAACTCACAAAACCTGCCATGTTTATCTAAACCAAAAACTTCCTATGGGTTATGAAGATTGCCACGTGTCAGTTATTGGAGCAGGTGATGTCGTGCTGGCACGCACACATCCATCCAAATCTCACGTAGATATTTTCAACAACAAAAAAATCTCACGTAGAGAAAGTATGTACTTTTGTCTCCATGCTCTGTTAGATATTGCATTCCACGTCATCAACCTTTTTTTCTTTGAAAACTCAACCTCGTTTGGATTTAGTTAGGGATGGCAAGAGATAAGGTTGTATAGAATTTTAGTTAAACCGATATATGTATCCTCTATTTGAATTTGACCCGATCTAAAATATATATATATTCCATTTGACTTGAACCGATAAGAAAATGTATATCTTCCACTCGATTTGACCTAACTCAAATTTTTAGCGAATAAATCTAACCCGACCTGATCCTATATAAAATAAAGATTTAATAAAAAAATTATAATTTTTCAAAGAAAATACATAATTATCCCTATATCAAGTCGAGTTGGAGTTTTTTCATTTTTGACTCAACCCGACTCGATCTGAACTCAATTTTTTTAAAATAAATCAATTCTATCAAATTGAATGGGTGGAAAGCCCCTCGGAAGTAAATACATCAAAGTCAGGGTGGAAAATGCAAAGGATTTCATGCACTTTTCCCCCCCTTAGATTTTCTTCTTTGGAATAATTAAACTAATGGTTTATTGGAAAGCAACTTAGGGTGGAAGTAAGAGGGATTGCCACTAATAAGTGATGTTATTAGATATTAATAAACAAGTTTTATAATTGATGTGACAATGTATAAATCTATAATAATCTTTTATAAATCATATAAATTAAAAAAATGTTAGTCCCCTCAAATAAGGGTTTATATTAGTGATAAATAGTTTTATAATTGATGTGACAAAGTTTTGATATAATAACACTTTAAGTCCTTTTTAGCTTAAATATTAATCAAATAAAACTTTAGTCCCTCTCAATTTTTAGAATTAAATGCTTAATAGATTCTTGTTCTTTTGATACGAAACATCTTTGTCCCCTTCAACAAATGAATCCTAGCTCCGTCCCTGTCAATAACCACTTGGAAGAGTAGGGTGTGGCCTTAATTTTTTTAAGCAATATCACGGATTCGAACCCTTACGTTTGCTAATGAAAAAATTGAGTTAGGAGGGTCGTCTTATATTAAATCTCTTTGGTACTTGATCTAAGTTAATCGAGTAATAGATCATAAATAGATAATTATATAAAAAATTTGAAAAATATGACATTAAATTATTAATAAAAATACAAAAAATCTAAACAACACTGCTTAATCTTATCCCTGCTTATGTTATTATTCACATGCAAATTATACAAGTTGCAACTAAAATTTAGTATAATAGAGTAGAAATTTTTGGATATCCAATTATCTAAATTATAAAATACGATAAATTATAATCATACAATTTAGTTATATAGTGTAGGGATGGGCATAAGATTCGGGCTCAATGGGTTCCGACTAGACCCGATCTTATAAATTCATTTTTTTTGAAAAAATATGTATAGTTTGATTCTAGTCAGGTTTTTTTTAAAGATAATATCGTGTCAGGTTCGAGTTTAAAGTGAAAAAAAATATCATACTCAATATGAGATAATAGTGTAATTATCCCTTATATGTTTATCGATAATTATAATAGTACCCCTTTATCAATATATTTTTCTAATTAGATCACTAATTTACTTACTAAAAATGAGAATTATATATATTTGTGATAATCGAGTTAGATATAGATTTTTACCTCTAAAATTGAATTGAATTTCTGATTGGATGGATCCTTCCTAAACTCGAGTCTGGTCGAGTGTCGGATGGAGGGATAGAATACTCGAATCGACCAAGAAATCAGTATAACCCGATCCATGCCCATCCTTATGATATTTTCTTTCTATTGTTTGAATTGCAACTGAAATTTTAAAATTTGAAAGTAGACAATTAAATTTGATTAAATTAAAATTAAAATATTACATTAATATATAAAATATATTTTAAGGGATATGGTCCACTAACCTTTAATTTTAATTTTACACGCTATTAGAATTATTAAATAAATGAAAATATATTATTGTGAATTGAGGTTAACTGCAATAAAATTTACACATATGAACCAAGTCTTTTCGTTTGAATAGTCTGAGATTATTATACAGTAACACATATTCATAATATTTCTTAATAATTGATAAAGTATACACTATACAAATATAATCGTTCGAACTCGAAATTTGAAAACAACTCTTTTTTTAACTAAGAAAGCCACTCAATAAGTTGAACGGAAGCCACTCAAAAGTACGATAGTACTAACAGTGAAAGACAAAATTATTAGGGCTTGAACTGCAATCTTTGATGTCAACACTTTAACTATAATTATTTCTAAACATAAATTATTTCCCATGAGTTTCACATTTCGGCCTGTCCTATGTCATGTTTTCTTTGACTTTGTTACAACTTAAAACCATACGGCCATGGCTGACCAAAAACAGCTCTTTTGATACCCCATCGATCCTTCTCCCTTGCATGAAATGAACACAACCTCGGACTCCGACCAGGAATTCTTTGGTGGCCCCGACAACGTCAGAGGATTCGGATATGGGATCGGAGTTTCCGTCGGGATCATCTTCTGTATCATCGCCGTTGCATTGGCTTCCTACGGTTGGACCAAGGCACGTCAACAAAGACGAGCCCTACTTCCTGTGCGGTTGATACCGACAGCTTCGTCGTCGATGTCGTAGGCCTCGACGAGGAAACGATAAAAAGCTACCCGAAGCTAATGTACTCCGAGGCCAGGCGGAAGAAGAAAGAGTGTGCGGATGCGTGCTGCTCTATATGGTTGGCTCACTACAAGGGTAATGATCGCCTTAGGCTGCTGCCTGGTCGCGGCCATTTGTTCCATCTCAAGTGCGTCGACCACTGGTTGCGGTTGCACGCGACGTGTCCTGTTTGCCGGACGTCTCTGCTCCCAACGCAGTTGCCGCCGCCGCTTGCTAATGATCAGGTGGTTCCTTCGCCAAGCAGACCCGATGCGGGCATCGAGGCATTTGATGAAAAAGTCAAAAAATTCATCGTTGATTTAAGATAATTGAGGTATTTTTTTTTGTTGAAATAAAACCCTAAATTACGTTCAAAATATCAAAAAGGTGTGGACCGAAAAGTTTAGGTCTCATCGGTTAATGGATGAGACAGTCGACAAGCCCGTCCCTTAAATTTTTAACGACATGTACTAAAATAAAATAAAAAATAAGACGTCAAGTATAAATTTGAAAAAATTAAAAGTTTAAGTACTAAAACTAATAATTTAGGTAATAAACTTACAAGTTACCTCAACTTATAATTCGTTTTTTAGTAAATTGAACATTAATTTAGTTTTCATTCATAAAATTATGAGCAAAGTATATTTAAGTGTATTTATTTTAATTTAAGGATTGTAAAACTATATTTGAAGAGGCGACTTAAAAAATTTGAGGAATTGAACAAAAATTAAGGGTCGTGGGATCGAGTCTCACGGAAGACATTTCATAATTCGGAAGTCTCTTACGGAAGCTGTTCTCAACCTGACGTTGGGGTAGTCTACTATCCTACCTGAGCTCTTGAGCCGACTTCAGTAATTTGTAGCTACAAACAAAACTTTTTGTTTAATAATACAAATTCAAATTCAACATGAACCCATCAAAAAATAAAAAATATATATATACAAATTGCAATGTATATAATAAGAGAGAAAATTTTGTTCAAAGGGCTTTACATTGAAGAATCCCTTTATACAAAACCTGCCTATTGAGAGGCATTTTAAGAAGCTGTCGTCTATCAGCCTGCTTTGCAAAGGCCACAGCACTCAGATTCCTCTTCCTGTATTCTTTGTTATTCGACGATGGCTCCCGAACATCATCGGCAAAACGAACCCTTTTCTTCACTTGACATTTCCCATTCCCTGCACCAAAAACAAACCCAGAATTTCATTCATGCAGTACATATGTATGTGCGTGTATGCATGTATTACCAGCCAATTCGAATTCGATCTTGTTCATGAAATCCGAGAGGAGGCGTTTATGGACTTCATTTGCAATGAAGACCACACTTCCAGAAACTGCAAAGACTGCCATGAGGCCTAGCCTTAAGGACCCAGTTTCCATTTTTCTTTTAAATTCTTACTGAACAAATGGATCAATCAAGGAATGATGGGGAAACATTTGGTTGAACATATGAAGAGAGATAGAGAGAGAACGATGAAGAGAATGGGTTGGTGGATGGATGGTTTTTAAATGTGAAGATTATGAAACAACAAGGATGAAATGATAATTACTATCTAATAATACACATCATCTTGCCTTGTATGCTTAATTTTGACTTATCCTTGAAATAAATTCTCTAAAAAAATAAACTCAGATTTGGTCATTTTTAGATAATAACTAAACAACAACATTAATGCTGAAATCTAGTGCAACTAATTTCTATTTTGTAAATCTGGGGGCCTAAAAGAATACCAATGCCATATATTCACCAGATTTTATCACACAAATCTAAAACGAAATCCATCTTACTAATTATTGCAACTATGTAAAGATGTATGCTGATTTTAGTAAATATCGCGAACTCGATACCTTTGCCCTAGAATTTTTATGAGAAAATCTGACCGGCCCTCCCCTTGGATTTGAACCAGACACGAGTTATCTTGTCATCCGTAATTGTAAGTTCTCACTTCTCACCAGTAGTCCATACAAGAACATGAACCTTCTCTAAAATGATGGAACCGGTTCCGGTCTCTCACGATCAACTCACGTCCGAAAACCATTGAAATCAGCTTCGTAGCATGGTGACAATCCTCGCACACTCGCAAGTTCTTCACTATTCGGATCACTGTTGGAGCCTTGGTTCTCATAATCCCATAAGCAATAGCAAGCTTCTCACTATGTCTATGAAGAGCACTTTCTTTTTCTTCCTCATCAATGTCGAAGAATGCATCAGATGTATTCCCTGTATAACCTGCCAATCTTATCCTCTGAAGAATCTTGTCCCAAGTTCGTTCAATCATTTCGATTTCTGTGTGCGACTTTTCTCCCATCGTAAATTTATGAACTTTCCCGTTGAACTCGATCAAACTATAACCCGGCTGCTTTTTAACACCCTTTTCCTTCATCATCTGTCTAGTAGCTTCAACATTTTCCCACCTGTTTGTACGTGCATAAATGTTTGAAAGCAACACATAATACCCACTGTGTTTTGGCAACAAAGGGATCAATATGTTCCCTACTCTTTCTGCAATTTCTGCATTCTTATGAATCCAGCAAGCTCCAAGAAGCGCACCCCAAATCGGGGCATTCGGTTTCACCGGTATTTGAAGAACAAACTTCTCGGCTTCAGCTATCTTCCCTGCTCGCCCGAGCAAATCCACGACGCAACCGTAATGTTCAAACCTCGGCTTGATTCTGTACTCTCTTTTCATGCTCTCAAACAACTCTAGACCTCTCTCTACTAATCCACCATGGCTGCAAGCAGATAACAAATATGTAAACGTAATATCTCTGGGTTTTACCCGGATTTCGCCATTTCCGAGAAGAACCAAAGTGCCCTCTCTGCATAACCATGCATGGCCAAACCAGCAATAACAGCAGTCCAACTAAGAACATCTTTTTCAGGCATTTCGTTGAAAACTTCAATAGCTTTCTCAATACACCCACATCTTGCATACATATCCACCAAAGCAGTCCCCAGAATCACATTCAAACTCAATTTGTTCTTAACGATATAATCATGAGCTTTTTCACCTAATCCAATGGCACCCAAATGAGCATAAGAAGAAATCACACTAACCATAACCGTCTCATTAGCTTTGACCCCTTTTTCCTTCAGAACCTCAAACATTTCAACAGCTTCATCAAAGCAATCGTTCTTAGCATACCCACTAATCATCGTACTCCAAGTAACCAAGTTCCGCTCAGGCATTTTATCGAAAAGTTCACGTGCTATTACAACATCACCAATTTTATTAAACCCAGCCATTATCGAAGTCCACGAAACCACATTCGGACAAGCCATTCGTTTAAACACTTCATTTGCAGCCTTTACATCCCCACAGGTCGAATACATGTGAACTAAAGAGTTCTGCACATAAACATCGTTTTCAAACCCGTGTTTTATAACCTGCCCATGAGCTTGAATCCCCACATCAATGGCTTCCAACTGGGAACACGCCCTTACCAAAAACGGGAAGCTGAGATTATCTGGAACAATGCCGACGCGTAACAATTCGGAATAGAAACGGAAAGACTCAATCGGGTTCACTCGAAAACCCTTTGATCATAGCGTTGTAGATGAAGAGATTCGGGGTTTCGATCGAGGAAAAAACATCTTTAGCGTAATCCAATGAAAATGTTCCGAATGAAGGGTCTGTACAAAGGGAAATCAAACGACTGACGGCGAAGATGTCGAAGATGATGTGGGTTTATCATGTAGCCATGGATGATCTTCAACTGGGATAAATCGTTGCAGGATTCAAGTAATAGAAGCTTTGGGTCCTTTAATCTTAGGGTGTTCAACACTTTGCTGCAGACATTGATGCTCTTGTTCATCCTCTGGTTATCCCAGTTGTTTAATTCAGACCAAACAAAAGAACTAGCAACAATGGCAGAGCTGTTTATACGCGGGAAACATTATACGTTCACACCAAGAAAAATAAAAGGTAGAATGATCATGTTAGCCCCTTAACTCAACAGATTAGTCATTTTAACTCTTAAACTTTTATATTTTATCAAAATGATACAAATGTTACCTATTTATTTTTTGATATAATTTTATATTAATGATACGATTTTTTTAAAAAACAAATACTGAACCCATTAAAAATTTGAGTTAATTGTATCACATGTTCTTAAAGTATAACTTTTATTTTAAAGGTATAATGTCAAAATTAGCCTCTTAATGTTTCAAATGGTCATTTTGCCCCTTATTTTATTTTTTTATCCGTTTTGGATTTAACATTTCTTTTCAGGACAAAAAGACTCCTAACATTTGATAAAATAATTACTTTGTCCATTATAGGGGACATTTTGGGACGATTAGGTACTTGGCCCTTGTCGAGGCGGATCGAATGCTTGATATGGGTTTTGAGCCACAAAACTGGAAGATAGTGGAACAAATGGATATGCCTAATCGGAGCGTGAGACAAACAATGTTGTTTAGTGCCACCTTTCCAAGAGAGAAACAGGTTGTTTATAATTGTTAAATATGTTTTCTTTGTTGATTCACGTTTTATGTGCTATTTGGGTGCTGAAGTTGTATTTTTTTTTTTACATTTTCCACTCATATGTTTCACGCTCATAATTGTAAAATGTTTCAAGTTCTTCTGATATGTGATTTTGGTTGGGTGGGGTTGTGTTATTCCTCTTTCAAAACGTACCAACCCAAAATGAAGTGAAAATGTTATATTTTATTGCTTTAGAATAGTTTTCAAATGCAGCTTTGATGCTAATAGAGTTTTCCATAATACATATTCTTGGCTGTTGGGAGGGTTGGCTCAAGTACAGATTTACTTGTTCAAAGAGTTGAATTTGTTCCCGAATCTGATAAGAGAAGCCATCTCACGGATCTTCTGCATGCACAGAGGGAAAATGGGGAGCATGGAAAGGTAACGCAAGACGACCATGTATGGACTTTCTTATGTTCCTTTATCCATGTATCTTTCAATCAAAGATAGTTGCTCTGTTACTCGGTATATTTGCTTGATGAATAATTTCTGTCTGGGGTGTGTCTTTGACGCAGCAAGCTTTGACTTTAGTTTTTGTGGAGACTAAAAAATGAGCTGACTCATTGGAGCACTGGCTGTGCATTAATGGATTCCCATCAACCACCATCCTTGGTGATAGGAGTCAACAGGTAATTTGTTGATAAATAAATTTGTTGAAGAGATGTGAAAGAATGAGGTTTAGTCATGTGGAATGATATACTTGTTCGTTTAATTGCTGTGCTAGTTGATATGATAAACATTCTGTTGCCTATGTTATATCCAAGTCTTATTTTCTCCATTGAGCATTACTTCCATTCAAGTGGCTCTAGACTATGTAGCTTAGACTCGAGTTTGAGTGTCGGATATGAGTATATGTCCACCATGGGCATGTTCAGTTTCCTTTTATGTTTTCCATGTATTTGGAGGATCTTTGGGGACTCGTCTCATACCTTTGTTTGTATTCACGCCAGACACTTGAGGATTACGAAAATTAGACAAAAGATCTAGATTTTGCATTATGTTATCTAGTAGATATACTTATCCATGTCTTTGGTGGGTGGTGCTGTATGTGTTCATTCACTCTTGTATTCAATTCCTCTTAGAGATCCATTCACTATTCGAAAAACGTCTCGGATAAGTTTTCTAAGAGCCTAACCAGGTAGTTGAGCAGCCTTGGCTTGTGAGAGTTAATTTTGGTTATTCTCGCTGCTGAATTAAAATTCTAGTACCCAGAAGGGGCTGTTAACTTTGCTTTGTTCGTTTTAGTTTGGCTTATGAAGAAGTTACTGTGGTGATTTGCTATTTACCTTCCTTTACCCAGTATACGTCTTTGCATAAATGCCACGGGCTTGTTTGTATGCAGGAAAGGGAACTAGCGTTGAGATCTTTCAAGAGCGGAAAGACCCCAATTTTAGTAGCAACTGATGTGGCTGCTCGGGGTCTTGATATACCCCGCGTTGCTCACATTGCCAACTTCGATCTTCCCAATGACTACGTCCACCGGATTGGTAGGACCGGGCGTGCTGGTAAAACAGGGTTGGCAACTGCTTTCTTTAACGAGAGCAATATGACACTGGCGAGGCCACTGGCTGAGCTGATGCAAGAAGCAAATCAAGAAGTACCTGCATGGCTCACCCATTATGCCTCTCGGGCTCCATATGGTAAGAGCATAGGATGCAAAATTAGTATGAAACCAACCCAATTATAAGTATAGGGTGATAAAAGAAGAGATGGCATTTACAGGCCTTCATTGTGTAAATATGATCTATTTTTACTGAAAGAAGCATAATGTGTCATAGTTTTCCATTATTATGTTGCTTTTCTTGACGTTCAATTATCTGTAACCAATTCTTCATCTCCAAGTACTGCCTTTTCTGAGCCAAAACAAAGAATTAAAAACGACATTTTATCAAATTAACAAAGTTTTTCAAAGGCAAATACAGCCCTAAATAAATAAAGACAACAACAATTGGTCTAGTGACCAATAAAGTTCAATTTTAAAAGTTCGGTGGGAAAATTAAATTTTTAATAATTCAATGATCAAAACGAGATTGATCCTATAGTTCAAGTACTGGTGTTGTAGTTTAGCCTTATATTTATTAATTTATATCACATTGCTGTGATTAAGAACTTTGGCATGGATGGACCTGGGATGAAACTTCGAGATCCAAAAGTAAATATTTATTTAATCTTTTTAATTAGGTAACACAATAAGATTAATTCACGTCACGTATTATCACGTTATCAAAAGATTAAATTTAAATAATAATATAAAATAATTTTAATACTAAATTTAAAAGGTAAAAAGACATCATAGTTCCTTGTATTTTAAAAAGAACAATGTAACTCTCATATCATTTTTTCTCTTAATGTGACCTTCAAACTCAGTAAACTAATTTAATGTGACTTTTTGACTAACGTTTTTTCATCGTTGACCGTTATGGTGTTGGCGTGGCAGTTTACGATGTTGACATGACAGTTCACGGTGCTGACGTGACGGTCTATCTACCATGTTTGAGTTACCAATTTAGCCTATCTATCATGTCATCTGCCACGTTAGCACTGTAACGATCAACGACGAAAAACATTGATCAAATAACCACATTATATTTTGTTTTATGAGTTGAAGGATCACATTAAAAGAAAAATAACACGATGACCATATTATTTTTTAAGTAAATAGACTTCTATACATTTTGGTCAATTAAAAAATATATCAATTTCAAGAATTAATGTTTTTTTTTTCATGTTGAAAAGGTAGCTAATATGATTTTGTATTACCCGTTTAAGGAGTCTCCTGCTTCACTTCAAATAGTAAAAAGCTCGACTTAGTAACACACTCGACAGTAACGTTTGAGCAGATTAGGTTGTCTGTCCTTTCCAAAAACATAGCTTAGCTTGTATGATTATAAAACCATCTGCTCTTTAAGTCGAATGCTTCTCATTTTTGTTATTTTTTTTTTAATTTTTTTAACTATTAAAAGTCATAAAATAATCATAAATTATTTATTACGTTTAAAACTAATCTTTTTATATTAAAAATAATGATAATTTGAGTTAGAGTTGATGTGACAGTCAAACGGTCGTCTATCACTACCACCGCACCGAACGGAGACGACGCCGTCATCGTTGGTGCTTTGGCTACGCGGATTGTGGTGGCGTCTTTTCCGGCGACGATGTCGTGGAAGTAGAAATGGAGGTGGCTTAGTTTCTCGGGTTTGTTTAGCCCCATGGACGACGGGGACAGAACTTGAGCGAAAGGCTTTGATTCTACGGTGATGAAGGGTGAAGATAACGAGAGGACCGTGAGGAGGAAGACGGCGGTGGAGGAGAGATTTAGGAGGAGCTCCGCCATGGTTGAGGCGGTGAAAGCATTCGAAGTTGAAATATAAAATAGCGTCTTCTTTTGTTGGAGAATATAAAATAGGTTGTGGGTGCACAGTTATACGCCACCGGCAAGCTAGCATCAGTCTGCGACGAGAAAGCATAAATCCCTTGCGCTTTCCCCACGAGTTCGGACGCTATATCGCAGTCGACCGTCAAAGGGTCATCGAGCGCCACCACCACACCGAACGGCGACGCCGTGGTCGTCGTCGGTGCTTGCGCTACGCGGGCGGCGGTGGCGTTTTTGCCGAGGACGATGTCGTGGAAGTAGAAATGGAGATGGCTTGGATTCTCTGGTTTGTTTAGCGCCAGGGACGGTGGCGAAGGACGAAGTTAACGTGAGAACTGAGAGGAAGAAGGCGGCGGAGTGTTTTAGGAGGAGCTCCGCCATGGATGAGGCAATGAAAGCTTGTGACAATTAATGTAAATTGTAAGCAATGTATGTATGTATATTATATAGTGTTCATGTTTAAGTGAAGGTTGGTACCAATCGCTGTAAAACACAATATAAATTATGTAATAAAGAGATTTCGTAAGAAAAAAGTTTCACATTATTCCAAATTTATATACCAAGTGGTTAAGTCAAAAAGATTTATTTAGTGGAACGTCAACTCTAATTAATGAAGTTTGAAAATTTTTAATAATTATATTTTATTTTTTTATACAATGTCTAAACTGTTGCACATTATATTGGTAAAAATATCAACTAACTTATTAAGTGGTTATAAGAATCGTTGTTATTCTTAAAGATAATGAGTTCAAATACCAATAACTACATTAAGATGATTTAGTGTTTATTATTAAATGAATAATAAATGAGGCCCTATCATCAATCACAAGTACAAGAAATAAACCTAATATCTCGTACATCAAGAAAAAAATACATCTCCTGTACTTTACTTATAATATTTATTATAGGATAAATTATACATTTATGATTAAATTATCAATTTTGATCCGTTTTAATACTTAAAATTTTAATTTTTTTAAAATTATATATAACATTTAGTTTTTTGTTTCATTTTAATACTGCGGTTAAAAATTTAACGATGAATTTTTGAAACAAATTGGAAGTTTAGTCACTAAAAAGGACTAAAACTAATAGTTTAAGTAGTAAATGTGTTAAGTTTTTAATGATGGGGTATTAAATAAAATAAAAATTAAACATTAATTATGAATTTGAAAAAATGAAATTTAGATACAAAAACTCGTAATTTAATAACTCGGAGATTATAAATTCAAGCACTAGTTACTGTAATAGGATATAGAGCATTCGTTATTAAATAATTAAAAATATTTAAAACAAATATGACTTTATAATCCCCTAACTTAATAAAAAAATTCTTTATACAACTTTTATATAAAATAATTAAGATTTATTTAGAATCATTTAAGAACAACTATTTAAGAATTAAACAAGAGACTAATATTTTATCATTTCATCTATAATCATTTCTTAAATAAATTTATATCAATATTGAATTTTATATAAAATATTTTTTTATTTACATTACGAGTGTGACAAAACAAAAATTATTTATCAAATTCCAATAGAGCTTTCAAAAAATGAAGAATAAAATGGGGAAGGGAAGATGAAACACTTGGAAACCCTAATTTGTAAAGGCAAAGATAAGAGGGACAGATCCATAGAAAAGGATTACAACATTTCAATCAGAGAATAAAAAGCTGAGAATTCTTTGTAAGATAAGTAAATGCGATATAAAATGGAAAGCGGTTAACAGGAAGAAGAAGAAGAAGAAAACTAGTATGGTGCTGTTCCGTGACATCGAGATGTGATCCGAAATCTTTACAAGGTCCCCTAGTTCAGTCGTCTCCTCCTATGCGCCCGAGAGTCGCCGCTGTCGACATCCGAGACCCTCAAGACGTCATTTCTTCTCCTGGAAGATGAAGTCGAGACCGATACCACGGAATCTATCTCGACCGCGGTGTCCATTTGACTCTCTGAGTTTATTACGGCAGCAATGCTTGAGAACGAGTCTCTATCATCGACGACTGCTGGTGGCTGTTCCTGATTTCTTCCCACCGAGTTGCCTCGGAAATATGCGTCAGCCATCCTTTCCGCTGACCTCATAAATCTTGCAGCTCTTCGCATGTATGATCGTCGTTGAAAAGATTGAATCCGAGAGGACATAGCATCGGTACCGCTTGAACTGCCAGGCGTCAAGTCAACATCATCAAGGGGCACAACCGCATTTTGCTCTCCCCGGAACTCACGAGATGTCAAAATCCTGTTAAGCATGGAATCAGTCCTTTCTAAAGTCCCTCGGGAACCATTGGCTTCCCGTGGTGGAGTCAGGTCACGAACCATATCAAATCTGCTTCCAATCCGGCGAATCATCTCCTCCACTGGGATATTTAAAGGAGTCCGTTGAATAGTTTGCCTCCAACTATCCACTCGCCGTCCAGAGGGCCGAGGAGGGATCTTAAAACCTGAATCCTCTTCTGACTCGTGGATAACCTTCCCTCGACCAAATATCGGGGTCAGAGTTTTAACAGTCACCTCCCCTTTGCAGACGGGGCATTCATTTGCATCCGAATGAACATGCAACCATCGGTAGAGGCACGACCAACAATACAAGTGACCACAACAAGATACAACAGGATCCCGAGCCAAATCCAAGCATATATTACAATCGAAAAAACTCCCATCATTGCTAACACCATTCACAATATCATCCTTTCTACCTTCTGAAACTCCATCCTCAGAAAACCCATTGGTGGCTTCACAAGCCTTCGGCGCATCACTCATCCTTTCCTCAGCTGCAACACTGCCCTCACCTGCCTGCATCGTATTCACACTGCCCGTATTCACCCTAAATTGATCGAATTCCACCGAGAGGCTCTGAGTTGCAGCAGGAATTGGAACCTGATGCCATCTCCATCGCCTTCGCCTAACTGCTTCCCGGATCCTATCAAACCGGTTATCAACTAAATCATCAAAATTTACACCTTCATTCGACAGCGATCTGGACCCGGTCTCGGGCGCTGGACCCAGATTCAAATCAAGGTTCGTATCAGATGTTTCCTCACCCATCACAGATGCTCGAAGAAACCCTTATTTTTTTTCTAACAGCGGGTAAACCCTACTTATAATCTTCAAAAATTATAAAAACCTTAAATTTACCCTAAAATTGAAGAAATTCATCAAAACCCCCAAATTTTTTTATACCCTAATAACCCATAAACCGCAATTCCGAAAGAAAGCCCTTCCTTGATTACAATTTCATCAAAACCAGAGGGTAAAACTCTAATTTCTTAACAAATATCATGAAGCTAAGATCTAAGACCCAAATTAACAGCCTCCCAAATTGGGAAACAGCCCAAGCTTTATGTCATCGAGCTGAAGACCTTAAATACAAGAACAGATAAGCATTGAAAATGTATGGTAAAAAAACTTATTGAAGAAAAAAGAAAGACCTGGCCTTAACAAATATCTTGACCAGCAAACTCGGAGCTTTTCAAGAGCTCTGAGTCACTGACCTGGACAGTGTGAGGAACTGTTTCTGAGTTCGGCTTGGCTCGCCATGGATTGGGTCAGCGATCTTTCAACTTGTTTGGAGAGGAAGAAAAATAAAATGGAGAAATTTGCCCTTAGAGAATTCAAGTAAGCCCAAGGGAGAGAAAGAGAAAGCCCATGGAAGATTCTCTGCATTTGTACTTACTGTATAAACCATGATTGGGTATTAATAAACGGCGATGATGATTTGGATTGGAGGATTGGATGATTACGTGGCGCAATCGGAGTTGGGGACAAATGGAGATTATATTTGCCGTCAAATATTAACCCATTTAATATGCATATATTATTTAAATCACTCCTCATTCATAAATGAGTATATATTTTGTCAAAATAAATAAATAAATGAGTTCATATTTTATTTTTCAAAATAAAATTGAGTATATTTAGATTAGAGTATGTTTATGTGGCAAAAATGGAGAGATAACGTGTTTGGGAAAAAAATAGTTTGGTAAGGATAAAATATTTTTTTATATAGTGTAAATGTTACAAATATAGAAGATTTTAAATACTCTGATTGAATTTTTTTAAAGATAGAAAATACTCGGATTGATTTGGATACACGCTTTGTATTCGTAAATAGTTTTTTCACGTCTTTTAATTCTGATTTGTGATTTTTCGATGGACTTCAGTAGCTTCATCCCTTTGTGTGATTCGTTTATCGATGCAGACATATTTATTTGTATCTTTAGTTTGTTCGAGCATTGGTTATATTCTTTTATCTTATCTTTCTTTTTTGTCATTATGTGATATAGGTGGTTACTTTTTGTGTCAATGGTTAATTTAGTTTATATTTACGCTTATACTTGTACATCTTCATTATAATTATAGATATTTCTATTTTTAATAAAATTAACGGCTTTCTATAAAAAAAAATTAATATGAAGATTAATTCTTAGGGTAAAGTATAAATAGTCCCTAAACTTTTACGTCTCTTGCATTTTGGTCACCCAACTTTTGAAACTTGCAATACAATCATCAAACTTTTAGATCGTTTTCATGAAAGGTCCATGTCGTTATCTCCTGTTAGATTTTGCCGATGTCGCATTTAACTCCCGTTAAACCCCAATCTTCTTCTTATCCTCCCATTTACCCCACCTCCAGCCAACGGTGGCTCATGCCGCCATCACCATCGTCATCGGCGTCCCCTCCCGACCACACCCCTACCCTCGATTCATACTCATTGTCCATGGTTTGACCAAACATGCCTGCTAAAGTATCGATAAATTGTGAAGGGTCCTCCCCAAATTAGACCCTGCCTTCATCATAGTTGTTTGAGATTCTGATATCAAGTTTTATCATATTTCAGTCACTGAGTTAACATCTAACTCAGATTGTCATTAATTTTTAACGAAAAAATATGAGTTTGTAACGTAATGATTAGTCAGTGACTATTTTGTGACTTTTAATAGTCGCGAGACTCCTCAAAGTAACACTATATAATCGGATGATCATTTTGTAACTTTTAATAATTAAGGGACTCGATAAAATAATATCCTATAATCAAAGGATCATTTGCGTACTTTACCCATTTTTAAAAGGGTTAAAAGAGAATTATGATGTTAATAAAAATGATAAATTACACCGATAGTTGCCGATTTATTAAAGAGATTAAACCTTGGACCTAATCCTGTAAACAAACCGAATGTTCTTCGAACCGTTCGGCGGAAATTTCAATTATGTTCGTTTAATTAAATGAACGAACACGAATAAATGACTCGTTCATTCATTTATGTTCATGAACATTCGATAATCTATTCATTTATGTTTGTTGTTTATATTTATTCGTTTATATTCTGTCCAATCTCTAAACTCATTTGAAATATTAAGTCCCTTATAAATTTTAACATTAAATACATTAATATTTTAAAACCCAATTAATTTTGAACCCAAATAAAAATCCTAATATCAATTAAATAAAATATAAATCTTAAAATTATTTGGAAAGAAAAAAAAACTCTTCTCAAATATCAACTCAATTAATTTTATGTTTGTTCGTTTATGTTCCTTTACGTTCGTTTATGCTCGTTCGTTTGTGTTTGTTTGTATTAGTTTACATTCATTAATTTATGTTTGTTTATCATTTTAACGAACGAACATAAACAAATATGAACAAGCTGAATGAACATAAACAAATATGAACAAGCTAAATGAACATGAACAAAAAATTCCGTTCGTTTAGTTGTTCGTGTTCGTTCGTTTGTTTCGGTTAAAGTTAAACAAACAAACATGAACATACCATCGTTCACATTTGTTCAGTTCGTTTATAGGCCTACTTGGACCTCTTAACAAGGGAAGGGCATGAGTCGGGTCAATTCATATTTTTGGTTCACCCATCCCAAACCGAAAATTATAAATCCTTTACTTGACTCCAAAAATATATACCTTCCACCTGACTCAAATCCGACTCGATTTTTTTAGAAAAAATTATAACCAGACCCGACCCGAAAGAATATATTTATTAAAAATATTATTTTTATTCCATAAAAATAGAGATTTAATTTAAAGAAAATAATATATAGAGGAATATTATTATAATTATCCATAAATATATAAGGTAAAATTATAATTTTTTGGGCTGAATTAGGTTGAGTACTTTTCACACTAAAGTCATACCCGACCCGATTCGATCATAATCTTAAAAAACCAACCTGAAACTGATTTTTTAAATCTAATCTGATTAGATAGGGTCTAGTCGGAACCTGTCGAATTCGGGTCCCATGACCAACCCTAGTCTTAACATGTCAATATAATCGTCAAAATTTTAACGGATTATAATATTAAATAGAAAAAATATATAGTATAGACGTTGTAAATTTATTATTAGTATAGTTAAACTATAATGTAATTACGATTGTAATATAATATAAATATAATTAATTTTTACCATAACTAATCTATATTTAAATCTATTTATTAATATTATTTTATTATTTATATTATTAATATATTATTAATAATTTTTTTTATTCTTGAGTAAGTACACATTAAACATTTGTAGTACTCACCTAAAACTTTGAGGAATACCAACAATTCCTCCATTATTGTAGTTTAATTTAAAATAGGACCAAAGGTAAAATGAAGTCGTGGCAAAAGCCAAAACCCCAAACCCTTAACGATAATATAACAGACCCCACACAATTCTCCTACACGCAACCGCCATGGGTAACCGCAACCCTAATTTAAAGCTTGTTCTTAAACCAGTATACACCTTTGCTGCTCTGCTCCCCTTGGTCTGGTTCAACGAAAACACACTCCTTCGCCTCCCTGAATAAGGCCTTGTAAACTGGTGTGCCGTCGAAAGAATAGTACTCTCCCAATATTGGCTTGATCGCATTGGTTGCCTCCATTGCGTGGTAATGGGGCATCGTCGAAAACAAATGGTGAGCTATGTGAGTGTCCGTTATATTATGGAACACTTTGTTCAATATCCCGTAATCGCGGTCGACGGTGGAGAGCGCTCCCCGCAACCAGTCCCACTCCGATGAGTCGTAGTGCGGCAGTGCCGGATGCGTGTGTTGCAAGTAAGTGATCATGACGAGGAATGCGTTAACGATGAGCAACGGAACGCCGTAAACGCAGACGACCCATGTTAACCCCTAGGCCGAGACGAGACGGTACAGAAAGCACGTGACGGCGATGACCCCGGCGTCGGACACGTAGATTTGTAGCCGTTCGCGGTCGTTGTAGATGGGGCCGTAAGGATTGTAGTGGCAGGCGAATCCGTCGTAAGGCCTGCCTGCTAAGTTGAACATCAAGTAAAGAGGCCAGCCGAGGGTGAGTTGAATTGTGAGGGTGATGAATCGGCCGGGTGGATTGTCGAGGTATTTCGCCCACCATCTGACGGCGCTACGTTTCTTCGGGACGAACACTTCGTCGCGTTCGAGGGAACCGGTGTTGGAATGGTGACGACGGTGGCTATACTTCCACGAGAAGTAGGGGACGAGGAGTGATGAGTGGAAGATGAGACCGACGGTGTCGTCAACCCATTGGTAGTCGCTGAAAGCGTGGTGGCCGCATTCGTGGGCGATGACCCAAACGCCGGTCATGACGCAGCCTTGGACGGCCCAATAGACGGCCCAGGCGACGGAAGAAAGGGGTTGTGGGAGGTGGTTGATGTAAGTGGTGGCTACGTAGTAGAAGATGGAGATTAAGATGAGGTCGTAAATTAGATACGAGAAAGAGCGGAAAAGCGAGCGCTTGAAACAGTGTGGTGGGATGGCTCTTTTGATGTCGCTGAGAGAGAAGGGTGGTTTGGATATTGGGACTCTCTTCAAGGACCCAGATGGCGGAACCGACATTCTGCCACCGGCACCCATTGTTCCTCTACCTGGAGAAAAGATCAAAGATGGCAAAATGGTTAAAGACCAAATACAGTTTCATGCTTGTAAATCGACCAATTATAACTGCAAAAGTACACCCGATAATAAAATTAGGGTAAATTATATATTTATTATCTAAATTATTAATTTTAGTACGTTAATTTTTATTTTTTTTTAATATCATTTTTAAAGTTTAATTTTTATTTTATTTTAATATAAGTTCAAAATTTAAATTTTATAAAAATTAAAAGTTTAAGCAATAAAAATAACTAAAACCGATAGTTTAAATACTACAGATCCAAACTCGAAGAGAAGAAGACGTCGGAGAATTCAAAGAAAACAAGATTACGACAACAACAAAAATTCAAATCTGAGCTTCAAAACAACATAGATCTAAAATAAATCAATGAATTTACTACTATAAATAACAGTACAAAACAACAACGTACAATAAGAAGAATAAATCAATAACAGCCTGAAGAAATCTGGAAAAAGAAGAAGAAGAGATATTGAATTACCTGAAAATGCAGATAGACAATCAAATCGATCTTTGATTATTTTTTTCTAACTCTTAAATCTCTGGTGGCCGATTGGACGCTCTAGGCCTGATATTTAAGCTTTTCTGTTCCCAGCTTTCCCTCCTTGGATGGGTGGATCCATCAGCTGCTCTTCTTTCCATTCCCTCCACGTGGCTTTACGTTTTCCGTCGATAGACAGCCGTACACGATGGCTGTTTCGTGGATTGGCTAGGACCTTTGCTTCTCGAAAAATATCTTACACGAAATTTGAGTTAATTGCATTATACTTCTTCAAATTATGAATCTCATTTTAAATTAGTCTCTAAACTTATAAATGTTCTAGTTTCATCCTTAAATTATGGTTATCACTCTAAATTAGTCCCGAAGATTTTGAACATTTTAGTTCCATCCACAAACTATATCCTTCGTTCTAAATTGGTCTCCAAACATTTTTAAGATTTCAATTTCATCCCAAATTATATGTATATACTAATCACACTCCATGTTAATAAAAACGTTAGGTCAAGTTATATTAAATTATGGTTAAAATACCCTCTTTGATCAACCATTATAAATCATATGCCTCGTGGAGTTGGATGTGTTAGAGACAATCAAATACACTCTTTTAATAGTTAATATATTAACGTGATTATCAGATATTATTTAAATATATGAAAAAAGTTTAATGTGCATTTAACAAATCAAAGATTTTAAAAAAAATATAATTATATAAATTTGTTATATTTGAATCTTTGATCAATCATTATAAATTATATACCAATTGATTATCCATGTTAATAAAAACGTTATGTCAAGTTATATAATTGTACGTTTGAAAAATTTAGGGACCAATTAAAAAGTTTAGTTTTATTCGGATTTAGGACCGTTGGATGAGTAAAAATAAATGATTGAGATTAACTCATTATTTTTTTTCCAGTCAGGGGCAGATTCACTAAGCCCCCTCAGGGGACCAAGTGCATCCTCATTATATTAGTAAAAATGTGAAATTTAGTTTAATATGTTAAAGAAAATGGAAAAAATAAATTTTTTTGCATACCCATTATTTTTAAGAAAAGAGTATTAAAATTTGGATCAATTTTTAAATTTCTAGATCCGTCACTTTTTAAGTCAATATCTTCACATTTCTTACTATTAGTTTCAGCCACCTATTTTCACTCATCAATTATCTTAAATCTGTGTAAAACTAAAAGAATTTTACATTGTGTAAATAGATGGTCCGTATTGATTTATTATTTTTCTAAGTGAATATCTTCATATATTTTACTGTTAATCTAAATTATCTATTTTCACTCATTTAATATTCCTAAATATAATTAAAACTAAAAAAAGTACATTCTTTAAGTATATATTATCTCATATATATATATATATATATATATATATATATATCATTTCGATGCTATCTTCTATTTGTAAACATTTTAAAATATAAAATAATCAAGGCTAACTTCTTTATCAAACACGTTTTTGAAATGATTTTATTTACGACGAAGGTAATTAAATGCAAGTTGGAAGTGAGTGAGAGAGCTCACTTTTTCCTCCTGCATCTACCTTTGGCACCATGGGAATCACGTGCTTGATAAAGATACCTAGGGATATGAGTCGCCATGTTGTTTCTGGTCCGTTCAATTTGATCTGGCTATGAGTCGGATGTTGTTTTTCGTCCATTCATTTTGATCCGATAAATATAATATTTTATCTTATATCTAATTTGATTAAATTTAATGTAATTTTATTCGATTTGAAACTCGAATGTAAATATATTATAATTCTTATTTTTATTTGATAAAATAAAGATCTAATTGAAAAAAAATAATATAAAAAGATATATTATTGTAATTATCTTTAAATATATAAGATATTATTATATTTTTTTTGAGTAAGATTAAATTAAATAGTTTTCACTTTAAATTCAATCCCAATCTAAACCCGAGATATTTTGTTTTAAAATATGACCTAATAATATGATATTGGATCTAAATTTGCTGAACTCGCATCCCATACCCATCCCTACAGACACCATGTTTGATTTCAAATTTATATGTCTGATATTATCCATAATAACTATAAAATAATCTTAATTATGAAAATAAAAAATATAATCACACACGTAATCATGTCAACTCATCCCTCCTCCTAAAGTTATAAGAGTGTATTTGACAGTTTCTAACCATATTCAACTCAAAAGGTATATAATTTGGGTTGTTATGAGCTTAAGGAAAGACATTACAGGAAATATTAATATTTTTTTTAATATTTCCGATAGAGCGCTACTTAAAATGTTATTTTTTCTATCAGAAATGTTAATTTCGCTACCTAAAATGAATATTTCTGATATTAACATTTTCGGCAGGAAAAAAAAACATTTTAAGTAGTGTTCGATATTAATATTTTCGATAGAAAAAAATAACATTTTAGGAAACACTCTGCCGGAAATATTAAAAAATATTAACATTTTCGATAGCGTCTTTTCTTAGCCTTATATTAAGTTGCATTTCCTTACGCATCCTCATATAATTTATAACGATTGATAAAAAGATTTAAATATAACACATTTATATAATTTTATATTTGTTAATTCATTGATTTGTTAAATGCACACTGAATTTTTTTTCATATATTTAAATAATATCTGACAATCATATTAATATTAATTATTTCAAAGTTAAAACTAGGGATTGCAAAAAAAAAATCTGAACACGACGGGAAAAATCAAAAATCGAATTAAACGGGGACGGAAAAAAATCGTTTATGCTAAACGGGGACGGGGACAGGGAAAAATTGTTTATGTTAAATGGGGACAGGGACGGGGTTGGGTTTAATAATCCCCGTCCCGATTACCCGACCCGATATCGGCTCGATAAATATTAAAAATAATAATTATATATATATAATATTAATAAATTTAATTTAAATTAAAAAATATATAATATTTATATATTTAATTTAAATATATATACCCGACCCGATACCCGTTTAAATAACCGTTTATGCTAAACGGGATACACGTTTCCCCGCGGTTTTTTTCGGATTACCCGATGGGGATCCCCGCAGTTTTTTAAGCGGAGATGGATACGGATTTTTTAAATGAGGACGGGGATGAGAGGACCAATACCCGGCTTGAACCCGACTCGTTGCCATCCCTAGTTAAAACTAAATTTAATCTCAAGCAAAACTTTTGAAATTTATTTTTTTTATACATTTCGAATATTCAATCATACAAATTCCAACTAATCCGTACATATATCATTATCATATAATAAATAAATATAGATCTAAAATTTCAAATTCATTTTTTTCACGTTTAAGAAATTAAATTTAAGCTTCTTATGGACCTATTAATTATTTTTCTACAAATCACATTGATAGTGTTTTATTTATTTTAGGTATAACAAACTTGTAGCGGATACAAGGTTTGCTTAAGGTGGACACGTGTTACGGGTAGTGACGGACTCAGGACAAAAATTCAGGGGTTGCAAAAATTTCAGGTGTGTCACTTTTGAGAGGTGACATTTGTATTATGGGTGACACTTGTGGAGGGGTTACCTGTGATACCCCGAGAACCATGGAGGTTCTCCCTTGGTTACGGGCTGATGCATTAAACCACTATGGGTCGAGTGCATCCTATTAATTTAGGAAAACGGTTAATTTAATTTAATGTGTTAAAAATTAATTTTTTATATACATTATTTTTTAATAAATAATTAAAATGTTAGATCTCAATTTTTAAATATTTGGATACGTGACTTTGCCATATCGGAATCAATTATTGTTACAGCAATATGGTTGACACTTGAATTAAATTTTTTTAATCATTTGTGGTGTGATATATTCAAGATTTAATATTATTAATTTTAGAGTTTAGATGTAGAATTTGGGGATTAGATTTTTTTCTTAACAATTGATGACGCACATACACCCGTAGATGTCGTTGTTTGAACTCGGGACCTTTAAGAACAATAGCATTCTTATTAAGTATTAACCACTGAAATCACTTGTTGAATTCTGGTAATGTTTATTTATATGTATTTATATAATGACTAAACACCATGAAAAAATTCATCATCAAAGTTTTGATTAGTCTAAAGTGAATACAATGTAATATATGTTCGAAAAACTTTTAACCATTTGACAATGAATATTCATACACATCTGTAAATGTCGTGCTCGAACCTAGAACATAACAACACTCTCTTAATTATTGAGATCACATATTCTTGCGCAACAAAGATACATAATGTTTAAAATTGAATATAAATTTCATTTGATTATATAAATATAACACATATCATCCATTATTATAATATGTAGATTTCGTTTAATTAAGTGTTTTCATTTTTTATGAGACAAATGAAAATTAAATAATTATATTGTTTAATTTTATAATTAATATTACTTCCTATGTCCCATTTATTTTGTTAATTGGTGACTTTTTAAAAGTTAAAATTTTGAAATTTTGACCATAATTATTTTAAATATTTTAAATAATTAAATTTTATAAAATAAATATTTAAAAAATTATTGTATTTAAACTTTTCAAAATATATTTTTCTATATTTTTATCAATAATAAATTTTAAATAACAAACGGGGTTGGTTCAAGTGGTAAGCAACTTGATATTGCTTAAGCAAAGTCTCAGGTTTGAGTCATTGTGTATGTAGAAAATCCCTGCTGGGAGACTCACACACCAAAGCCAAGTATGAGATCCGATTCGATCCAGATTAGTCAAGGTGAAACTTTGAATCTGGAGGACAACAAAACAATAATAATTGAAAATTTTTAACTAAAGAAAATCAATAAAGAACAAATTTAATAAAATAAAGTATTTTAAAATATAAATTTATGTAGTTATATAAATACATTATGCATATAACTTTAAAAAGTTAATTTTGGACATGTCACAGTTTCTTTTATATGGAATACTTTAAGGGAAGTGTATCCGTATAATCCAAGTTGGTACGAGTAAGCGTAGAGTGGTAGGTTGGTCAAATTATATATATTGTTGCCTTTTAGTTCCAAGGCTTCGTCTTAACTTATCTGGACCAATCCAGGTCGTATATCTGATTTTGGTGGGTGAGTCACTTAGAACCTAAGATATTGCTTAAGCGATATGAAGATGCTTACTACTTGAATCAATCTCAATTGGTCAAATTATTTATCTTTGTTCCCTTATATTTCTTTAAATTAAGAGTTTTAGACCTACTAAGAGTATTTTCTTGTCTTCTTCTAAAATATTTCATTTCCCTCCCCTTTTAAGAGTATTTTCTTGTCTTCTTCTAAAATATTTCATTTCCCTCCCCTTTGAGTAGGATTAAAATTAAATTTAGAATTTATATAAAAAATCCAAATTGGTATTACATAGAATATTTTCCTTTATTTTTATGTTTTCTGATAAAATTATGATTTTCATCACTTTATTGTGTTCAATTTTTAAATAAAAATCGATAAGTAAAAGTTAATTATTTTGACAATCATATTTCTACATAATGATAAGTTCAGTGATAGAGGGACCTTAACTCTTCCAACCCACTATGATTTTTATTTTATCGTTTTTTGTTCTAATTCTAAGATGACTTCAAGCTAATGATTTGAATACGAATAATTCTATGATATGGAAGTCTCGATATATCCTTTCTAACACCCCAAATTTCATGTTAGTAGTTTGGGTTTATCCGGGAGGTAAGTGGACCCCGTGGAAATTCCAATTTAAGTTGTTGGGTTTAATTGGGTTGACTTTGGGCCCAATTAACCATAAAAGGGGTTTTTTTGAATTGTTGTCAAGATGAGAGGGACCAAAAGAGCAATTAGACCATAAATGAAAATTGAAGATATTTTGGGGGTCTTTATATGTGGCTGGACGTAGGTTTCTCTTCCTCTTCAAGATCAAGCCAAGGTAAGAGTTTAAACCTTTTTTTTGTTTCATTTTTGTTCTTAATCCCCCTTGCAACATGGTTTTAAAGAATCAAAGTCTTGGTTTGATTATAGCTAAAGGAAAGTTGAGTTTTCATCCAAATCACCAAAGGAAGATTTTGGCTAAGCAAGGAGCTTCATTTCAGGATCCTAGCATCAAGGTAGTGTATCTCTAATCCTTTGAAGTATTAAGTTTTCATAAATTTCAAGTATTTCTTAAGGTCTGAGTATTTAAGTATTTTAGGGTTTATATTTGATATAAATATTAAATCATGTTTTAGAGGTTTCAAAGATATTTATATGCTCTTTTGAGACCCTAAATAGCTTACCAAAGCTTTAAAACAAGTTTAGAACTCAAACCAAGACTTTTAGGGTGAATTTAGAGAGTTTCTTGAGCCTAAAATACCCATTTTCGGGGTTGAGTATCGATATTGGGATGAACAATATCGATAATGTATGAATCAGAGCCAAAATTTTGGATTTAAGTTGAGAGTATCGATACTGCCAAAGGGAGTATCAATACTGACCCTCCAATCTCGATACTCAAGGTAGCATTATCGATACTAGGCCCCAATTTCGAAGACAATGCATTTTCGATACCGATACTCATAGGGGTATCGATACTTGACCCTATGGTATCAATATTTCAAGTAGAGTATCGATAATACTCACTTTGGATGACCAATTTTGAATCGGTTAGGGTTCGTAAGAGCTAAGGACGAGCTGTAACAGTAAGAACTAGTCTGGTAGGGACATAAATGGCTAAGGATACTCAAAATCACTCATAGGAGCGGGTTACAATGAGTGCAATCATATTAAGTGGATTACGTTGAAATACCTTTAGTAGAGGACATATATGAATTGTCGAGGATGAGGATCGTGTAGAGGATATACCGATAAATCGTATAAGGAATAAATCAGAGTCAGTAGTGGCAGAAAGAGTGAGCTTGGAGAATGTTAGTGAACCTAGGAAGGGTAAGCCAACCCTTTCAGCTCAAGAGGTATTAAAAGAAAGCTTGATAAGGGCGAGTAGAGTGATGCCACTCAAGTTGAACCTGAGTTAGATATCGAGCTAGCGAATAGTACAGACAGTGACTAGTGAATTCAGTAATTGTCGTAAGACCTTGAAAACACATAGAAACTTTACTAGAACCAGAGAATGACTAATACGCCCTAATAATTGAACGACTACAGTAGAGCTGCTTAATAACTAATATCAGCAACAAAATATTGAAACCCAACACAATCTGCTAGATAAAAAACGAGCGAGTTAGCATCTAGAGAAAGAACGACCACACCCTAGTGAGTCTAATTGTACTTTAGTATACCCAGGTTACCTTAGTTGCCCTTGTGGGGCATTGTCAGTGTGCGAGGCACTTTAGGAGCTAGCTAGGGCACGAGGCCCGAACACTCACGAGGAGTGGGTTAATAGAGTCAGTGTTGTGTGGCCTTTGGGCCTTAGATATACATATAGAGTTGCATTAGTATAGTATCTATGCTATCAGAAAAGCTTGGCTTGATGCTGTGTGATACCAAGCCAATGCTTCAGATGAACGGGAATTTCTGATGTTGTGTGATATCGGGATTCATTCTCGAAGATCTTCTTGACGCTGTGTGATACTAGGAGATGATCCAGCAGTTAGAGGGCCTTACCAATGTTGTGTGATACCGATACCCACTCTCAGTAGTCTAGTATTTGATGTTGTGTAATACCATATACTAGCATAGTAGAGCCAGTGAGGCTAGTATATGATATTGTGTGATACCAGATACTAGCATAGCAGAGATAAAGTCTGCATTCAGGACATGCCTATGAGTGTCAGAGTCACATTTAGTGAATGTATAGTAGTTCAGTTATTAGGGTTAGAGACCTTTTAGAGGTGTTCTCACGGCGAGGCCCTTAGTCGAGGTTTAAGGGAAGCGTGAGACTCATACTTTAGCGAATGAACATTAAAACCTTAAATAGGCAGTACATGATCGAGAGCATGCATATACCTACTGCTTAGAACTCAGTCTTTAGTATGCTTGCATTTATGAATTCTTATGTTGCTCTAGATTAGTGATTATACTGCTAGGCTTTGTAAGCTCAACCTTCGGATATTTTCCGTGGGCAGGTTAGTAACTGAGTAGCTAGTGGAGCACCGTCACTGCATGACTTCTAGCATCCCTTTCAAGGTATTATATAGTAGTTTTAGAGGGCATGCATATTCATGGGACCTTACTTATGTATTCAGTTTTATAAGAAATTATTGTATTATTTTGATTTTAAATTATGTGTCACAGAGCTTCGGTTTTTGTAAAATGTTTTTATAAATGTTATTTATGTTTTTAATTATGATACCACTCAACATGTTTAAAAAGGAAATGAATAAATATTTGAAAACCATGGGTTACCTCGGCAGCCTAATGTGGCACTTTAGGCCCAATCGGGTTTAGGGTGTTACATCCTTTGAAACAAACGATTGAATGTTGGGTGGTACAGAATCAAAAAATGAAACTCGATAGTGATCAAGAGTGGACTTCTTCGTTAGCTAGTTAGCTACCATGTTGCATTCTCATGAGATCCAAAGAAGTTTCGTTAATCAAACTTGATTTTGAATAACGTAAATGACTTTTTCTATTGGGACAGGGATGAGATTTGCTCTCGAAACATACTACATAAGTACTCATTGAAGTATGAGTAAATTTCTCTTTTTCCTACTATATTTTAAAAGTACAAATTTAATTATTGGCAAAAATATGGAACTACGGAAAAAATATGGAACTATTTTATTTTTTAATTTTTGAATATTTTATTTATTCATTGATAAAAATTTAATCAATACTGTTACCCCAATAGTAGAAAGATGATGTGACACATTAACCTAGTAACCTAATCATCACCTTCCACTTTTATCCTTCTTGAAAAATCCAAGTGAACCTTCTCCCCAACCCTCTTTTTTACCATCACGTATATTTCCTCATTTTCCTCTTTTGTTGTTCTTTTCACCTCCTCCTTCCCCCCCTTACCATGTTTTCCTTATTTGTTCTCCCCCATGTCTTTCATAACCACAAACATAAATAATTACCCTTTCTTACCATTATCTCCACCATGTCTTCCATCATTTATCAGACAAGGGAAACTTGAGACATGAGTGACTCAAAATTTGGAAGTAGGGAAGGAACATTTGGAGATTTATACTATTGTGTTGTTGGGCTGATATTAATTATATTTGAAGTCAAGTTTGACAAGTTTTCGGAGGTCTACTGAATATCTTGGATGATGAGTTTTTCCAAAATGTCAGAAATTACACCGTAAGCTAGATGACTGTTGCGCTCTGAATATTTGATGGGTGGATCTTGAAGGGTGTCTATAAACAATATAGCGTACTCAGATTTATGTTTTTTTGTAATATTGTTTTACTTTCTAAGGTGTTCATAATTTTGAATTGTATTTTTTTATTGTCAGGTGCTACGAGAATATGTCTATGTAGGTGTCTCTTTTGTGATCTTGATCACCGTTACTTATGTGCTCTTTTTCCCTTCTACTGAAGGGTTTTTTTTAAATGAAGCGTGGTAATTGAGGAAAGAATGAACGAGGTGAAAAGAAGAGCAAAGGAATAAATGGAGGTGGGGAAGGAGGTTTATTTGGGGTTCTCAAGAAGAATAAATGTGTGGAAGATGATGATTAGGTTAACGTGTTACGTCGGTCTTTCGTTACTGGGGTAATAGTGTTAACGACCGAGTGACCAATTCATTATAAAATGATAATATTAATTATCAAATCTTTACTTTTGAAACATCAATGTGGAAAGGAGAAAATTACTCATATTTCAATGGCCATTTAGATAGTTTACCCTATAAATTATCCTTACTATCCAACTAATTTTTTTGGGTAAAGTACATAAATGGTCCTCCGACTATAGGGTATTGCTTTATTAAGTCTCTCAACTATTAAAAGTTACAAATGGTACTCTAGCTATAGTATGTTACTTTATTAAGTCCCTTTACTATTAAAAATTACAAAATAGTCATATGACTATTCATTATGTTCCAAACTCGTCATTTTTCATTAAAAATTGGCAGTTGTCTAAGCTAGACATTAACATGATGAATCGGATATGATAGTCGTTTGAGATTCTAGGATCATTTTTTATCATATCACAGTTAACATGTTAACGTTCAACTCAAAATACCATCGATATTTTAACAGAAAATGATGAGTTTAGAACATAATGAATAGTCGGATGACCATTTTGTAACTTTTAATAGTCGAGGGACTCAATAAAGTAACATTCTATAATCAGATGATTATTTTGTAACTTTTAATAGTTAAGGAACTTAATAAAGTAATACCCTATAGTCGGGTGACCATTTGTGTACTTTACCCATTATTATTATTTTTCAATAGTATAGGGTGATTACAAGTTTATTTATAATGTAGTATATGTTCAGAATTTTCTTAACCTATTAATAACACTTACATACCCTTTAAATATAGATACTCGAACAAGACCTTTTAAAAATAATCTTCTTTTTACTACTGAGTTATTAATTCAACTAAATTATACTTTGCTATGCTTGATTTGATATTCTTTTAATATTCCACGTCATCCTATTAGTGGAATCTTTTATGCTCGAATAATGTCACATAAAATATTTACACTAAATTTTCAACTCGAATATAGTACAGGGACGAAAATAAATGTTTAACAAATCTTCCTCCTATATTACCTCTTATGGAGGACCTACTGTTAACTGATGGACAATAGCAAGGACTAGATAAGATATTAAACCAAACTCTTGTTACATTCAATCCCCATTAACTATGGGGGAGGCGGGAGGCCCAGAGCGTGGCGTTGTCTGTCTGCAATTTTTATTAAAA
Organism: Hibiscus syriacus; assembly: GCF_006381635.1. Classification (NCBI taxonomy): domain Eukaryota; kingdom Viridiplantae; phylum Streptophyta; class Magnoliopsida; order Malvales; family Malvaceae; genus Hibiscus; species Hibiscus syriacus. The sequence continues at coordinate 281,006 of NW_024063402.1, read as the reverse complement.
AACACCATAAGATTAATAAATAATAAAATATATTTTTAATAAAAAATGAAAATATAAACAACTAGCAGTCCTTAATTTTAAAGATGGAGTTAGTATCCAATAATAGAATAGATAAATTGTCTAAATTTAAAATAGGGTAAACTACACATAAATTACCAGTTTGATCTTTTTTAGTACTTAAACTTTTAATTTTTTTAAAACAATACCTAACGTTTAGTTTTTGTTTCATTTTAGTATCTTATCATCAAAAACTTAACGCGTTTAGTACCTAAACTATCAGTTTTAGTACCTAAACGTTCATTTTTTTTTCAAAATTTAACATTAAGTTTTAAATTAGGATACTAAAATGAAACAAAAACTAAAATGTAGGTATGATTTTGAAAAATTAAAAGTTCAGGTATTAAAACGGAGCAAAACTAATAGTTTAGGTACTAAATGCAAGTTTACCCTTTAAAATAATAGTGGATCAAGAAAAGGTCTAGAGACAAAATTGAAAAAAAACATAGAATTTAGGGACTAAATGTTTAAAGTTTCAGATAAATCAATTTTCTTTTAACTATTTTCTGTTTTAGTTCTTTTGATGATATGAGGTATTCCTAGTGTTGCATTCCGTGATAGATTCTTAATATCATATCATCAAAATGATTAAAAATAAATTAAAAATCCAAATTTAATGATTAATGTGAATAAAAAAATTGAACTAGACTAAAATTGACTAATTTTATTTAAATAATTATTTCAGTCGTTAAACTTTTGGAGGTTATAAAGTGATAATTAAATTTTATTAAATTATTATAATTTATCTGTTAAATTTATTGTACCTCTACAATCGTTATAATGTCACGGTGATTATTTTGTGATACTAAATGATCATTTTATAAGTTTTAAAAGTACAATGACCAAATAATCATTTTAGCATAGTTTTTGATCTCTAGTGTATTTCACCCTAGAAATTACTTTTATGGCTTAAAATTTTAGACTAAACAAAGAGTTAATTGCATCATATGTCCTCAAAGTATGATCTTCATTTTAAATTAGTGCTTAACCTTTTAAATGTTCCACATTTATCCTTACACTATGACTATCATTCTAAATTAGTCCTCAAGCTTTTGAACATTTCAATTTCATCCCTAAACTATGACCCTCTTTCTAAATTAATCCCCAAACTTTTTGAACATTCCAATTTCATCTCAAATTGTATGTATATATCGTTAGGCCAAGTTATATTATTATATGTATGAACGAAAATAAAATTTAGGTTAAAATATAGTTGAAAGTAATTATATATTTGGATGAAATTGGGATGAAATTAGAATGTTCAAAAAGTTTGGGGACCAATTTAGAAAAATGGTCATAGTTTGGGGATGAAATTGAAATATTCAAATGTTTGAGAACTAATTTAGAATGATAGTCATAGTTTAGGATAAAATTAGGACATTTAAAAGTTTAGGGACCAATTTAAAATGAGAGTCATATTTTGAGGATATATGATATAATTAACTCTAAAAAAGGAAAAATCAGTTGAGCATTGCATTAACGAGGAGAAAGTTGTATGCTTATTGCTTACTCTATAATATCCCTCCAGTAAGAGTCACTTGCCGTTGCTTCATCACCCCAAGCTTCAAACGTAGTGGAAGGGTTAGAGATATTGTTTACATTCTGGACAACGTTGATGTCGGGTCGCGGTCGACACTCCGGCGATGCCGTAATCCACGTCGGAAGCTGAAGAGTAGTTGAATTTTGAACATTAGCAGCAAACGATGAAGAAGCAAACGGAACATCATTGCTGTTGGAACATGTTTTCGAGTCTAGGATCGGCTTCGGCTGATGTTGAGAAGCCACCAGGTCGATAAAATTCGACTGCAATTCCGTAACCTCGTGTCCGAGGCCGTAGCCGAACGGTTGATTCTCGACGGTCGCGGGATTACTGGCAGTGGTGCCCATGACTTCAATCATGTTGTGCAACAGATGGAGTGTTTTGGCAATCGTTGCAGCAGCATTTGACTGCAACATGAGAGCACTGTTGATGTCTATGGGGTTACAGAAATTCACAGCGGCGAGCAGCTGGAGCTGGCTAGCTAGAATGCTGTGAACGTCGGTCGTCGGTCCATCGGTGACCGGATCGATCCCCATCTGGATAAGCTTCCACTTCAGCCGAGTGCTCCATAGATTTTTAACCTCGTTATCTGCTCTTCCGGGTAGATGACTTGCTATTGTAGACCACCTTCCAAGTTAAATCATATATACCACTTAGAATATCATCTTTGTAAATTCTTTTTCGATTTATTCATCAACTAATTCAAATCAAATTTTACTGACACTCATTCTACTAACCACTCTTCCAATTTAGTTGTTTAGAATTATTTTAACATCACATATGTATTCTAAAACATATTGTTTACAAATGTTTATTCGACAATAAGATATTTATTTGTTGAGTCTCTCGATTATTAAAAGTAACAAAATGATCCTCCGACTATAGGGTGTTGCTTTGTTGAGTCCCTCGACTATTAAAAATTACAAAATGGTCACCCGACTATTTATTATGTTCTCAACTCGTCATTTTTTGTTAAAAAATTAACAGTTGTTTGAGCTAGACGTTAACATGTTGACTGAGATATGATAGTCGTTTGAGAATACGAGATTATATTTTATCATATCTAGTCAACGAGTTAACGTCCAACTCAGACTGCCGTCAATTTTTAACAAAAAAAAGACGAATTTGAAACATAATGAATAGTTAGATGATAATTTTGTAACTTTAAGTAGTCGATGGGAGCAACAAAACAACACACTATAATCGAGGGACTATTTTGTAAATTTTAATAGTCGGAGGACTCAATAAGCAATATCCTATAGTATGGGGACCATTTGTATACTTTACCCAAAAAATTTTAATGATATTACATTCATTAAAATATCATTTATCATTTTCCTTATAACTTTAATTTGTCAATTACTATGTTCTAATTTCTTTTGTTTTTGTATAAGTTTTTGGTGTGGTTTGCATGGAGTGGTTTTTAACACAAGTTTGAGTTGTTGTATGATTTTTAGCTTATATTGGATAATGGTTGTTTTGATACGTTTTTGTTGGTGCAATAATAAAAATTCTGGATATTTTTTTGTTGTTGTCTCGAATGAATCTCGACTCGATTAAATTATAAAAGAATTATTAATGTAAACTTAAAAGAATATTAACAAATAATTAATATTTGATATATTGTATGGTTTTATGCATCGTGGATGAATCAAATAATGATTCATCATCATAAAATTGTAAAAATGGCATAGTATCAGTGCATCAAACATTCATCGTATAAAAACACCTCGAAAGTAAAGAGAGGTTACTTATTGCCAAGTAGTGCATGGAGATCGATAATTGTTTGCTCTTCCTCACCAGAGACGCTGCCTCTCTTGATATCAGGCCGGAGATAATTAGTCCATCGGAGCCGACAACTTTTGCTAGACCGGTTCAGCCCGGCCGAAGTGGCGACGGATTTCCATTTCCCATGCCCGTGTCTCTGGACGTAATCGACGAGGATCCGGTCTTCCTCCGGCGTCCATAACCCTTTTTTCAAACCGGTTTCATCACTGCCCTTCATCCTTGCAAAAACACACGCACAGAATGATCTTCACCTTGTTCAAATAATACAAGGATTTGCATAAGCTTTTGAATCGTATTATGGGGGAAAAAGGAAGTGGCGACCGATAGGAGACGGTTAATTGAGCGTTGGAGATGCGAGTAAATAAGCTTCTTTATATAGTGCTTTTTAATAAATTATCACGTAAATGGGTTGTTCCGGTTTAATCAAGATCTCCTATATAAATTTTTTACAGGGTAAAGTATACAAATGGTCCCCGATTATAGGATAATACTTTATTAAGTCCTCCAACTATTAAAAGTTATAAAATGATCCTCCGACTATAGAGTATTGCTTTACTGAGTCTCTCGATTATTAAAAGTTACAAAATGGTCACCTGACTATTCATTATGTTCCAAACTCGTCATTTTCTATTAAAAATGAATGGTATTTTGAGGTGAATGTTAATATGTTGATTATGATATGATAAAATTTGATCTGAGACTATCAAATAACTATCACATCTCAGTCATCATGTTGACGTCCAAATTAAACAATCATCAATTTTTAACGGAAAATGACGAGTTTAGAACATAATGAACAGTCGGGTGACCATTTTGTAACTTTTAATAGTCAAGGGACTTAACAAAGCAACATTCTATATAGTTAGAGGACTATTTTATAATTTTTAATAGTCAAATGACTTAATAAAGTAGTACCCTATAGCTAGGGGACCATTTGTGTGTTTTACTCATTTTTAAAAAAATAAGAATATTAAATATTTGATGGGAGTATTTTATTTTTTTATTTTTTGTGGTTTTACTCGATTCTATAGAATTGATCTTTGCATGTACCATTAAATGAATAGGGGATGCTTTGATCCACAAGCATTAAAAAATCGAGCTTGAGTGAATAAATCATAAATTGTGTTCTTGTTTTTTTATTTAAAATTGTGCTTGTTTATCTATAACTGTTTGGTGTGATGGTAAGATACATTCCACTTTTGAAGAAAGAATAGAAAAATACGTTAAACGAACATGTTCACAAATATGTATGAACAATATAATTATTGAACATGTTTGTGAATAATAAACAAATAAGTTACAAATCAATATATTTCTTAAAATTTTATATATAAATAATCAAACATAGATATTAATAAATATGTTATAAATAAATAACGATGATAAAATATAGAGCAAGTGGATGTAAGCATGGTTTTCAGAATCAGATCGGTTAGCGAACCGGTCATGTTATCGGTTCACTGGTTCAACCGGTCGAACCGGTCCGATCGGTCATAAGAAACGGACGACGACATAATTATTTAAATAATTAAATAAAAATACTAAAAATATTTAATAAAAAATAATTTTTTATATCATAAGTCATATTCAAAGCAAGTCATAACATATATAAGTTAAAAACCATAAAATCAAGTGAAACAAAATGATTCAAATTAACTACAACATAATATTTAAGGTAAAACATATTAAATAATAAATATAATTATATAACTATATTTAAAAAATAAATTTGGGGTTAAAAAAATCATAACAAAATTATATAATTATAATTATATAACTATTCTTTCACTTCAATCAAGCTCGAATTTTAGACTTCAATCGAGCTTCTAATTTTTTTTGAGTTCAAGCCTTTTTGAGTTCAAGTTTCAATATTATATTTCGAGTTTGAGTTGAACTAGATAATTTTTAGCTTGTGAGTTTGAGTTGAGTTGAGCTTACTTTTAAAGTTTTCAAGTTCGAGTCGAGCTCGGCAATACTCGAGTTCGACTTGACTCGTTTAACGAACGACGTTGTTTGGTTTAAATTTTTAAAAAACAAAAATCCCGGTTTTTTACAGTTTTCAGCCGGTCCCGTTCGAACGGTTCAGCGGTTCTGACTGATTCACTAATAGCGGTTCAACCGGTTTAGATTGAACTGGACTAAATAACGATTCCCGATTGAACCGGCCGATACAGTCCGATTTTCAAAACAGAGGATGTAAGCTTCCCTCTCCTCTAAGTTGTGGGTACATGTTTTATTAGGAGCAAAATTCATCTTCCTTAAGAATTATTCAGAATATATATATATATATATATATATAAACTTGTTTATAAATATAAGGGCAAATTACCTTATTGGTCAACAATCTATTATTGCCTTTCTATTCTAGTAATCAATTTTTTTTCTTCTAAAAAATTATCACCAGTGTTACGTTTTTTTTCTATTGTAATGTTAACATAACTATTTCTTTTATCGATTATCAAGTATTTAACTTAGTGTAGTGGTTATGTATTGAACTCCTGTAATAGTGGTTTCATGTTTGAATCTGGTTCGGCCATAGGAGCATGTTAGGGATCACATCAGAATCCTTATTAAAAATTGAAGAAAATAATTAAAATATCATATATCACATTAGTATCGTCGTTAATTTTTTTAACGGCTAATAAAACATGTTACTCTATGTATCAGGTGAGTAAATTAGATAAGAGTTGAGCAGTTAAAGGTATATCAGGAATCTCAAAAGTAAAATTTTAACATACGCATTGGCATTTATGGCTTGCAGGTTCATTTGTGGTTGCACATGCGAAATTGATAGAGATTTACCGGCTTTATTAGAGCCTTTATAAAGGGATGCAATCATCCAAGCATTTGAAACATCAAATCTACTCAAAAACAACTTCATGAGCTTGAGAAGCACCAAATCTACTCACCGAGATGTTTTCTTTTATGATGTGTTGTTTTTGGGATTATTGTCTTCTTCTTTGTAAAGAGTGGTATACAATGTCTGGTAGGGAAGGTGTCCGGAGAGAATTCATACTAAATGTATCTAAACTTAATACAAAAATAAGTGTCTAAACTTTACCTCGAAAAATGTTTAAGTGTCTAAAGAATTTTTCGCTAAAATAGGTGTCTAACGTTTTCTTCATTACCATTTTAGGTGCCCGGACGTTAATCGCCATTAAAAATTCCCGTTATGTGGCACGTATCATGCTTCGATATTTTTGATTTTTTTAAAAATATTTTATATTAAAAATTTTAAATAAAAAAAGTGTTGTCTCTCCCCCTGGTTTCCCTCCCCCTTTTCTCCCTTCTCCCCCTCCCCTGCCATGGCCAATTGTCACAACCTAAGACCGACTGCCACTGTCGGCCAAACGACAAACGACCGACCATCACAATCGATCTAAGGGGGGTTTTATGGTTTTTAAACCCTAAAACAAAAAAAATTCAATTACAACATTTTTGGGTGTTCGATTGGTTGCGAAAGCACGGGGCTTTTGGTTGTGAGTGATTGGCCAGTCACACGTCGTTGGGTTTTCGGCAGATTGACGTCGTTGGTGGGGACCGACTGTGGCAAATGGATTAAAATTAAAGTTTTAAAAGTTTTGGGTTATTTTTAAGATTTGAAAAAAATTAGGCTTTTTTAAAATAAAAAAATTATATTTTTTTAAAATTTCAAAATTATCAGAACACGACACATGCCACTTAACGGCCAGTTTAACGGTGGTTGACGCTATACACCTAAAAGTGTAACGGAGAAAACGTTAAACACATATTTTTAGCGAAAAATTCTTTAGGCACTAAAACATATTTTAAGGCATAGTTTAGACACTTATTTTCGTATTAAGCCTTTCATTTTTTACGAACCAACTTACTTCATTAATTAAAGAAATCATTATTATTCTTAGAGGTCACATGTTCGAGCAGCAACGACTGCAAGAGTGATTGAGCGTTTATTGTCAAATGGCCGAGAGTATTTAGAATAGATACTACTTTGTAATCACCAATGGCAAAACTTGATGAAAGAGTTCGGGGCAATTTAAAACTTTAAAAATTCAAAGGTTTAAATTAAATTTTTTAAAATTTTTGAAGGGTTTAGTTTATATATTTTTTTTAAAAAAAATTAGTGTCTAACTAAAATTTTTGAAATTTTGAGAACTTAATGAGAACTTTTAAATATTATGGGAGGGGTTTAATTAACAACGTTAAAACATTTTAAAGTTTAATATAAATTTCTAAAAATTTTGGGGGGCAAAAAAGTTTAAGAGTCTAAATTTTAATTTTTAAAATTTTGGGGGGCATGGTGTTGAAAACATTTTGATGTTTCGATATAACAAATTAAGTTAAATGAATTTTAAGATTTTCTAAAAGATTTTCTAAGTATATTCGATATAATTATTCGAATATCAAAATATTACTCAAAGTCTTTCAAAGTTCATTTTAATCCTTACTAAAGTGTAAAATTGAGTTTTATACTTAAACTATTTTTAAAACAATTTTACAAAGTATTTCAAACCGTTTCAAAAAAAAAAAAAAATCAGATTGTCCAGGGGGTACAGATTCCCCCAGGGGGTACATATTCCCCCTACAGGTTTTTGGCTACGAGAAAACAGAATGTCCAGGAGTACAGATTCCCCCTCCAGGGGATACTGATTCCCTCCCAGGGGGAACATATCCCCCCAAGGGGTATCGATTCCTCCCTGTTTAACGGTAAAAAACATATTGCACTTAGAGAACCGATTCCCTATAAGGGGGTACCGATTCCCCCCACACTCCAAGCTGTTTTATTAATTGTTTCTCATCCTCAAACGGCTCCAAAACATCCCCAACGACTATATACGACTTCAAACACATTCCAAGCTATAAATACAAGCTAAGGACACTTGAAGAAGTAAGAGAACAAATATCCAAGCAATCAAACACAAGAGAAGAGTTTTTCATTCTTATTTCATATTTCTCTTGTAAATATTTTGTTCTTGTGAGTTCAATCTTGTAAACACATACCTTAGAGAGGTTTTCTTGTTTACATCTTTTATCCTTTTGTAAAGGGGAAATGTTCTAGCTTAGCCCGTGTAAAAGCTAGGGAAAGATTCTAGTTTAGCCCGGAAAAACTAGGGAGTTTGTAAGGTTACTCTTTATCTTTAAAAGAAAGAACAAATTAGTGAATTTGTTGGAAAATCCTTGGTGATGAGCTAAGGTAGTGGACGTAGACTTTGGTTGAGAAAGTCGAACTGCTATAAATCGTTGTGCAATTCTCTATCTTTCAATCTCCTTACTCCCTAAACACAAAACCGTTCCGACCCCTCTTTGCAAATCGTTTCGGTTGTCGATTCAAGCTTCCGAAAATCCTAACACATGATCCCACTTATCCTTCTTATGTTGTGTATAATCCTTAATTTCACATTCTTAATATTGATTAACAAAAATTAGCACCCAACCCTCAAAATGAAAGTGAAGTATCCTTCTAAACTTAATTGTTTTATGCTACAAACTGAAGGAGCAAAGTATTTAACTCAATCACTTTCATATAGTTTATTTATATTATGCATTAACTAAATGTCATATTCGATATATTATAATAAATCAAAACTATTTAAATATAAATTCGATTTTATCACATTGATGATTATATATGAAATAGAAGAAATTTTCTATATAAATTCATCTATCTCGTGTTTTAATCTTGGGTAATAATTTATTTTAAGATTAATATAAAAAAATGTCTGAATTATACAATTTCATTAAGTTTTTTAGAAAATATTTTAGCCAATAAATTTTCTATATTATTTCTGGGACAGATTGAACAGATGTAAAAGTTAAGAGCTCATAAAGATAAAAATGAAAGATTTTAATACCTTAATTGTAATTATATACAAAATGCTTCCCTCCTTATTTATCCGAAACAAAAGATTCCATCCCTTTTTCCCTCGTTTTCTACTTTCTCTCTCTAACGTCTAAACCCTCAGTTTCTCTCTCTTCCCCTTCTTACCCAATTCCAATTCTACCCCCGCCTCCATGTCCGGCGGTGCTCGAGCTCCTGATGGTCCCGCCCGGCCGTATCCTCCTCCTTCTACGGGTTCAGCCGCACCTCCATCGACGGCTCCTTCGGTTGTTCCGCCGATACGTCGGCACCTGGCCTTCGCCTCGACGAAGCCGCCGTTTGTTCAGCCCGATGACTATCACAGGTTTTCCTCCAGTGCAGTAAATGATCCTGGAATCATCGCCGATCAAGAAGTTGAAGCAATTGTTGTGAGAGCTCCAGTGAGTTTAATTTTTCTTTTCTGGAGATGGCGGTTGCAGCGTAATTAGTCACGATATTTAAATTTTGATGAGAATTATTCTCTTACTTAACATTTAGTGTCATGTGTTTATCTGATCTGTTCATAGATAGAACCTTTCATGGTGGTTTGTTTTCTCTTAGGTGTCAGTAGCGTTATTTGTTTGTGCAGTGAAATTGTTATGGCCGTACTTTAATAGGCGACTTTTTCGCTGGCCATTCAAGTATTTGACGATTTACTCGAGTTTGGATAAATTCAAGTGCTCATTTGCTAGACTAAGTCGAAATTTAATGAATGCTGGCCTCATCCAATGTCCAAAACCCGATAACCAATGCATTTCTATGCCTTTGAGAATGCTAATTGCTAATTGCTAATTTTTAGTACAATATTTTTTTCCAAACATGCTGATGAGGCAAAGTTCTAGTATTGAGTTTTGGGTTTTGATGTTTTGGATTTCAAATATAATTGCAATTGATAGGGGATAGCGTGTCAGTTCCATGTAATAAAGTTGCTACGATCGAAGAGTAAGTTATGTTTATGCTACTGCATTCTTGGTTTAAAGCCGAACATTCAATGGCATGCCCCATATGAAGAAAGCTTGATGTCTGATAATTCTTTTGATGTTGCTGCTTTGATGGTTGTTTAAGAAATGATTCAGTTGATATTCTTTATGACTATGACACCATAATTTCCGCTTTCTGTATCATATCGTGCTAGTTTGTTGTGCAAACTTATGCTCATATATGATATCCCCTTTTATTATTGTCCTCTACATAAAAACAAGTGTACTCCTGGTTCTTATGGTTAACAGTAAGTTTTCTTATTCATATTGCTGTCCTATATCTGCGTTTGTTAGACTTACTTTCTTATTAGTGTTTTTTCCTTAATCCAATTGGTTGTTTATGTACATATAATCATCTGCAAATACTGAGTAAACTTGTAATTTAGCCTGCGATTGGAACTACTTTGAAATATTGATGTTTTTTCTCAGCAATTAAAAAGGAAGAACACAGTGAACAAAAATGAAATTGAGTCTAGCCAATGGACGGCCAGTCCAGGAGTTACTAACATCTCCAACAGTCCCTTCCAGACACCTGTGTCTGGTAAAGGAAGGGTAAATAATAGATCAAAGAACCCGAAGGCTAATAAATCTACACCTCAGACACCTGTGTCGAATGCTGGTGAGAAACGCATATCCTACAAGCATAGTCCATAGAAGGAAACTTATGATCACACCACAGTCTATTATCAATACTCTAATGATTGATTTAAGAGAGATACAGTATGTGGAAGAGGAATTGCTGACATCATGTATGATAATTGACAGGTTCTCCATGTCCTTTTACACTCACGGGCAACTGCCGGTATGACAGTTCTTTAGGTAATCTTATGGCTGTCCTTTTCTCTTTTAACTGCTTAATTTTGTCTCCTTAACCTTCTATGGATGGTGAGAACCACAATAATGTGATCATAATTTTTAGGTCTGCTGACAAAAAAGTTTGTTAATCTGATAATGCATGCTGAAGATGGTACCCTTGACCTAAATAAGGCCGCAGAAACATTGGAGGTAATGATATACGACTTGTGATCTTGTATAGTTGGGTGTTTAGTGAGTGTTTTCTCATGTTACTTAAAGGGCCCTTTCGTTGTTATTGTTTACTTATTCCTCTAAATGTTGCAACAGGTGCAGAAGAGGAGGATATATGATATAACTAATGTCTTGGAAGGCATTGATCTTATTGAAAAGAAGTTCAAAAACAGAATACGCTGGAAGTAATTATTTGATAACGTTAAACATTTTTCTAGAATTCGATGTTTTAATTTGGTCTGTCATTCTCGTTAACCTTCAAAGAACTTGGGACTTATTTGAAGATTTACTCAAATTTACTAGGGGTGAAGGTGCTTCAAGGCCAGGAGAAACAGATGGTGATGTCTCTGTATTACAGGTACGTGAAAATAATATCAATTTTCTTTTTCTTTGACACCTAGGCAACAATTTTTTCTCTTGGTCATTAGACTTTTTCTTTAGTTCTTTATGTTGACCAATTACTTTGAAAAGATCTTCAGTAAGTGCTGCTTTACCCATTTTTGGTTTATTTCCCATACATATGGGCTTGATTTCTATTCTTCTATGCAGGGAGAAATTGAGAAACTTTCCATGGAAGAGCGCAGTTTAGATGATCAAATAAGGTTGTACATGGCTTATTATCGTGTTAAGAGTTGTAACCGTTACTGCCTCAAACCTGTTTAGGAATGCTGATGCTTCTAAAATATTGCAGAGAAATGCAGGAAAGGTTAAGGGATTTGAGTGAGAATGAGAACAATCAGAGGTAAGACTTTCTTGCCTGCCTTGCACTGGAATCTAATTAATTGAAGTTAACTGCTATATTTGCATAAAGATTTACATTTACCTATCTTCAAACTGTTTCAGGTGGCTATTTTTGACCGAAGAAGACATTAAGTGTATACCTTGTTTTCAGGTTTGTTGATTTCATGCCACTAAATTAACACTTCTGCAATCATCTTCTGCATTTGACACTAATCTCCAAGACATCTTAGTTTTACCGTAGCCAAATTTTCTGTGTTGCTTTCGTTCAGAATGAAACCCTGATAGCAATTAAAGCTCCACATGGAACAACACTGGAAGTACCTGATCCTGATGAGGTAAGATCGCTGGAAAACTTTAATGACTTAGTACAATGTTCCACTTGCATGATTTAAAGGCATAATGGGGTTGCTCCTATATATTCCAGGATGTTGACTATCGACAAAGGAGGTATAGGATAATCCTTAGAAGCACAATGGGTCCCATTGATGTTTACCTAGTCAGGTGTTACTCCTTTCTATATATTTAGCCATTTATGATCCATACATGTTTATGAACCATTTTTCTTTTAAAACAAAACTAATTGATAATGACAAGAGAGGTTGTTTTAATTTCGTTCTTTTCAAATTGTTGTTTCCTCAGCCAATTTGAGGAGAAGTTTGAAGAGATGAATGGCATTAACCCACCTTCAAGTGTCACACTTGCTTCAAGTTCTGGCTCTAATGAAAAGCAGGTTGAGTTGGTCAATACAGTGGGCATCCGAAAGGAGATTGAACCACGGGCACAGCAAAATCATCAAATCGGCTCTGATATTAATGCTTCACAGCAGTCTGTCGGGGGAATGATGAGAATTGTTCCATCAGATATCGACGTGAGTGCCTTTTTCTTTGACCAACTATTACTTTTGCCAAGCTTTACAAACATCAAATATATGTTATTTATGAATTTGTAATATTGACTATAGCTTCTCTTGTCTGGTTGTCAGAATGATGCAGATTATTGGCTCCTATCAGATGCGGATGTTAGCATTACGGATATGTGGAAGACAGATTGTATCCTTTATTTTTAGCTAATTAATCTACTTAACCTGCCCAAGGCATGAACAAGCACGTGCACAGATTTTTATACATTCTTCAACAGTTGAGCTTGTAACCCTTAACTCCAAGAATAGCAGGTGTTGAATGGAGCGGAGTCGATATGCTTCATCCAGACTTCGCAACGGCTGATATCGGTACCCCTATGCCAGAAACTCCACCTTCTAGAATGACTGAAGTGCCATCTTCAGATTTTAACTCAACTCAATAGGTAAAATCAATTTTCCCAACCAAGTTCTGCACAAAGAATGGCAGCACCCCCTATCTTTATGTTTACATGTGTAGTAACCGGTTTTCGCCCGGGCACGAATTTTTTTATTTGGCGAGAAAATTGATGTGAATAAATGGTTTTTTTTTTTAAATATAAAATAATTTGAGAGTCGCCATCGGCCTTTTAGGTCAGGTAGGTCGAATACCTAAAAATTATCTTTTAAAAGAGTTTTAAGAAAACATCAGTTAAAATATGAACTTATCTGCTTTTTAACCAGAGATTCGTTCTTTTTAATAATAAAAAGGGATTCGTGGTCGATTACGTTTGGAGAAGGATTAGTATCCCCACAACGCCCAAAATTGGTACTTATTAATTATAAATTGTCTCTTATTATTGGAAATTTAAAAATTCAAAAAATATATTTAATTTATAATCCAATTATTTCAAAGTTATAATTATATATAAAATATATTTATATATAAAATATAAATAAAATATTTATTTATTTAGAAATATCAGAAAAGGACTTCTAGGTGCCTTAAGACAGCTCTTTTCTTTGATATATAATATATATAATATATATATATATATAATTAAAATAATTAATATATGATTTTAAAAAATAAAATATTTATTTATTTAAAAATATCAGAAGATGGACATCCAGTTGTTTTAAGACTGTCCTTTCTTAATATTGAAAAATAAATAAATATTAAAACATGATTAAAATAGGTTAAAAATAATTAAATAAGTTTTTAATAAATAAAATAAATATATATATTTATGACTAAATAATAATAATAATAATAATAATAATAGTAATAATAATTAAGAGTAAACATATAAATAATAAAATTAAAACTATATATAAAACTTGTAAAAAAAATAAATAGAAATTGAAATAATGACTAAATTAGAACTTAATAGAATTAAATACCTAATTCGTGATTAATTATTTAAAATTACAGGGATTAAACATGCTATTCTCCTTATTTATTAATTTGGTGACTAAAATAAAATTATAAAAAATTCGAATATCAGATTAAAATAAATTAAAAATATATACTCGAGATTAAAATATTATTTATTAAAACTAAAGGACTAAATACGTATTTATCCTAAATATATTATTTAATAGAAAGGACTAAAATAAATAAAATTGAAATTAAAGAACCGAATTAAAAGGATTATAAACTCGATTTAGTGACTAAAATGTAAAGATTACAAGTTAAGATGACTGCGGAAAGGGTTTTACCCGTAGTTAATTACAGATAAACCCCTCCCCAAAACGGCGTCGTTTGGGGAGGGCTATTTAAGTCCCAAACGGCTGGCCCTTCGGGCCAGCTTCCCCATTTTTCCTTTCTTTTCTCTCTCAAACAGAGAGAGTTTTATAACTCTCTCTCGCCTCTCTCATAGTTTCCTTCGCCGGAGAAAACCAGACAACAACCGGTCGCCGTATTTTGCCACCGGTACCACCGCCGACCACCATCTACGGTGGCCGAAAAATTACAAAACACCCCTAAATCGATGCTCTATTTACCCTAAAGCCCAATCTAAGGTTGTTTTAACCTAAAAACTTACCAAACGTCGTAGATCTGAGATAGTTTCCTTTGACGTTTCGGTTCTCCGATGACTCGTGGAGGCTCTCACGACGGCGATTTCCTCGGTAAGTCTATTTTTCTCTTCTTTCGGTTTGTATTTTATGGGATCGTTGGTGTAGTTCTTCTTGTGGTGTCTCGTTTATGTTTGTTGTGCTCTCTTTTCGTTTCTGTCTGTGTTTTCCCTTCTTTTTTTGTGGCCGTCCCTTTTCTTTCGCAGGTGATCGATGGCTTTATAGCCATCATCAAGACGCTCATCGGACCGGTTAAAGGAAAGGAGTTCGGTGAGTCACCGAGCTATGTGGTGACTCACCATAGAGCTCGACATGGACGGTCGGTGTTGTGGCAACAGAGCTTCTGGAGGCTTCTTCGAGGTGGCTTCGTGGCACTGGTGGAGTGTCGGCAACGGCGATTGGAGCACTTGGCATCAAAGGTTGAGGCATCTGGAAGCTTCTGGCAGCTGGAGAGGCGGCTGCGGCGCGGGGCTTCTGGAAACGGCGGCTGGAAGCTAGGGTTTGAAAACCCTAGCTGAAACCTTAAATCAGTTTAGGGTTTCCATTTGGGTATGGGTCGGTTCTGGTTGGGCCTGGGATTTGGGCTTGTAAATGGGCTTCCAGTTTTGTAATTATTTATTAAATAATAATAATATATAATATTAATAATAATAATAAATAATAATAATAATTATTATTATTATTATAATAATAATAATAATAATACTACTAATAATAATAATAAATTTAATAATAATAATAAATTTAAATGAAAAAAATTGATGTCTACAGCTGCCCCTCTTTGCTCATCCTTGTGTTAACAAGAATAGAGCAATGACGAAAAAGACAATAATTTTTTCATTTGGCTTTTTTTTTAGCAGGATGGAAATGTTGAAAACATCATGCACTGAAGGGCTTACAGATGACCCTGAGGCTTTGAGAACATCAAAAAGCTCCCGAAGGCTTTTTGGAAACTTCATACATTGTAGGACTTACAGATGACCCGAAGGCTTTAAAACATCAAAAAGCTCCCAAAGGCTTTTTGGAAAACATCATGCACTGAAGGGCTTACAGATGACCCGAAGGCTTTAAAACATCAAAAAGCTCCCGAAGGCTTTTTGGAAAACATCATGCACTGAAGGGCTTACAGATGACCCGAAGGTTTTGAAAACATCATGCACTGAAGGACTTACAGATGACCCGAAGGCTTTGAAAACATCAAAAAGCTCCCGAAGGCTTTTTGGAAACATCATGCACTAAAGGACTTACAGATGACCCGAAGGTTTTGAAAACATCATGCACTGAAGGACTTACAGATGACCCGAAGGCTTTGAAAACATCAAAAAGCTCCTGAAGGCTTTTTGGAAACATCATGCACTGAAGGGCTTACAGATGACCCGAAGGCTTTAAAACATCAAAAAGCTCCCGAAGGCTTTTTGGAAACATCATGCACTGAAGGACTTACAGATGACCCGAAGGCTTTGAAAACATCAAAAAGCTCCCGAAGGCTTTTTGGAAACATCATGCACTGAAGGACTTACAGATGACCCGAAGGTTTTGAAAACATCATGCACTGAAAGACTTACAGATGACCCGAAGGCTTTAAAACATCAAAAAGCTCCCGAAGGCTTTTTGGAAACATCATGCACTGAAGGACTTACAGATGACCCGAAGGCTTTGAAAACATCAAAAAGCTCCCGAAGGCTTTTTGGAAACATCATGCACTGAAGGGCTTACAGATGACCCTGAGGCTTTGAAAACATCAAAAAGCTCCCGAAGGCTTTTTGAAAACATCATGCACTGAAGGACTTACAGATGACCCTAAGGTTTTGAAAACATCATGCACTGAAGGACTTACAGATGACCCGAAGGCTTTGAAAACATCAAAAAGCTCCCGAAGGCTTTTTGGAAACATCATGCACTGAAGGACTTACAGATGACCCTAAGGTTTTGAAAACATCATGCACTGAAGGACTTACAGATGACCCGAAGGCTTTGAAAACATCAAAAAGCTCCCGAAGGCTTTTTGGAAACATCATGCACTGAAGGACTTACAGATGACCCTAAGGTTTTGAAAACATCAAAAAGCTCCCGAATGCTTTTTTGGAAACATCATGCACTGTAGGACTTACAGATGTAGGAAATAGTTTACTAAGTAAAAAAACTAAGGAAATCGTTTTCTTACTTTTCATCAATTTCATTTTTAGAAAAGATTGAATGAGAAACTATGGAAATCGTTTTCTCATATTTTTTTCTTTTCAAAATAACATGTTGATTGGGTAACATGCCCCAATCTCAAGATAATGCTCATTTTTGTGGATTATGTCCATCTCTTCTTCAGATGTTTGCATGATTCTTGTATTTGTGGTTTTGAATACCTTCTTCGTGTAAGGTATTTTTTTACCCTGAATCTTCTTGTTCTTCAGAAGATCTGTAAAACTTCATGTTTGAATGCACTCAGATGTATCAATGTAATGCATTGTCTATTGTGTAAATGATATTCTTATGAATGCATGAATGTTGATGCAATCTTCATTTGACTTCAAAGTGGTGAACTCGATCTTCCTTCAGTTCATCATTTATTGCCAGGGTTACCTCTGGATATCAGTATCGCAACTTATGCTATCAAGCTTGCATTCATGCAGAATCATCTGATCAACTTATATCTTTGTTGTCTTCTTTGTTTCATGAAAGTCTCAGAAGAATTGTTTCATTTATGGAACTCTTGTCGTAGTCAGAACTATGACCTTGATGCCCCATTTTGTCTTGGATAAAACCAACTTTATTTGTTTGAATTTGTGTAGAAATCCCATAAAGTTTTCATCTTTGAAAAGAGAATCTGTCATCTTTAAAAAGAGAATCTATCATCTTTGAAGAGTGTAGATGTAGATATGCCTGACTCAGCAGGGATTAATTAGGAGAGTAGAGTCTGATCTGATTTGACTCTTGAAACATATCACAAGGAGGATTTATTCCAATTCCTTTCATGTCTCCACATCTAATTGGATCTCGAACAAAACAACTCAAACCATATCATGTAAAGATGTTTAACAACAACCTATTGTTTGATCTTAGTTGGCTCCACTAGTTTCTTGTTGTCAAAATTTTCAGCTCTCCTTCTGTGGAAAGAAATCTTCATTATATCTCACTTTTAATCTTGAAGTTGAAGAAGACAGACTTCATCTTGGATCAATAAATGGAAACCATATGATCGCAACATTGGTTCAGCATCAGAATAACAGGTTCGTAAAACATTTGACAGTGCATTCATCTTTTCCTGTGGCTTCTGCTCAGATGTTCGTAAAACATTTGACAACACATTCATTTTTTTGTGGCTTCTGCTCAGATGTTCTCAATCATTGAAGCTCTTTGCCTAGTGTCCAAAGCTTTTGAATGATGTCACAAGACCATTTGAGAACAAAAACTCAGTGGGGATTCAAGTGTAATGTTGGTATGACCAAAAAGTTGGTCAAATTCACAAGATATGCTAGTGCTGAATTGAATAGGAGATACAACAAATCTTGATATCATCTTTGGCAAAGGCAAATGTGATACTGATCATGCTTTCTTTCATAATGAGAATTATAGAAAGTAGAAACACATCCGCTATAGGATCCATGTACAGAAAGATATCCGTGAAAATTTTACTGCCGGGGATGAAACACACATGATAAAATCCAATTGATGGAAAATCAGTTCATCTTGGCTGGCAATGATGACCCCAATAACAATAGGAAAGGGTAATATATGTAAGTCGAGCTTCTCTCTTCAATGTCATCAATTAAACAAAAACTGATGTGAAAAACAGCTTCATAACCTCAATAGTATGGTTGAAACTAACTGCCAGGAACCTCAAAGAAATATTTTCAATTATCACTGATACAGAGAATGCAAAATTCAAAGCTGAGATCTTGAGGAACTTAACCCTGGATCGAGTAGTCTCCTGGGGATCATTCTTATTCATGCAACTGTGATGTAGCTTAACAAAGACCGTGCTATCATGTGACACATGGTTAAGAAGATTGGGTATTTGAAACCATACTTGCTGAATAGATATTTGTTCAACAACAGGATCATAATGTAACTGCCTGATGAATGAAGCAATTATGTATAGTCAGCTCGACTATTACTGTTTCACCATTTTTATTATTTATACCTTTTTGTCTCATTGGAAATATTTGTTCAAATCTATGATCTTGACATAGGATGATATGGGCCTTCAGCATGCCCCAACATGGGCTAATACAAGCGTGCAGAATGCATCAACATTCCTGATTCTGATTGAACTGGGCTTTCAGCATGCCCCAACATTTGCTTCTTGTTAATCTGAGCCTTCAAAATGCCCCACGTGGATATGTCTGAATGAACCTTTAAAATGCCCCAACAATTGCTAATACAGATGTTAAAAGTGTGTTCAACATTACTTCTTGTTGAGATGGGCCTTCAAAAATGCCCAAATATTCATACTGACGTGAGCCTTCAAAATGCCTCAATATTCTATTTCTGTTTGAAATGGGCTTTCAAGATGCCTCAATATTCTGTTTCTGATTCACTCTCAATGTCTGTTTGACTAAAATGTTATGATCCTCATGAGGTCCAATTTTGACAATAAACTGTTGTACTTGTGGCTTTATTCATGCCCCAAATCTGTTTATCTTGAATACTCTCATTCTGGTGTTACTAAACAGTAGTATTGTCAAATAACTGGAGGAAATCTCTTCATGTTGTTACAAACTTAAGAAGTACTCAATCATTCTGACAGAAACGTCTGAGATATGTGTCTTCTGAATGAGGTGACCATTTTCTGTATCTGGAGGAATTTAGTCAAACAGAGCAGTAAAAAAATAGCTTGGTAATCCGTTCCAGGCTGACACAGTGGCTTATCATCTTTCAGTGAAAGCCATCTCTGAAATATACTTTTCTGTGGGCGAAAAACCAATTTATGCGAACAGTAATCTGATGCAATAGCAAGACTACATATACAATGGTACAGACTCATCAAAAATCCGCACCCATGCAACATGTTGATTCTGATAACAACTCATCTGATTATGAAGCGATCTTTCAGGATGATTTCACAGATATTGATATTTCTTCTGATACTGAGAAAATCCTGAATTCTGATTCTGATGAGGAGAGTAAACTGTTATACTTGACAAAAATGAGATTCTCAGAGGCTAAGGCTTCAATAACTATGGAGAGATGTGATCTGGATTCATCAATTGCAGAGTTGACAGATTTCATATATGCTGCTCAAATGGCTAAGGCTGCTGACACACTTCTTTCAGGAGAAGATAGGAATTCATTATGCAATGACCCCAATTATAAGAAAAAGCAAAACCCAGATTATGATTTTTGGAAAAGGAAGCAGCAGAGGAAGCTTGAAAAGAAACTTCTTAATGAAGACGATCATGTAGTTCATCTTCCTAATCCAATGATTGGTTTTAAGGTTCTTACCAAACCAGATCAGATAACTCAAAGAACACTTCCAGAAGATGCTATTGGGTCTCCTTATTTTTACTATGAGCAAATTCATCTTTCAAATCCAATGATTAGTTTGGGGGTTTATACCAAACCAGATCAGATAACTCAAAGAACACTTCCAGAAGATGCTATTAAGCCTCCTTATTTCTACCATGAGCAAATTCATCTTTTAAATCCAATGATTGATTTTGGAGTTCATACCAAATCAGATCAGATAATTCAAATAACACTTCCAGAAGATGCTATGAGCACATTCATCTTCCAAATTCAATGATCGGTTCTGTGGTTTCATACCAAACCAGATCAAATAACTCAAAGAACACTTCCAGAAGATGCTATGAGCACATTCATCTTCCAAATTCAATGATTGGTTCTGTGGTTTCATATCAAACCAGATCAGATAACTCAAAGAACACTTCCAGAAGATACTATTGGGTCTTCTTATTTCTACTATGAGCACATGGCACTTGTTCCAGTTAATGTTTGGACTGGAATATCACAGTACTTATTCGATGTAGAGCCAGAATTTGTAGATTCGAAGCATTTTCATGCTATTACACTGAAAAGGGCTATATTCATAATTCTGCCAAATGAGAACAGATTTTCTCTTATTCTGCTTCCTCCATGTGCTGATGCTTTTCCATTGACAAAGAGATGATGGCCTTCCTTCGAGTGTCCAGAAGTATGTTCTTGATGAGTGCTGAAAATGGAATCTGGTATGGGTTGAAAAGAATAAAATTGTTCCACTTGAATCTGATGAGGTGGAAATGCTTCTAGGTTTCCCTAAAAACCATACACAATGATCTGTATAGAGACATGTTCCATGGTGGTATCAATGTCCTATCTCTTTTTCTCTGGGATCAATGATACAGAAGTTGCCTTTTATTGTCTTGGCATACTTTTGAAAACAGATGTGCAAGAACTGAATGATGATCGGTTGGAGCAATTGATGAGTAGATTTGTCGAATTCGACCTTGTTGTCGATTGCATCCAGTGTAACAACCTTACTGGAAGAAATAAACATCATCAGGATTAAATAGAAGATTTTTATTGGTGCATTTTCTTGCAATGACTGCTACGACAACTATCTCTTCTGCTGCTCCAAAATACACACTGCCATATCATACTCTTCCCTAACCATGGACAGGTTTAGTTGATGGTAAAACTGGTTATCTCAACTTTTGGAATCCTGTACGGCATACAAATGTAGAATTTGTTCCAATGTCTTATTCTGTGCCATAAGTCCTTAAATTCAAATTCAGCAATCTTCTGAAGGACATAATGGATATCATCTTGACAAAGAAAATGATCGGCATAGAAGAAGTAGCAATGATGTATCAAGACTTGAGCTAACATCACAGTATAACCAGAGTGCAGGTAGTGACTTGTTCATGGTTCTATGATGTAATCTTCTAGAGAACATGAATTGATGGTTGGGGAAAATAATCTGTCTGGTAATACTTATCGTCCTCAGCATGAGATAAACGATAATATTTCTTGATGAGCTACTAATAATGTCATAGGAGAGTGTCACAAGTTCAATTCTCCAGACTTTCTGGCTTCTTGGACCACTTGCCTTCAAAAATGTGAAGCGCTTCATTCTTCTGGCTTCGTTCATTCTTTTTCTACAACATAGGTAGAATAAGCAACAATTGCTTTAAGGACCTTCCTCATTTGAGACTGTACTGTTTGAAAATGTTTTTTCTCTTTTCTTTCTAAAAGAATTTTGCAAAGTATTGTCCCTTTCAGGTTCACAATATAATCAAATCATAAACAATAAGTTTAATGACTATCCAATAAATCAACTACACTTTTAAATCATTCAAAAATCATAGTCCTATGGCAAGTGTCAAAATTATTGACTGATTTAAGGTGTAGGTGGATTTTGGTAAAGTAAGGTTCTTTCAAGTTGGTTCAGTATGTCGCTTCGGGGTTCCACTAACTTGAAGAAATGGTTATTATGCTCATCTTGTAGAGATACTTCTTGATTCCAAAATCTCGGGAACGTCTTTTGGGATGTGCGGTGCTTCATTTAAGATCATCTCTTATGTCGTTTGTTGCACCATTCAATATTCGAGCCGCCTTTTTTAGGTTTTCAACTCGAATCCTCCTTTGGTTTCAAGATGTTATTTAAAAATTTACATCTTGAACCCCCTTTTATCATTTTTCATATCATGCATTAAAGATTTTAAAAACCAATTTTTGCAAATAAAAATCAATCTTGAGAGGCGGAATGAATTCTAAAGATATTCTCTTTAGATGCCTTCAATCTTGCTTTGCTTGACTTCGATCTGCCTTGTTGAGGATTTTTCCATCATCTGGATCCCTCTAGACTGCCAAATTTTGGATTCATTTCCATTTTCTCATATCTTCAGCATTTCTTGCTTTTCTTGTTTGTACTTGATCAACCTTGTAACTTGAGGCTCAATAATTCACCCATCTTGATTCAATTTTTTCTTTTTCTTTTTTTCTTTTTTGTTTGTTTGTTTTTTTTTTCTTCTTTCTTTGCTGGATGAGTATAATACTTCAATTGCTTTGATCACCTCCTTTTCCTTTTGCATTTTGGAGATTTTCCATTATTCTTGATTGGATTGATCTTCAAGCACTCTGTATTTGACATACTTTGTAATTCAAAACTTTCTTGACTTCATGGAAACTTGTCTTCGTAATAAAACTGTATTGACAATCTTCATTCTTGTGAGCAAATATCCTTCACCTTGCCCCCTAATGTGGAGGGTGATCCTTGGTTAGGGTTGAATCAGAAGAAAAATTATTCAGGCTCAAGTGGGGACAACAAATGATATATTTATATATATATATAAGGATAAATGAAACAATGCCGTTCGTCATCTCATACACAGAAACCTTTGTAAAAAGAGGTATCCACAGGGGAATTAATATTCAAGATTAAATTTATTTACATGAAAAAATGTAATTAATGCATGATATATTTATTTCAATCAATCACTCTTCCCTTCTTCTTTAAGTATGCCCTAATCACTCGAAATTATCTTCAATGAGTTTGTCCATGATGCCTCATCTCGTCTCTTCTTGCAGTAAGATTCACGGATAATTGAAAGTTTGGTTCTTTTGAGGTTTTTTGGTTTATGATGGTTTTGTATTTGGAAGGACAAATGTGTGACTTATAAAGTCATGTATATGGTGGAAGGTAGTATCATGAATCAATCAACTCTACCCGAAAAGGTAAACATCTGGAGTTGATGTCTCAAAAACATATAGAGACACTTCTTTAGAGTCGCAGATAAATGTAGTGTCAGGATTTGGTTTTGGTAAGGGTCGAGTAATTGGCATTGGATGGGATATGGAAGATATAATTTTATCACTTGCCAATAGATTCTGGATGCGACATACATTCACATCATCAGCTTTCACTTTTTGATTCGTTGGGCTCTTGGATGTGACTTTTGAGTTTTCTTCATTGATTACATTCTCAATTAAATCTCCACTTGTCACAAGATTCTCGAATTCCTTTGTCAGATTTGCCTGTATTAACTCGAAGAAAAGCGCTGGAAGGGAATCACGAAACATACGTGATATCTCTTCTTCTAACATGGGAGGTTGAACTTTTGCTGCCACTCCTCTCCATCTTAAGGCATATTCTTGAAATCTTTCATTGGTTTTCCTTTTTACTCTTCGAAGATCCATACGTGTTGGAGCTAAGCCTTTAACATACCGATATTGTCCCAAAAATGCATCATCTAAATCTACTCATTTCTTGATCTGTTCTTGGGTCAACTGATTGTACCAGACTACTGCTGGGTTAACAAGACTATCATGGAAAGAGTGAATTAACAGGTCATCAGAATTTAAATATCCTCCCATTTTTCTGCAAAACATTCTCAGGTGGATTAGGGGACAACTGGTGCCATCATATTTCTCAAAATCAGGCATTTTGAATTCATGGGGAATAATCAAATCCGGAACCAAACTGAGTTTTCTTGCTTCTAGTTCTTTGTGGGAAGTATCAACATATTTCATATTTTTGATTGCTTCATCCATCCTCTTGACTTTCTCCTCATATTGTGAATAATTAATGAGGATATTCTTTGGGTTTGAGTGGGATGCCCCAGGGTATGTTATCTTTCTCAACTCTTCAATCTGATAGCACGATTTCTCTTTAGCAGTTATCTCTTCTTTATCAGATTCCATTCCCTGAATAATTTGATCTGATCCATCTGGTACTGAATCTGATGTTTTTTTCCTTATATCCGGAGGTAACCCTGTCAATTGTTCTGGCCACTGGTCTTGTAGTCCCTTATAAGATTGCTCCATTGTTTTCATGATAACAGTAAAGTAATATGAATGAATGACCTTGGTTTTACTGTTACAAAACCTTTCATTAATTATTAACATGTTTTTATAATTAAAGTACATGACAGTACTTAAATAAAAATGTGAAAAATGCATAAATGGAAAAATAAGAATGCAAAATGTGCAATTCAAAGATATAAAAAGTAAAAATACAAAATGAAAATGCACAGATACAAAATGTAAATGCATGTATGAAAAGGTGTTACTTAAGAGTGATCATCTTAGAACAGATTTCATTGAACACAAAAGCTTCAGTACATCAAACAAAACTTTTACATGTAGGGGACAACTTTCAGTCCTAACAAAACTTTACATATAGGAAATAACTTTCCCATTTTCTTCTCTAAAACCAAGTTAGTTTATCAGCTTATGGGCCATATTGCTTGTCTGGACTGCAGCTTCTTCCCTGATATTCTGGTGTTCTTTCATCTCCTATGTCAATTCTTGGAGTTGATCATTTTCCTTGGTGAGAAAACATTTGTGTTCAAAAAGTTTTTGGACAAGATCTTCATGTATGTTGCAACTCTTTTTCAGTTTGGTGACCCCTGCTGTCCACTCTTCTGGGGTGTTTCCTATACCAGCATTTTGAAAGGCTTGACTGACCTTCTGGAATTCTTCATGTATGGTTTCCATTTTGGTGCTCAATTTATCGTTTTCAATCTTCAAATGACGTATTTGAGCTTCAAACCTCAGCAAATCTTCTTCTCTCTGGGCGCCCCTACTGATATTCTTACCTTTGAAGACTTTTGGTATTAATCTATCAGGACCCTCGGTTACCAAACTAGGTCGATCATTTACCATAAATTGTAAGGTTCCATGATCCAAAAGACTTTGGACTCGGCGTTTGAAGGCAAGACAATTCTCGATGGTATGTCCTTGAGCTCCGACATGATATTCACAATGAACGTTGATGTCATACCAAGTTGGATACGGAGGTTGGAACGGTTTTATATAATATGGATCCACTTCTCGTGCTTCAAGTAGCTTCTCATACAACTCTTTATATGATATGGGGATAGTATCAATATGAGAACCACCTTTTGTCTTGAATTGAACCTGAGTTTTAGATATCGGGAGCATACTAAACTTCGATGATTTCAGGTTACATGATTTCTTCTCTTCTCTGGAAGCTTTTACAATTGTCATCATTTCTTTGGTATCTCCAGATGACTTGTGAATACGAATGATGACTGTCTGTAATTTCTCAAATTGGTTAAGAATCGAAGTCCCTTTCGTATCTGAAACTGCATAGTTAGGTTCATTGAGCTCTCTCTCTTTCTGTGCTGGAATCTCTTTTCCTTTGCCCAAAATAGATATTCTATCCATCATCTTGATCATCTGTTCTCTTATTTCTCGTATCTCCTTTTTCTCTTCAATGGTCATACGATCTTTGGGTGCATAGCTTGCTTCTATCCTCAGAGTTTGCTCAGGATGTCTTTCTTTGGCCGCATCATATTTTGTTTGATCATAAAACTTTTTGTCCATTTACAATTTCTTTCCAATATGATGAACAGTCTTTCAAGTAAACACCTTTTGGTTATGCTATGATCATGCAATGCAAACAAAAGAAATGAGAAAAAATAAAATAGTTAGTACCCACTAATGAAAAAATCTATCTATCAAGGTATAAATCTTAATCTCATGCTTTCTAGTTCCATGCTTTGTTTGGAAAATTTAACCTAACCGCATGATTTCTAGTTCGCATGCATTTATTCAGGGAGAAAAAATAATAATAAATTAAATAAATTAAAAGCTAGAGCTTATTTCTCCTTTGTGTAGACCTATGAACAGAGGTTCAGTACTGTCTTAGATTAGGTGAATTTCTAGGGTTTATTATATGCAGAGTTTCAGTTCTAGGAGTAAAGGTACTCGAATTGTCCTTGTTGATGCCCCCTTGGGCTATCAACCATCAATCCTAATCCATTACAGATTT
Source organism: Hibiscus syriacus (assembly GCF_006381635.1). Classification (NCBI taxonomy): domain Eukaryota; kingdom Viridiplantae; phylum Streptophyta; class Magnoliopsida; order Malvales; family Malvaceae; genus Hibiscus; species Hibiscus syriacus. The sequence continues at coordinate 254,396 of NW_024063402.1, read as the reverse complement.
AAACGGATCGAGTTCAATTCGAGGGGACACATTTCTCTATACCTGACACGGAGAATAAATTCTCACGAAGACATAGAGCATATGAACCCCGAAAGTTACTTGCTAGGTCTGACACGGAGAATAAATTCTCACGAAGACGTCGCTTTCACTCCCACTTAAAAGGGACAAACTCAATTATAGAGCTTTATGTTATGCAATGCAAGTGTTGTGTGTGAGTAGAAATATTCAAACCTCTAACAGATAAATAAAATAATTAATACCTGAATAAAAAAACAATATTAATATTAAAATAATAAATAATAAAAATTTGAAAAAAAAGAATTAAAAATTAAATAAATGAATTTTTAATTTCTAATTAATAGAGACAATTTATAATTGATTTTAAAGTTTGACAGTCCCTAGCGGAGTCGCCAAGCTGTCGTAACCGGTTTTCGCCCGGGCACGAATTTTTTTATTTGGCGAGAAAATTGATGTGAATAAATGGTTTTTTTTTAAAATATAAAATAATTTGAGAGTCGCCATCGGCCTTTTGGGTCAGGTAGGTCGAATACCTAAAAATTATCTTTTAAAAGAGTTTTAAGAAAACATCAGTTAAAAGATGAACTTATCTGCTTTTTAACCAGAGATTCGTTCTTTTTAATAATAAAAAGGAGTTCGTGGTCGATTATGTTTGGGGAAGGATTAGCACCCCCACAACGCCCAAAATTGGTACTTATTAATTATAAATTGTCTCTTATTATTGGAAATTTAAAAAATCAAAAAATATATTTAATTTATAATCCAATTATTTCAAAGTTATAATTATATAAAATATATTTATATATAAAATATAAATAAAATATTTATTTATTTAGAAATATCAGAAAAGGACTTCTAGGTGCCTTAAGACAGCTCTTTTCTTTGATATATATATATATATATATATATATATATATATATTAAAATAATTAATATATGATTTAAAAAAATAAAATATTTATTTATTTAAAAATATCAGAAGATGGACATCCAGTTGTTTTAAGACTGCCCTTTCTTAATATTGAAAAATAAATAAATATTAAAACATGATTAAAATAGGTTAAAAATAATTAAATAAGTTTTTAATAAATAAAATAAATATTAGATAAATATATATATTTATGACTAAATAATAATAATAATAGTAATAATAATTAAGAGTAAACATATAAATAATAAAATTAAAACTATATATAAAACTTGTAAAAAAAAATTTAAATAGAAATTGAAATAATGACTAAATTATAACTTAATAGAATTAAATACCTAATTCGTGATTAATTATTTAAAATTACAGGGATTAAACATGCTATTCTCCTTATTTATTAATTTGGTGACTAAAATAAAATTATAAAAAATTCGAATATCAGATTAAAATAAATTAAAAATATATACTCGGGATTAAAATATTATTTATTAAAACTAAAGGACTAAATACGTATTTATCCTAAATATATTATTTAATAGAAAGGACTAAAATAAATAAAATTGAAATTAAAGAACCGAATTAAAAGGATTATAAACTCGATTTAGTGACTAAAATGTAAAGATTACAAGTTAAGATGACTGCAGAAAGGGTTTTACCCGTAGTTAATTACAGACAAACCCCTACCCAAAACGGTGTCGTTTGGGGAGGGCTATTTAAGTCCCAAACGGCTGGCCCTTCGGGCCAGCTTCCCCATTTTTCCTTTCTTTTCTCTCTCAAACAGAGAGAGTTTTATAACTCTCTCTCGCCTCTCTCATAGTTTCCTTCGCCGGAGGAAACCAGACAACAACCGGTCGCCGTATTTTGCCACCGGTACCACCGCCGGCCACCATCTACGGTGGCCGGAAAATTACAAAACACCCCCAAATCGATGCTCTATTTACCCTAAAGCCCAATCTAAGGTTGTTTTAACCTAAAAACTTACCAAACGTCGTAGATCTGAGATAGTTTCCTTCGACGTTTCGGTTCTCCGATGACTCGTGGAGGCTCTCACGACGGCGATTTCCTCGGTAAGTCTATTTTTCTCTTCTTTCGGTTTGTATTTTATGGGATCGTTGGTGTAGTTCTTCTTGTGGTGTCTCGTTTATGTTTGTTGTGCTCTCTTTTCGTTTCTGTCTGTGTTTTCCCTTCTTTTTTTGTGGTCGTCCCTTTTCTTTCGCAGGTGATCGATGACTTTATAGCCATCATCAAGACGCTCATCGGACCGGTTAAAGGAAAGGAGTTCGGTGAGTCACCGAGCTATGTGGTGACTCACCATAGAGCTCGACATGGACGGTCGGTGTTGTGGCAACAAAGCTTCTGGAGGCTTCTTCGAGGTGGCTTCGTGGCACTGGTGGAGTGTCGGCAACGGCGATTGGAGCACTTGGCATCAAAGGTTGAGGCATCTGGAAGCTTCTGGCAGCTGGAGAGGCGGCTGCGGCGCGGGGCTTCTGGAAACGGCGGCTGGGAGCTAGGGTTTGAAAACCCTAGCTGAAACCCTAAATCAGTTTAGGGTTTCCATTTGGGTATGGGTCGGTTCTGGTTGGGCCTGGGATTTGGGCTTGTAAATGGGCTTCCAGTTTTGTAATTATTTATTAAATAATAATAATATATAATAGTAATAATAATAATAAATAATAATTATAATAATAATACTAATAATAATAATAATAATTTTAATAATAATAATAAATTTAAATGAAAAAATTGATGTCTACAACATGGATGGTGGTATAGGGGTTATTTCCATTCACTGCATGGTTCAACAATTTATCTATCCTATGGTTTTAGTTATAGAAATAAAACGTGTCGGCATCGGAATTACGGTCCGTCGAATCTGAGTATATATGCACATTAACATCATCCCTTTGTTGATTTTGAGGTTTTTTACTAATCAGTCATTAGTTTGAGATGTCAAAATTCGAAAGCAGACATACCAGATGTAGATGTGTAGAATTGGTGCGTTGAGAATGTAATCATAGGGTCCATCGGTTGTTTCTATAATATCGATCACGTATATTGAAGTTATGACCATGGCATCCATAAACCATGATATGATTATACAAATCCAGTGATTTTTCTACCAACTTTTTCACTTTGTGGTTGAATTTGATCTATTGTGTTATAGCATTCATTTGTTAGGGATGGGCATAGGATGGGACGGGTTAATTTTTTTGGTCGCCCCGACTTGAAATTTGAAACCCGACCTGCCCTGGTGTTAGGTGGCATTCTACTCATCCCGAATCTCTGATCCGACCTGACATGAATATTTTTTTCATTTATTCGGTAATATAGAAATATAATTGAAAAATATAAAGAGAGAAACATTATAATAATTACTTACCCATTAACAAAACTCGCCTTGACCCCGTCTCAAATCCAAATTTCAAAAGAAGAAATTGATCCTATAGTGATAGATTTAAGTCGGAACTTAACGGGATTGAATAATTTGACCATCAATAAACTCCAAGTCTTATAATAATAATAATAATAACAATAATAATAATCTTTTTTTTAGTAGAAACATAATTTATATCACAAACGGGACAAGAAGAAAAAAAGCAAAGAATGAACTGAATTTGACACTAGCTATTCATGAAGCAATTTCTTGGTTTCTTTCTTCTGTTAGTGTTTGCCAATTGTTGGGTGGTTTATACATGTGTTGTTCGTTTGTTACAAGTTGTTGACTGTGTGGTTTTCCCTGTCGGAGCTTTGACTCACCGTGGGGTTGGACTTAACGACCTTTGCCTCCAAAGAGTCTACGGCGGGCTGGCCGTTTCTCGTCGAACTCCAATTGGTGATTTAGAACCGGGTCAATCTGCATCGAGTCATTGAAGAATTAGAAAACTTAAAACAGCTAATCATTCCAAGTTACATATCATATGTAATCACTCCATTGATGAACTTTTGATGAACCATTGTCATAGTGTTCAATTTGATTCAAGTTAGATGTGGCAATCTAGATCTAAATCAGATCGTATCGTTTAGGATCATTTCGACAAATTTGGTTATTCGGGCTTTTCGAATTCGGATCAAAACATACAATTTGTGACTCGAATTTAGTTTTCTAAACAGAAGGGTAACGAAAACTCACCAGCTTGCCTTGTTTCAACCTCGAAGGCTGACCGGACAAGAACTGCAACATCTCGACCCATTTGGTCTGCCCCAACTCGGTGCAGTTCTCCCAATAATACAGAGCAAAATCCCAAGCTCTGGCTCGCCATTCTTGTATCGTTCGACCGAATTCGGTTTCATGTCTCATCATGTATGGCCGCAGCAAGGTGTCGTACACATAACTAGTTCCCTTCATTACCAAGAAAGGCAAAGCTTGTAAGTGTGCATTAACTTGCAAGTTTTGCATTGGAAAACAAAACACACATCAAATGCAAATGCTTGTACGTTTTAGTTTTACCTTGGTTTTGGGATACCATAGGTAGATCAAGAGTGTAAGCTTCAGCTCGTCGTAGATAGGCAACCTTCAGAATAATTAAGAAAACGTAGTATCAGTATTCGATCTAAAAATACATGTATCCGTATTATAACCGTATTATATTTTATATATTCGTGTTGCGGTTTAGCTATTTTCTCGTGTTGGAATGAAAATGTACCATGAAAACAATGTGTCCCCTATGCTCTCGAATACCGTCAGAAATGCTACGACGATCCTGCAAAATCGTCGTGGTAAAATGAGAGAAAAAAGAGAATTTATGTACATTTATAAATTAAAGAAAAAACTATGAATATGGAAATCAGAATAGAGTTTAAGGATCAATTTTCTATTAAAACCTGTATATATGGCCTAACTAAAACGTAGTTATGACATGGGACTAATTAAAATGTAAGTACCATGTAATTAATTTCACCACAAATTTATATAATACAAAAAATAATTACTATATATAATATCTTCAATATATATTAATAGTAAATAGTTTGATATGACTAAATGTACAAACGTATATTATAAATTTATATGTAAATTTATGGGTTTGTTACTATGTACAATATCAATGAAATTTTCTTTTTAAATGGGATTAAAATAATTTAATATTTTTATTTTGCAAATTTATAAAAAAAACATTTACATATATTATTTTTATTTTTACTTTTAAAATGATAACAAACGAGATTAAAATCAATAAATATTATATATATGTAAATATATTAAATATAAAATCACCCAAAAATATGTAAAAAAAATATAATAGAGACTAGGAAAGGTCAAAGTTTGACAACTTCAAAACCTTAATGAACAATTTCAATTGGAAAGACTAGAAGCTTTAAGAAACATTGAATTTCTCAACCATAAAAGAAGGATCAAACAAGTAAAATAATAATAATAAGGGTAAAGTAAAGTAGAGGGCGTTGAAATATGCTTAAATAATCATTTTAACCGTTGAATTCTTAAAAATTATAAAACAATCATTAACTTTATCAAAGTATTACAAAATGATCACTATAGTGTTATAATAAGTGAAATTCACTAAATTTGATAAATATTTTGTAATAGTTTGATAAAATTTAATGATAGTTTTATAATAGTTTAATAAATTTAATAAAAGGTTTATGATTTTTAAAAGTGTAATTACTAAAATGATTATTTAAACACAATTCAATCACCTTTAATATAATTAACTCTAATGATTAGGAGGAGGAGGAGGAGGAGGAGAAAATTAAATTGACCAAACTCAATGCATGCATAGAGAAAAGTCAATTATAGCTAAGAACGAAACGAAAAATGCAAAGAAATGAGAAAGGTCAAGACTTTCAACGACTATTTCATAATTTTTAAAAATTTGGCAAATTATATATTTAGTACCTAAACTATCAATTTTGATCTATTTTAGTACCTAAAGTTTAGTTTTTAATTAATTTTAATATTACGCAGTTAAAAACTTTAGTTTTTGTTTCATTTTAGTACCTAATTCAAAATTTAACATTAAGTTTTGAAAAAAAATTAAAAATCGAGGTACTAAACGGACCAAAGTTTAGGTACTAAACGCGTTAAGTTTTTAACGACAATGTATTAAAATGAAACGAAAGCTAAACATTAAGTATGATTTTGGAAAAATAAAAGTTTAGATACTAAAATAGACCAAGGTTGATAGTTTATATATTAAATGCGTATTTTTTCCTTAAAAATTCTATGATAAAAAAATATTTAAATATAATTAAGTCAATTATAGCTAAGGAAAAATTGCTAGGAAATGTGAAAAGCAAAGACTTTCGAAAATTTACCAATATTGACACCAAAATCTGAGTTCCTCGATCGAAACCTTGTTCTTCTCAACTGTTTTAAAGCATTCGATCGCTGGAAATCCATATCCAAGAACCAACCTGCAACGCCCAAATCAAAACCCATGAATCAAACTAAGCAAAGCCTTCTTAGAATTATTCAAAACCCAGAAAAAAAGTGGTGAAAAATCATGACTTACACAAGAACCCTGGTAATGAATTCACCCAACATTTCTGATCGAAAATTTTCCTGGAAAACGAGAAAGAGGGTAGAGAAATCACTTCACAGTTCACACAATCGTTCATTGGTAAAAGAAAAAGGGAAAGAAGAGAAACCCAGATTTCGAAACCTTTTGGAAAAGATGGTGAGTCAAATGGATCAACGAAGCGCCTCGATCTACTGTATCAACAACAATGGAAGCTTAAAAGAACCAAAAACTGTTCAAAAAACAGAGACAAGGTGACGAAAAGCTGAGTTTGTTGAGATTCTTTTGAACGAAATTCCGGTGTTAAAAAAAAGCTAAAGGTGTGGGGGAATCAAATGATGGACAGCGTTTGCTTTCGTGCAAGGAAAATGTGATGAGCAACCGACAGAGAAAGAGAGAAGAATGATGGTTTTCTTATAGGCTGAAACTTGAGATCCAAGGCAAAACGAAAGGAAAAATGATTTGGAATTACCTTTGCTTACAAATATATAAACTTTGTTTATTTTGATTGAAGTCTAGAATATATATATATTATAAAGGTGACGCGTTTCATGGTTTGATTTCGTCTTCAAAATTATTTTCGATAATATTTAGGTATAAAATTGTAAAATAGTTTTGTTAAAATATTTATATAGTATTAATTAAGTATAATTATTAATTTAGATATTAAGTTTCAACACAACTATAAAAGCACAAACCGATATACCTCGGTGGTTAATGAACTCACTATATTTTTTAGAGGTCACGAATTCAAACACATTTACGAGTATAAGCAATCATTGCCAATTAATTACCTCTTAAAATTCTATAAATTCGTCTCTCTAACATAAAACCTTATATATGTCTCTACATAAGTCTAATCTGTTTATTAGTATTTGAGAAAATTTGCTATAATACTTGGCGTTATTATATTAAAAACACTCATTAATTTTTTTAAGAAATAATCCTGAAGTCAGATTTGTTAAAAAAATACCTCAAACTGCTCAATTAAGATGACCTCGCGTTTTGTAAGAAGCGAGGTCAAACGTCGCATTTTACGAAAAGCGAGTTTGATGTATTTATTGTTGTCTTTATCTAGTATTAAATGGCTTCATCTGAAAAAATTGATGGGTCTCACATTCTATAAAAACGCGACGTAATCCTACGTGGGCAGTTTGGGAGATTTTTTTAACTAATCTGACTTGGAGTTATTTCTAAAAATATAATAATGGGGTTTTTAATTTAACAATGCCTATACCTATCTATCTATATTTTTTTCTTAATTAGATATATATTATTTAATAAAAAATAGAATTATATGTGTGATTGACACTTTAACAATTCTTACGCACGAACTATAGAAAAGTCAATTATAGCTAAGAACTCAATTCAACAAATCTCTACACTAATAATTAAATATCAGAAAATGATATTATTAACTTAAAACCTCAATTAAAATATTTAAAATTTTAAATTAATTTATAATTAAATCATCATTTAGAAATATATGATATAATTAACTCTTATTTAATAAAATTAATCAAATATTAAAACATGTGACAATTATTGATTTATGTGACCAACTACTGCACCAAATATAAATTATGATATGAGATTTATAATTACTGATTTTATAATTCGAAATAAATGGTTTTCTTACAATAATAAAATTATAATTATTTTTAAAAAAATTATAAAAGTATGAATTAATTTCATAATCTTATGTAAGAAATTGCTGCTTGAACTTCCATCGTAAGCGATTTGACTAATTGAAATAAATGCTTCTGTCAAAACCTTAGAATTTTATAATATTCACATCAGTAAGTTCCAGAATCCTTCTAATTCTTGACCGGCTTCCTTCTGGATCGGTCAAGGTTGGCTTCTTTAAATAAATTTCATTACTCTTTTTTTTTTAATTTTTTATTAAATTAAGTGTAATATCCGTGCACGATTCTAAATCATTTGAAAATAAACGTTTAAACGCCTCAGCAGAGGTTGATTCTCAAACCCATAACCTCTAAAAATAACAACCATAATTTCTTTTCTTTTTATTTTTGGTGAAAAAGTATGATTTCATTAACCGAAAAATCATACAAGGAAGGATTAGCTCATGCCTCGTTAAAAACCTCCCTAGCCCAAGTGGAGGAAAAGAGTACATACACTAATCGATAAAGAAAACAAAACTAAATGCATAGCGAGCAAAACCAAAAAATTAAACACTAACGACATCAGACACCGGACAACAGACATCCTTTTAACCACTGAGATAGTTTAATTCGTGTTACTTTTTATTTATCTGAATGTTCTTATATTTAACGTGTTTCATAATTAACTGTTTATCTATTTTTTAAAAAATATTTAAAAATTAAATTTTAATACATATTTTATTAGTAAACAAAAATTCAATAAATGGTCTCAAAATGTATCCATGATCATAAGTGCATTGGGTCGTTATGGTAGGTCAACATTATTAACCAACCAATGAAATCAATCAATATAATAAAGTATAGGGTGTGGTCCATATGAGAACCATAGTGTATATGTTTTTTTTAATATAAAGATCCAAGAAGGTACCCTAAGCTTTATGGGCACAAAATTCCCTAGAGTTGGTTTAAACTAAAGAACGTAGGTGTACCCAAAACAACAATAATAAAGGAATATGAAAAGTATAGTTTTGGTTGGAGTAGTTTAACTTGAAAGCTTGGACTCTTCCACCACTCTACTTTATGCATCTTCCATATGTCCATTAATCACATCCGTTGTTGGTCTAATTAGTAATTAAGAATAGAGTTCTTTTTAGAAAAAAAATCGAGTTTAGATCATATCAATTTTTTCATGTTTATTTTTTTTAAAGATAAAAGTCAGATTGGATTCGATTATAGAGTGATAATATCTTATTTGACTATTAACCACATTTGTTAGTATAATAAGATAAGACGATAGATCTCTCAAATTATAACGAATTATGATATGAAATCCTGTTATATTTTATAACGTGTACCATTGATTTACTTCATACAAATACTAAATATGAAATGTATTATGTATAGGATTAGGATATAATTACATAGCGTAAAACATTTTACACTTTTTTTTATGATTTTTGGGTTCGAGAAATCAAAAGTTGAGATTAATTGTAGGAAATAAGAAGATATTCACAAGAAAAACAAAAGATTTAATATCAGTCTTTTATTTTTCCTTATCCAACGATCCTAAAAACATGTAAAACTATAAAGAAAATATAGATACCACCTTTGTAAAAATAAAGAAAAAATAGATATCAAATAACGTTTGGCAAATACAAGTATAAAATTGATTTGTAAAAGAAAGAAAAAAATCTAATAAATTCAAGTACGAAATAGTATAATATATAATATGGCTTAATTGAATTTGATATTTTTCTAAAATGAATGCATTAACTTTATTCTTTTTTTTCTCAAATTGGTTCCTTAAATTAAAACAAATTCTCAAATTGGTACTTAAACTTTAAAAAAATTCTTAGATTAGTATGTGGTGTTGATATGATATTTCAACAGCCAATCAATTATGACATGTGACACTTAATGGTACCGTTATATTTTTCACAATAATATAGAGTATTGATACACGAACCTTATTGCATGTATCTGGATAAGTGTAAAATTATAACTCTTTATTTATTTGATCCACTATCCTTTATGATAGTTTGAAAAGGGGCTTAATTGCCCCATAAATTATTTCATTTTTTTCAATTTAATACTTAATTTTTTTGTTATAAAGTACCCTAAACTATCCTTTTCATTAACTAAATCACCTCAAATGTAAACATTGGTTAAAAAAATTTATAAAACAATAAAAGCATGACACGAAACACTTTAATCATGCTAATATTGAAAAATTAAAGAATTCTTGTTAAATATGGAATCATTGATATTATTTTTGAAAGTATAATGATTGGATTCGTGTTGTTATATTATGATTATTTAAGAGTTAATTGCATCATACGTCCTTTAATTATAAACCCTTTCTAAATTGGTCCCTAAACTTTTAAACATTCTAATTTTATCCCTAAACTATAACTATCATTCTGAATTAATTCTCAAAATATTGAACATTTCATTTTCTTCCCCGCACTACGATCTTCATTCTAAATTGGTCTCCAAACATTTTGAACATTTCAATTTCATCCCAAATTATATTTATATACTAATCACATCTCTTGTTAATAAAATCGTAGACCAAGCTATATTATTATATATTTTTAAAAAAATTAGATTAAACTATTGTTGAAATGAATTACATATTTGGATAAATTTAGGGATGAAATTGAAAAATTCAAAAGTTTGGGGACTAATTTAGAATGAGATCCATATTTTAGGGATAAAATTGGAATGTTTAAAATTTAAGGGCTAATTTAGAATGAGAGACATAGTTTGGGGATGAAATTAGAATATTTAAAAGTTTAAGGACTAATTTGAAATGAGGGTTATAGTTTGGGGATATATGATGCAATTAACTCATTATTTAATTTGACGTTTAAAAAAGGTCAAAAAGCACAATAACTTAAACCAAGCATGAAATATATCGACAAGAGACATTCAAGAGTTTCATCTCATGTGTTGCAAGCTAAACTAAATCAATGATCATTGTGAAGCTACAAAAAGAAAGAAAATCAAGGTTTACACAATTGCACGTACCGGAAAGTACCGATTCTACTGGCAGTGACCCAAAAATACTAGTCATCCAACGTCGGTTGCCGTTCAATCTCACTTAAATGTTCGCTCAAAGCAAATGCAGAACTGTTAACGACCTCGTTTTCAGTCTTACACTGAAGCAACTGTTGACGAAGATTCTTCACGAGCTCGTTCAGTTTCTGAATATTCCTTTCTTGAGAGAGTATGATCTGCAACAAAGTTGATTATGTATGTAATCTTAAAACAATCCATAGAAAATTTAAGTTCAGTTCAAGCAACTATATCGGGAAAAACTGTGAACGCAGCCCGGAACAAACCCTATTGGTAAGATGTGGATAAGTGGGTCGTATTTGAGGTTTCGAATTGGTATAAACTACACAGAACTATCATTAACATCGGGTAGACAGTGGGAAGGGGGCGAAGCCTAAAGAAAATCTTGAAACTTAATGTTTTAACTCAATGAATTGCAATTGCGGAACCGAAAGCAAGAATCAAGGCACTAAGTGAGACCAAAACGAATCTATATGTCCTAAAGTGAGATGTACAAATTCATGAGTTTTATCTACACAAAGCTATAAGGAAGTAGGTTCGGTCTGATTGCATCATATGCTAAAAGGAATTTACCCAGTTACAACCCCACCACAGTGAATTCGAATAAGCAGGGGTGATCCATGCATGTTTTAACGGACGACCACTGGCTCAAAGCTTGTACTTTTCACCCAAATAATCGTGTTTCCCAGCATTTGTTTCTACACACTGGTGAGTACTAGCAAATGATAAAACACTTAGAGAATGATTAGCTTGTTAATTATCCATTCGAGCACACATTAAAGGATTGAAATCTTCATCAAAATGACCCAAAGATTTTTATATTATTGATGCAACTTTGGTAATAGATCAAGCAGGACAATGATCTTCGATGGAAGTGAGACAGACTAGAATATATCCGGGCTCCTGCAAGATGAAAATTAGCTAGGAGACACCGGAGTTTGCTGTAACAAAGAGAGGCCCTCTTCATTATCCTGACTTAAGCATCGAAAAGCGTACCGGAGCACAAGCTCCGGCACCCCTAATTTGTCTCTTAAGAGACTAAGAATATCTCAATTCATTACCAAAAATGCATCAACAGTCATTCATGGCAGTATTTAATACTCCATACCCTTCCTTTGGGGGATATACAGATTCTGCTAATTGAACTATAAAGTATACCATTTGCAAGCCAACAAATTTTGGGTACTAAATGAATAACAATGTAAATTAACAACAACCAATAATCTAATTCATAATTTCGGATTAAAATAAGATAAAACTATACATTAAAAGAAGAACAAATTGGGGGAAAGGCGAAACCTTCTCTTTGACGTATTCGTGGCGTTTGGAAACGGATTGATCTTTAAGAGAAACAGTGGGAGATGGCTCAATTTCTTCACCGAATTGCTGCTTCCATTCGAATTGAGAAGTGAACATTACTAAAAACACTACAAAAACCAGTAGCCAAGGCCTCGACATCACATTTATTTAACCCAAAACCTAGAATTTAATCCCCTTGTAATCTTTTGGGGATTTTAGAGAGAATGAAAAATCTGTTGAAAAGCGTTTTTTAGCGAAGATAAATGGAGTGGGGGAAAAAGATAGAACAGTCGTAGATCGAAGTGGATGATAATGGAGAATAGGTAATTCGTTTGGGTAAATTACACTTCAGATCACTCATTTATAAGTTCAATTACAAATAGACTACTTTTTAACAAATATATATATAATAACAATTCAATCACTTTATTAAAATTCTATCACCAACATTTAAATTTTAGTCGGAACAGTGATATGTTATAACATAATAATATTTTAGTTTCTTAAATTTATGGTATATTTCTATTAATTTAATCCCGATTTAAAATAATTTCATAAAATTAAGTTTTTAAATTTTAATAATTCATCAATTTAGTCTTTTTTCTTATTTTCTCACAAGTATTATAATACTTACATATTACTGAAAACTCTAAAATGAAGCTCGACTCAACTCGAAAATTCACGAGCCTAAAATTTTCAAACTCGACTCGAACTCAAAACCATAAACTGAAGCTCGAAAAAGCTTGGAATTAAAAAAAAAATGAAACTTAACTCGATTAAAGCTTCAAACTCAAACATGAATTTTAACCTTAAATACATGAAACCTTATACTATATTTTTTAGGAAAAAAACATATAAATGTCAATATTATTAATAATTTATATTTTTTTTAAATAAAATATTAATATATATTATTTTTTTGAATTGCTCACGAATTTTTCAAGTCAAATATCAAATAACTCGTTTCGCGTTAAGAACTCGAGTCAAGTCATTTGAGTTGAGTATTTATCGAGCTTTAACTGAATCGATCTCGAGTAGCTCACGATATGTCTCATCTTATTTGCAGCCATATATGTAATTTACCCATTTGTTTGAAAAATTATGGGATAAAACAATATCTAATCCCTAAAATTAACAACTATTTTCAATTTGGTTCTACATTAATCCCGAAATTGATTTATTTTAATTTAGTCCCCAAGTCAATCACTTATTTTAGACTTTTAGTCCTTAATGGAATCTAAGTAACACGAAATTAGGACATAGCGCTGTTGACTGCCATTTGCAACGAAGGGTTAGTGATGCTAACTCCTCCATCAACCATCAAGTTAACACCGCTCAAATACTTGGACTCGTCGCTGGCTAAATACAACGCCGCCGCCGCTACATCCTCCGCCTCCAACACCGTCCCTTTCAAGTTCGCCGCTTCCGAAATCAAGCCTTCCAAGGCTTCTTTCTCCATCCCCGTTTCCTTTCTTAACAACGGCGACGCCACCGCAAACGGCGAAACGCAGTTGACCCTAATCCCATACTGCCCCATCTCCACACACAGATTCTTAGCCAATCCAACCACCGCATGCTTCGACGCCACGTAAGAATGATCGGCGAAACCGCCGATCACCGACATCATGCTAGCGGTGAAGAGAATGCAGCCTCTCTTCGCCGGAATCATGACCCTGGCGGCGTGTTTGGCGCCTAGGAATGCGCCGTACACGTTGATATCCATAACTCTCTTGAAATTTTCGTTGCTTGAATCAATGATGCTGCTCCCCAAATTGCCTACTCCGGCGTTGTTGAACATGACGTCGAGTTTCCCGTGCTTTGAAACGGCTGAATCCACGGCGTTTCGAACATCTGAATCGCTGGTGACGTCACAATGAACGTAGGAAATGGTTTCATGATCGCCGATTTTTTCACATATTGAGCTTCCGAGTTCATCTTGGATGTCGGCGATGACGACTTTGGCTCCGTGTTGAACGAAAAGCTTCGCCGTGCTCTCGCCGATGCCACTGGCTCCACCTGTTATTAATGCCACTTTACCATTTAGCCTATACAAAAAAAAAAATAGGATTCATTAATAATTTAATACTTAGATTATCAGTTTTAATTTATTTTAATATTTAAATTTTTAACTTTTTTAAAATCATACTTAATGCTTAGTTTTTAATACAAGCTCTTAAAAAATTTAGCGTGTTTAGTTCATAAACTATTATTATTTTTGATCTATTTTAATACTTAAATTTTTTTAACTTAACGTTAAGTTTTAAACTGATACTAAAATGAAACAAAAAAACTAAACATTACATATGATTTTATAAAAAATTAAAAGTTTAAATACTAAATAGATCAAAATTCAGGTATGATTTTGAAAAATTAAAAGTTTAAATACTAAAATTGATAGTTTGGATACTAAAGATATAGTTTACCCTAAAAAATAAACTTTAATATCTACTCACATTTTTGTAAAAAAGTTCTCATTAAATCCTCAAAAGTTTTCAGTCAACCGTCATTGATTTCACCGTCACAATGAAATTTCGTGAAAAAACTTATAGCGACGACTGTAATATCATAGTTTCCATTGAGAAAACGAGAGTATTATGTTTACCTTTTAACGACGAAAGCCGCCAAAGAACTGAAACTCATATTTGCCTTAAAACAATAGCGACGGGAAATCAACTCAAAACCTTGATTTGTGTTGCAGCAATTGCCTTGTGCCTTCAACGAATCATTGGGCTATTTATAGAAGAAAATATATTTTTTATTCTGTAAAATTTATATTTTTAATTCATTTTTAGAGGAGGAAAACGATTTCTTAAAGAAAAATATCTTGCATGTGTTTTTTTGTCGTAAGAAGGCATGATTGAGCGTTACATGTAGTGGGGCTGCTATCACTTTTATTGTGACGACAAATTAAGGTCACATTCATCGATTTGGGTTTGATTGGTTAAAATGTCAGTCATATGATATAAGATTAGTATTTTTCTAAAATGATTGGTTTATATTAGGTGGATGTTTTTTTTTTCAAGGATAAGATCATATCGGGTTGTGTTAGAACTTAAGATGAAAAATATCCAACTTCAAGATAATAATATAATAGACATTTTATATATTTGGCAATAATTATTATAATGTCATTCTCTTTATATTTTTTTCTACAAATTGAGGTCACATTCTTTACGACGACAAATTGAGGCCACATTAACGACAATATCTTAAACATCTTAATTTGCACTCGAATCAAGCATGGATGATCGAGTTCGAAATGTAAGAATCATCATTATGTAAATGAACTAAGGACCAAAACTGAACATAAATTGGCAAAATTTTGTGTTGATGAGAGATGTGTTCGAGTTTTAACTATCATATTCTCATACCCGAATCTGACTGTCACATGCAGACATCAAACTCAATAATTTAACAACAAATGCAACTACATTCCTCAAGTGCCCAATTGACGAAGTTATTGAAACGAAGTCAACAAATGGTATAGGAGAATCCTACACATCTAAGGAGCTTACATCATACATATTTAGCATTTATAGATATAAAGATGTTTAAACAGACCTTTAAGCTTCTGAAAGATGGAACCAGCTAACAGCAGCAACTTTACATTGACAATACCAGCCACCAAAACGACCCTCAAACTATGTTTCAATGCCCATTGCACACCTCCAACTTGTACCGTGTTGAACTAGGAATCAGGTCCTTTATAACCGACTCGAGCAACGAAAAATCATGCCGATTAGAGTTAACAAAATGCGTCATAGACTTGCTGACTGAAACCACCGCAGTAGTTATTCCCCTTATCATCCACTCCTGCAGCTGCCGCAGCCAGCCACCCTAATATAATGCTCATCTCATAAAGTGGAGGGAAAAAACACACTCCAAATAACAATCACGACGGATATCTCCCTCCTGAAGGGGAGACTTAAAGGTGCAGAGAGAATGGTGATTGGAGGAGAAAGTTCGAGTTTAGGAGATGACTTTGATTCTTATTCTCTTTCTTCTCTCAACACTATAAATTAAGTTCTGTTGATGCACGTGAGCGGCCTTTTTCGCCATGTTGGCAAAACTTGATTCACGTTCTTTTCTTTTTTTATGCATCGATGCCTGCTATACAAGCTTGAATGCCAGCAGAGTATGTTTTAACATTTTATCCTCCGTAAACAATTGGTGTGTATATCAAATCAATAGTCAAAGTTTAGATAGAAAATCGATGAAAATAAAAAGCATGAGGTGCACATTGAACATAAAAATGAAGTTTTTGAGGATCGAACTCTAGGGTGCTCAGGCGTGTTGCACCATTTGCAATGCCTGACAGAATATGTCAATGAATTGATCATCCTAGCATAAGAACAAAACAAAGAATTGACAATTAGAAGCCTTTACCCTGAGTGGGAACTGGAAAACGTGTATCACTGATTGATCTACTTGCTTATTAGCCATTATACTCGGGCCCGTATGAGATGATATCAATATTAACATTCCAAGTGAAAAATACTCGGAAAATTACATAAATACCTGGACAAGCATTAGTAGTGTATCACGGACTTTATCCCTACTAATCAGAGGTCCATTGTGCAAATTAGGCGCACCAGGAGTGAGAGATGCAGGTGGAGTAGGTGGTGGAAAGGGTTGAAGCATTGGAGTGCCATAAGGACGTTGAGGATTGACGGGTGGATGAAGAGCAGAGACAGTTGGATTTGATGAAGAGGGAGGTGGCATCATCAACGAGGATGAGGAAGGGGGTACAAAAAATGAAGAAGGCTTTACAAGATTTGTCACTCGGTCGCTGTTACTTACTGAATCAAGAGAAGGTTGAGCAGAAAGAGGATGGGATAACACTGATGGCGCAAGTATAGGAGTGGATATGGCAGATGGTGCATGAGAAGAAAGAGGGGTAGTCGAGAGAGAACGGTAAGGCTGTGCTGGTTTTGTACTGTTTGGAGCATTACTTCCGATATTTATAGCAGCCTGAAATTAGTAAAACCAAATAACCTTGAGAGACATCAGATAAATACTGGGCCTTGAAAATCAGTAAGTGTCAGCAGTCAACATACACTAAAGAAATTTACAAATGACGAATCTTGAGGAACATCAGTAGGAGAGGCAGTTGCTGGTGGCTCCAAGGGGCCTTCAATTACGGACATGCTAGGAACTGCTTCTAGTTCCTCAAATTCACTACACAATAACAACAGAAAAGCTTAGGACACTTGGAAACAATAGGAAGACAATGAAATTAAGATAGAAGATACTTCCAGGAGTAGCAAGATAGTGTAGTACAAGGATGATGGACTTCCAAGGATCAAATTAAAATTCCACCATAATTATTTTTAAACACCACATAGATGCCCTTTTTAGCTAATCATTATTGCAGATTTATCAATATTACTCATAATTGGTCTTGAGAGGATTATCTATTGAATTAGATGAACCTTACAACATATTGATATGGGAGTTTGCGGTTAAAAGAAAAAAATTTGCATATAAAGCTCCTGTCTCGCTCATCTACTCCCAGCATATACTACCAATTCCAATTTTACAGTTCCTAATTCGTTTTCCCTTCACTCTCGCCTAACTTTTTTTTACTGTCATAATATATGTCACCCCACAATCCACTCTAGTCAAACTCTCAACCATCTTTGCCTCATAGAAGCATCCTGCAGGAGACATGGGAAAACTTAACATTTAACTATGTCCTAAGGCTTCACAAAAGCACTAACTCCCTTATAGATGCTTCATCAAAGCAATTACCTTGCGCTATAAGATGCATTTGGCTTTGTAGGAACTTTTGAATATGCATTAAGTATTCTGGGAAGAAGACAACAAATACAATGTTAGGGACCACCAAAAGAAACAGACCAATAACTTCTCTTATCGAAACAATACCTCAAAATATACACCGACACAATCTTATTTGTGTGCTTTCATGGCGTTCTTAAACAACAAAAGTTTAAGGGTAGCCATAATGCAAGGAAAATTTTGTTTTATAACATTGTGATTAATTGTCAAGTTACATGCAGTATATCATATTGCATATCATTCACATGTTTACAACTTGATAGTTGTTGAGCTAAAAACACACACATTCTCTGTTTGACAGATTAAAGTGCATTGACCCCACTTAACTAGAATCTTATTGCCACATTTATGAATGCTTAGAACTTCAATAACCATAAGTGATAAGATTATAGTAGGGCCTTCAACTACTGAACCCTTCCTATCGGGAAAAATAATTGTAAGAAACGAGGTACAATATAAATAAGATACATAAAAGATCTAAACCTGTGTTTGAATTCACTTTGGGATGATCATGTCCATGTTCAAATTCGATTGCTGGAAATTAGATAAATGGACTAAAACAAGATGTTATACCTACTAAAGAGGTTTGCAACTTCCTCACATTCACGTGGATTATAGAACCAAATGCCATTAACTTCTTGTGCTGCATTTCGATACAACAAGTACGGACCTTGAACCTCGTACTCAAAATCTCCCAATAGATTCTCCACTAAATTATCTGTTTTTAAAAAACAACTTTTGTACCAAATCAGACAAAAGGGGAGAAAAAAAGTGTGTGCTCTTTCATTAAAATTAAGAATTTCTACCTGTGTTACGCCGATTCATGACAATGGACTGGAACCGAGGTTGAGTACTCCTTAAAACCAAGGAAAATCATCAATCATTTCAATGAGCTAAATCAATTCCCCAAGTTTTAATTACTTGCTTCTAAGCTCTAAAACAGTTAATGCTAGGAATAAAAGACTAAAAAATATCAACTTATTTTACCTCTTAACAACAAAGAGTGATCCTTCAACATCTTTTCGGCTCTAAATAAAAAAAAAAGATAAAAAAATTAACGATCCAGACATTAAACGAAATAAAGAGCAAAAAATTAAGAATAAAAAAAACTTAAAGAACAGATTTGTGAGAAAGAGAACCCATTGACTACTATCGATGTCGAATTCGTAGAAGGTGACGTGAGCAGCTGTGATCAAGATCTCTTCTATGAAAGCATCGATTCTTTGGAGAACAGTGAGATTGAGTACCTTCGTGTTCTGTTGATCGAGATTTGGCATCAGTTTCCCAGTCTGAGACATTTCACTATTCAAGTAATTTGAATCTCTAAACCCAAAATCCCAATTTTCTTAATGATTTTCCCGGGAAATTTCACCTTTTGTTTTGGGGGGATTAACACACCATCGTCAATAAAATTTTCTCGAAATATTCGGAAAGTAGCAGTGCACTGATTTTCAAATGACCGAAATAGCCTCCTGAATTTTAGTCATAAATAAATATAGGGTAAACTATAAAAATAGTCTCCAAACTTTAATGTATCTTACTTTTTGGTCACAAAACTTTTGAAACTTACAATACAGTTATCAAACTTTTAGTTTATTTTCATTTTGGTCCCTGCTGTTAGTTTTTGCTGACGTGACACTTAATCCGTTAGTTTTTCTAACGTGACAGCTTCTTCTTCTTCTTCCTTCTTCCTTCTTCTCCCTTCCTCCTTCTTCCTTCCTTCCTTTTTCTTCTTCATTCTTTCTTCTTCTTCTTCTTCAAAGCAATCATCCTTTTGACCATTCCATCACTCCAAAATACCAACAACATCAACTTTAGATCACATTAATTTGAATTGAAATATCCATAGAACATATTACACTTCTTTTTTCCAGTTAAAAAATATTGCACAAAAACATCCACAAAAAGCCATTCAAAATATCACAACATTACACGTTTGATCTTTCAAACTCTATATATGTTGTTCTTATCTGCAGCTATGGTGAGAAGCCTCGAAATTACCCTGAGTCCAAACATCATGTTCCTTTTGGTTCTTGCACTCGAACTCCATGACCCCGCGCATCGACGTCTTTAACCCAAAGTATCTCCGGTTCTCTCCATCGTCCAGCATGTGCCGGTCAGGCCATGCCGTCATGTCTTTAATCACTTCCATGATCACATCTGGTGGAAAGATTAAGGATTTTAAAGTTACAAGACAATACTCTTTTTCTTTTTTACTTTAGCTTTTCTCAAATCCACAAATGGAACAAAGACCCTTCCCTACATTGAATTCTGCATTATTTTTTACAGAGTTTATTAGAGCAAAGACAAAAGCAAGTCACCTACTCTTTTTCATTTTTGCAATGGTACCAACAACATCTCTACTTTACTATACTCTATTGGGCTGCCAAGTACCTTCATAAGGTGGATACAAGCTTGATTTTCTGAAGCAAGATATTCAATTTCCCTCAACGGCAGTCTGATTGGTTATTTCAAAGGCCAGAGAGAAATTAGACAAGGAGATCCTTTGTCCCCTATCATCTTTGCGTTGGATATGAACATCCTTTCTAAAACTCTTAATCTTGCTGCCACCAAAGGGATCTTCGGGTACCATCCTAAATGCAAAAAGTTAGGCCTTACCTCTCTTTTGCAGATGATCTTTTATTTTTTTGTAAAGGAAACCCTGATTCAATAGTTGGGATTATCTCTGTATTAAATCACTTCTACCACATGTCTGGTCTTAAGCTCAATATAAGCAAGACTGAACTCTTTGCTGCTAGAATTTCTTCTCGGAATCTTCAAATTATCAAATGCATTTCTGGTTTCAAACAAGGTATTCTTCCTGTCAGATATTTGGGGGTTCCATTAGTCACTAAAAAGCTAATTGAACAAGACTGCCAGCCTCTTATTGACAGAATCAAGCTTAGACTCCACCATTGGTCAAGCAGACTCCTAAGCTATGCTGGAAGACTTGAATTAGTTAAAACGGTCCTGTATAGTATGGCCAATTACTGGTGCAGGCAATTCAACCTCCCTCAGTCTATTATTAATCGTATTAACCAACTCTGTTCCAGGTTCCTTTGAAAATGAACGGACCAGTCTGCTTCAGGAGCCATAGTCAGTTGGACCCGTATATGTTGCCCCAAATCTGAAGGTGGATTAGGATTGAAAAACATCAAAACCTGGAACACTGCCTGCATGGTCCAGCTTATTCGAAATGTTCTTACAGGGCAAGGGTCACTTTGGGTCACTTGGTTATACTGCTATGTTATAAAAACTGAGGACTTCAAAAACATGGTTGTTAAAGCTTCCTACAGCTGGAGCATTAAGAGATTAATGAATCTTCGATCCACTACTCTTCAAATTCTTAACGCGGGAACTACTATAACCATAGATGTTTGGGAAGTTGTTCGAGATAAAAAGAAGCAAGGTTCATTGGCATAAAATCTTATGGTTTCCTTCCCACATACCGAAATTCAGTATGATCACTTGGATGGCTATCTTGGACAGACTTCCAACTAGAGAAAGACTATCTCGGATGGGCATCGTCAATTACTGCAGTTGTGTGTTTTGCAATGATACTAATGAAGCAAGAGACCATTTATTTTCTGATTGCAGTTTTACAAAATCTCTATGGAGCTCCATACTTACCCTTACTCAACTGCGAGTTCCTCATATGACATGGGATGAAACTATTAGCTGGGCTTGTGAAGAATGGCAAGGTAAGTCCCTCATTACTACTATCTTGAAGCTTGCTTGGACTTCATTCATCTATATGATATGGGAGGAGAGAAATAGAAGAATTTTTCATCGAGGATCACGAGAAGTTGACCAACTCCTATCTTCCATTAAAGAGATAGTACAGACAAAAATATCAATAGATTATATAATGTTAATTGTAACCTTTGTAACTCTTGGGGTATAGATTAATCATTTTTGTTGTAAGTATTTGGTTATAATCCCTCTTTGGGACGTTCTTTATAGTTTCAATGCTCTTTTGGATAATAAAAGCTAACTTATCCAAAAAAAACTTTAACTTTAACTGAAGCATCATTGATTCTCCAATAACTGAGCAATCTCATCTTTTCATGCATTTTACTTGAGGCCTTCTATGCTAATATTCGAATCGAGTGTCGAACACTGAGACTAAAAATAAATAGTAACAACATAAGTCGAGTTGGCCTTGGTTGATTAATTCTGTTTATGTAAACAGAGATGATCTTCCAATGGAGATCACCTGGGAGAATCACATCGATGATTTGTCACTAAAATGTACAAAGAAATATGAAATTAATGCATGGATGAAAATGACCTTTTCTTGTGCGTTTGAGAAGCACACATCCTTTAGCAAGCAATTATCTACTGCAAATCCCCAGTAAATTCTCACCGGGAAGAAGCTCGCTGCTAAAGCTGCCATTAGAGCCACTGTTACTTCCATTGCCACCGCCTTTCTCCACCGGAATAACAACTTCTATGTTCCATGCTTCCTTCAACACCCTTGCTTTCAATATGGCCGCCCATCTTAAGGCTAAACATCGAAACCCAAAGATATATTCAACGATAAAACAACACTAAGTTTTTCATTGGATTAAGGTTTATTGTTTTTCATTGGATTAAGGTTTATCATTGTATACCTGTGGCGGCGCCAACGTTTAAGGTCGTTATATCTTTGGCGGTCCATACATTGACGGCGGAGCTGATTACTGAGGCCAAATGTTCACGTTCGGCTCCCATGGCTTCAGCAGCCTCCACGCATTATGCATCAACTAGAGTCGTGGCGGATGCCACATCCATATCCGTCTTTTTCATCGGCTCATCCATCCCTCTTGCATGTTGGGTCGATTTTGGAATCGGGTTTTGAAGCTGAAGATGTTTGCTTTGAAGAAGAAAAAGAAAAAAGGAAGAAAAGAAAAAGCACAAGAGGAGTAAAAAGAAGAAGTTGTCACGTTAGAAAAGTTAATTGGGTTAAGTGTCACATCAACAAAAACTAACAGGAGATCAAATGAAAACGAACTAAAAGTTTGATGATTATATTGTAAGTTTCAAAAGTTAGGTGACTAAAATACAACTGTCCTAAAAGTATAGGTACTATTTTTATAATTTACCCATAAATATATGATAAATTCACATGAATTTACTATTTCTAATTTTTGGTACATGTGAAAGTACATGCAACCTCTATTACATGCATAGATCCAAATTAGTCCCTCTATTATTACATAGATCAATTTAACCTCTCTACTAGTAAGAAAAATCAAATAAAACCATTTTTTTTATAGATTTGACTTCCGAAACAGATAATAATTGGAATAATCAGAAATGATTATGTGATTATGAAACATCCAAAATCTCATACACCAGAAAGATACCACCACGACTCCACTCACTTTCTGACAAAAATCTTCAAATCGTTGGCAAATGGCTTCCTAGTTTGTATTAGGGTTGCTGCTGTGAGCCAAATAAACTATTGCTATCATCGTCACAACAATCGATGTACCCAGAGACAATACCACCTACCATTTCGATAAAAATATCAGTAATAGTGACACTAATACATATGTACCATCACCTTTGACATTAGCAACAGTGCGAATGTGACCATCGTTATAATATTAAACTGTCGTTACAAGATATAAATAGTGACGTAAATGAAATTTTAGCGACATTATTTTAGGAATTATAATTAATGTTCATATGTTTGTTACATTATTTTAGTGACATTAAATAGTCGAGTCTCGGATTGAAGTCGAAAATGTCCATTACTTTCTTCAATCTGCTCTTTTTCTCTTTGCCATCGACTATCAATGGTGCTTTGCCCTTCGATTCATCGTTGCTCTCTATATCAATGCTTGCGTTGCTCTTCTGCATTTTCTTTTCTTTATTGTTTTTGTTTGTTTGGATGGAGAGAAAATCTTAGAGCCGAGGAAGAGGAAAAGGAGAGAAAATTGGAGCTTTTTGTTCTTGATGAACAATTGGCTTGATGGATGATCAAGTTTTTATAGGGGATTCAAAGCATGGATGAAGAATCAACTATATTAT
Organism: Hibiscus syriacus; assembly: GCF_006381635.1. NCBI lineage: Eukaryota > Viridiplantae > Streptophyta > Magnoliopsida > Malvales > Malvaceae > Hibiscus > Hibiscus syriacus. Next base: position 230,154 of record NW_024063402.1, on the reverse strand, counting down.
TGTTGACTATGAAGCAATTCAATTACCACTTTGTTATTAGTTTGATATCTTAATTATAAAATTTTATAAATTACTCCCTAGTTCATCTATTCACCCCTATTTGATCGATGTGATATATTAATTTACTTCAATAAGGAACGAAAACAAAATTTTATGTCAAAATACAAACTTTTTAAAAAATATATTAAAAATTTAATGAAAAACACATTAGGGAAATGGAATTCAACCATCAACTATACACATTAGGTATGATTTGTCATGATGGTAACATGATGACAACGGATCGGGATGGTCGAATTTTGTCCTTAATCCGATGTTTCGTGTCAAATTTGGAATCGAGTCGTAACACAAGAATCTAATACTTCAATCAAGAAATCTTTAACCCCAAATCATCTTGCCTTGAAACTTAAGCTTCACGTTCCAAAACCGAATTTCCATTTAAAAATTACAAGACTCAACTTTTTCAACAAGCAACTAACAATGCCACTATCAAAACCAGTAAAAAAATTGCAATGCTTAAGCAAAAACAATATCTGTCCTCATAATATGAAAGCCAGGGTCGAATTTCTACTGTCCCTAGAGTTGGGTACGCGAAAAATATGGAACATATTCAGGCATATATATTCGGTAGCCGATAGCATCATCTTTTCCCAATCTGCTATTCTTCTGAAACGAGCATGCTAAAAATCGATACTTCGCAGGCTTCCACAGGCAGTCTTTCTCCTGATAAAGTACAAACGCTATTGAAGGCAATACGGCGTTGCAAATCGCAATGAATTCGATTCTGAGTTCAACAAACCACCAAAAGTGCTACCGATGCATTGGAAATTTAGATGTCAGCTCAGCTTGCCTGGATTTGTAGTCTGGTGCGATGGGTTCCCGTTCTCTTCCAAAATAGAGAGATTCAAAGTAGGTACAGGGACCTGATTAAATCCGTTAGACTTGACCGCCATGGGGGAGGTGCAGTATGAGATTGTGACTTTTTTCGGTTCAAAGGTTTCGACAGTTAACTCGTCCGCTGAATCTTGTTTTTGCAACATTTCCATATACCGTAAAGATGGGACATCTATATTCGGTAGCTGATAGCATCCTAGTTCCCAAAATTAAAATTTCCATTCGTTATTTTGTCAACTGATCTAAACTTCACTTGCAGTTGATTTTCGAGGGTGGTACATGATAATGCTTTGCTTGTTCTCAAGATTTGTTCCGTCTCTAGTCGTTTCGGGACTTGATTTAGAAACCCTTTGTGCATTGTGAGGTGTTTTTATGGAGACTGATGCTTATATTAAGAGAATTTGAGTGAATGGTATAGCTCGAAGGGTCTAGTGGCAAGAATTACCGAACTGGTTGTACTGGTTGTACTGGTTGTTGTTTTGCTCTATTTTCTTAATATATAGCAAAACGAACCCGAACTAGAACACCAACCCCTAAATCTGATTTGACCAAAAGCCAAAATACTTAAACCCGAAATTCTAACTTGCACTGTGAGTCATTGAAATCGATGTATCGCATTTCTGTTTGCTAGGTGTTATGCTCGGCTGCATCCTAGAGCTGTGAACTGTCGCAAGAAGAAATGTGGTCATAGCAACCAGGTTTGTATGCGTGTGCTGCTGTGTCTGCGGTTCTACTTCGATGCAGTGTACTAAATATTAATCTCTCTTTTACAGTTGAGGCCAAAGAAGAAGATCAAGTAAACTACGAGTATGGTGGTTATTTCATCTGCTTCAAAGAACATGAACACAGAACTTGTCAAAAAAATTCCATTTGGTTCTTTGCTTTACCATTTTTCTTTGAAATTTAATATCTTGATATTGCAGTTGTTGAAAATTGAGGTTCATACATACACTTTTGACCATGTTGGCCAGTTTTACTTTATGGATTGCAATAATTTCAAAGTTCTTCATTGGAAAGTATTTAGTTGTAATCTCGGTTGAACAAATTTCCTCCAATAATCACTTTCTCCAACAATTACCTCACTTTATTCCCCCATATCATTAGTTATTGGGCATCGCTATTCGTTCAGGGCGTTACTAGATAATTTTTGTCCTGCTTTGTTTTTGGTTGTATATATATTTTTTGATTAAGAGTACAGGGTAGTATCTGTTCAACCATTTGACATTGAATGTCCACACACTTGATATTCTTGGTGTTAAAATCCGGGACTTCAAGAAATATCAACAATTTCTTAGAGACTGAGGTTGTATAATTTGATCGTGTCCTATGAGGTGTTTCGTTGATTTTTTGTAGCGGACTCTACTTCCTTTTGGGTAATGAAATTTTAACAATTATCCACAAAATAGACATCTTAATATAAGTAGTTGGCATAAACTAATGAATTTTCATTACATATTACAAATAGAAAGTAGACTTATAAAATTGGGGCTAAGAACATAAATTGCATTGGGACTGAATGATAAAACAGCTGTGTATAGGTTATTAATAATAAAAATAACCTATCTAGTGGTATGATTCTCGCTTCGGGTGCGAGAGGTCTCGAGTTTGATTCTCGGAGCACTCCACTTTTTCCTATGGGATAATAAGTTCTATGGACTTCTAATTTTCAAATTTATATTTAAATGCTCTTTACGAATTCCAAAAAAGTTCATTAACAATTGAAAATAAAAGTTGAGGGTCAAAGGAGAAATGATTTTTCAGAGAAGTTTGACAGCCAAAATGTCATTAGGTCAGTTATAAAAACACAAGGACTAAGTTGTTGAGATTGAAAGGGCAGGGATTAGATGTAATAGTTCGAAGTGTATAGGGACCGTGAACAGATTAAACCTATATGAAGCCTTTCATGTTGAATCAAAGCATAAATACCTATTTAAGTCCTTACCAAACGGCATACAGAAATTGTCGTTTTAAACAGAGCATTTTGCCGCCATCAAGACCTGACTCTTGCTTTTCAATTTATTATATAATCATTGAAATTTCTTATTTCTTTCAGATTTCTCATCAATTAACTGTCCACCGTCATCACCTCTCACTAAACCTCACGTCAAGTTTGATGCGGTACGTTCTATATCACATCCTTTTCTTTCTTTTTGTTTTCTTTTTCCTTGATAATTTTCACGATGAAAAGAAATGAGTAGATCCGACAGAGTTTTAAATCACTGGTGATTAGTATTTATTTAATTTCCATTTCCCGGAAATGACTTTGTGAAATGAGTAGATCCGACTGAATTAACGAACCGTTAATTAATTTGACCTTCGATAGACTTGTTGACTAGTCCTGAATGTTTCTCGTCTTAGATTTTCAAATGATTGTAATATGATTGGAGAATAGATTGTTGATTGTGCTTGGATTTTCCCTATTAGGTTTGAATTTTGATGTAATTAGTGATAACAATTTTGAATCTACGTGTTTAGCTTTTTGGATTTAGTGGAACAACTTTGTTGGAAATCGCTTTTGATATTGGTGAAATGAATTTATTTATTTTTTCCTATTTGTTATGCAAGATATGGATAGTTCAATCCCTGCAGCTTTTGTTAATGGAGGGTTGTTACGGATGCATGTTTGAAACAACCAAAACATTCAAGATAATCAAGGTCTCCATCTCGGGCTTCAGTAACTCTTCTCCCATCGGGAAGGGCTCCACTTACATATAACCAACAATTTTGAGCCCAAGTTCGAGATGATATATATGAAGTCAAATTCCTCCCCTCTGAATCCGCGACAAAACACACACACTGAGAGAGTTAAGAGATGGAGTGATACCTCAAACAAGGTTAAATCACTCCCACCAGTTATGATCCACACAATACCAGTAGCTCTTTCTATACCAAGATCTAACGAAGGTGATTGGATAGCATTTAGTGCAGCATCTCTAGCTCGTGTTTTCCCTGCATACCAGAAACAAACAATTAGAACAGAATAACCAGTTCGGAACCGAGTTGTCAACTTCCAAATTAGAATAGACAAACTACAGTCACTTCAATTACTGTCAGAGGGATGAAAAATAAAATAAAGACCGAGGTATGAACTTTATGCATTCAAATTCCAAGCCTCAAATATAATTGCTAACGATCTCTTTGATTACCAGTTGCAGTTCCGATCCCCATCAGTGAGGAACCCGCATTTGCCATTATAGTTCGCACATCTGCAAAATCTACATTGACTAGCCCAGGAATCTGCAATGAGGAAACACAACTAAATTAGAGTGCGGAAGTATGGTCTGAACCCTGAAACAAATCATAGATTTAGCAGCACCGAGGATTATGACCAAAGTTATTATTTATATAAAAAAAAGTTAGGGTTTTTTAAATAAATATAATAATATTTTAAATATTTTTTTAAAAATAAATTTAAAAATTACAAGGTTGTGACATGTGTTACTTAACGGAAAAAACTAACGCCGTTGACCTAAACTTTTAAGCATTTCAATTTCATCCTTAAACTATGACTATCATTCTAAATTAATTCTCAAACTTTTGAACATTCCATTTTCATCCCAAACTATGAATCTCATTCTAAATTGGTCCCTAAACTTTTAGATCTTACAATTTCATCCATAAATTCATCCAAACATGCAATCCATTTCAACCATAGTTTAACCTAATTTTTTTTCAAACATATAATTATATAACTTGGCCTAACGATTTTATTAACAAGATATGTATCAGTATATACGTATAATTTAGGATAAAATTGAAATATTCAAGAAGTTTAGGGATTAATTTAGAATGGAGATCACAATACGGGGATGAAAAGGAAATGTTTAAACGTTGGAGGACTAATTTAGAAACACAGTCATAGTTTAAGGATGAAATTAAAACGTTTAAAAGTTTCGGGACAAATTTGAAATGAGAGTCATAGATTGGGGACATATGATGCAATTAACTCTTACTAAACTAAAATGTGGATTTATTTCCTAAACTTGATTACAGTAGGAGAACCAAAAGTAAAATTTGAGCAAATTGGAGGATGACATTAACTAGGGTTGGTTAGTAAAATATATGGAAATGATTTTGTCATAAAAATTGTAAATCGTATAATGACCATTAGTTTTTTCAAACGGTTACAAAATAGTCATTGATCAAGCTATTAAAAAATTGTTATTGAATTTATCGAAATATTATAAAATAGTCCCTATTCTTAGCAGAACTCATCTCGTTTCGTAACAATTCAATAAATTTAATAATCATTTTGTAGCTTTTGAAATTCCAGTATCATTTCTAACATGTCCGAGTAGACAGGAGAGCGTAATTATATTATTACGACGCTAGGAATAGGTTTTGTTGGGGGATAGAATTAGACTGGTCAAGTTTGTGCAAGGAAAAAGACACTGTCGTTTAGGGAATGATGGTCGAGTACTATAGTTTTGGGGTTTGAACTTGAGAGCTTGCGGATCTGGCCTGTTAAATTCATAGAAATCTATATATGGATAACGGTAAATGAACTACGATGGAGTCTGAAGCTGCTACGAGTCCAAATATGACAATATGGTTGTGCCTGGGAAGTTAGGCATTGCTTGCATGGCTGTTTCTAGATCTAGATTTTAGAAAGTAATCGAAAACTGCTTCGAATAAGATACTAAAATCCATAAAACACACTAATAAGATTACAATACAAATACGATTACAATCCATAAAATACACGAATAAGATTCGGATTACAGAGTCTTTTCTCTTTGAACAAAGGGCCTCGTTAAAAACCCCTTCTAAACCTATAAGGGGAAAAAGAGTACCCAAAAGAAATTACGAATTAAAGAGTCCAGATACGGCACACACTTGGGATAGAGAAACGTATGAGTTGATAGCTTCCATGATCTTAATTTTGATCAAGTTCTTCGATATCAAATGGCATTCCAGAAGCCAACTATAAAACGAACCAACACACCAAAACAATGATATATTAGTGCTATGTACACGGAAATTATTTATAGTGTATATATATAGCGTACCTCTTCTCTTAGATCCTCTGGGCTGTAAGCCTGAAATTTACGAGATAAATAAATAAATGATTTATAAACAAGAAATGTTCATCTTTTTTCAAGAATAATAGTAATACGTTGGTTAATATCAATGATTAGGAACGTGCATACCATATTATTAATGAAGACTGCATCAAGGTTCCTTGCTTTTTCCAGATCCTGAAAATCCAAGTTAAAAAGTTAAATTAGAGGTTCAGGTCTAACAATGATAACCAGATTTGTTAACATTAGCGTACATTGGAGATTTGTTTTAACTCCTCCCTCGCGTTTTGCAATTTCTGAAAAACAAAGTCAAATTAGAGGCTTAGATCATGAAATCAAACTTTTAGATCTATGAACAGTAGCTTACCTGTAGGAAGCCATCTAACCTATTGTTTGCACCCACCAATCTCATCTTTGCCACATCTTCTGTCAACCTACGTTTCTTGTGATTGACCAGTATTCTCATTATATATCGATTACTTCTTCTAAGTGCAGCTCTCATAGCTTTCAAATCTGCAATCAAAATTTTGGCTCTAGCTGTCCATGGCATTTTGATTTGGTCGTAGGTGAGGAATAATTCACCTAGCAGGGCCATCACCTAAAAACATACAGACAGTGTCAATGCAACGATTGAAGGTATTATACCCTTCAAGAAAAGGCACTTCATGAGGAAAGTATAGGTCTTTGCTTACAAAGACCATAGTTCAATCATGTCAATTACTAGTTGATAGACTTTAGGGTATTAATCCCTTTGGAAGAGAGATCTGTCCTCACAGTTGTATCTAACAAGAAAAGGTGAGGGTAGAAAGAACCCTTGCTTTTATAAACTGAGTACAATCCTTTCTAATTAATGTGGGAATTTTTACCTTCGACGTATATATATAATAAATAACAATAATGTGAATTGAATATGAAGTACTAAGTCCAGGTATAAGAATTTACGCTCTCTGTCCTTTTGAAGACTCGATCTGTCAAAATTTTCGCACATTGCCCCACAGATTTCTCCTTGATATGCTCTTCATAACTCACTGCTTTACTGGCCCGTGCTGTTTTTTTCCCGGAAGATGATGATTCACCATTAACAATGGTTCTCCGGCTCCGGGACTGTTTCATTTTGCCTTTTCCTTTAGCTCTTGATGAGTCATCAGAAACTAGTTCCCGGCCTCTTTTCTTGCTCCCACTCGACATCGAGTTCAACTGGTTGTCATTGGGCAACAATTGTTGCTCATTCGCTCCATGTTGGTCTCTTTTGTTGCTTCCAGTCGGCATCGAGCTCAATGAGTTCAACTGGTTGTTATCGGACAACAATATCGGCCCATGGTGGTCTCTTATGATGCCTCCACTCAAGTTCTCCTGATTGTCATCGGGCGGTCCATGTGCTTGAAGTGACTGTGCATTGTTTACAGACAAAGCAGACACATTGTTCTCGTCGCTGTTCGGGTCAATGTAAGAGCTCCAGATCATGGACGGATCTGGGAAATTTAGCTCAGATCAGATGAAATCATTTGGTAGAGAACAGCCAAAAACACTAACGATTTTGCCCATTTGCAGAACAAAAATAGAAAGAAAGAAGCAAGTCAAGTACACTGATATTTCTTCAAACAATTAGAAAAAACTAACAAAACGATATGAAACGAGATTTCCTCGAGCAATTAAAGAACCAGCATTAAAGGAAATTCGGCAAAATCAAAGCAATAAATGTAGCAAAACCAAAGCAATAAATGTGTACTTGTGTAGAAGGCGATGCAAATAAAGTAAATTCAGTAGTATTTATTGCCTTATATATATGTGTGTGTGTGTGTGTGTGAACAGACACAGGAAAGAACAAGGTTGCCTGCTGAAGGCCATACTTTTCTTGGCTACTGTGCCTTTTCCACTTACCAAGTTGAAGGTCTCCTGGTGATAGGTAATCAAAAATCGAAAGGTCGTTGGAAGGATTCAAATCAGATCTGCTCATCTTGGACTGATCTGGTAAATTGAACTCGAGTCAGATCAAATCACTGAATAAAAAACAGCCAAAAATAATATCCTTCTTCCCAAATTCAGAACAAGAAAGTGCACAAAACCAAAAGAACAGACATATAAACTATAATCTAAGAAAAACAAAGATACGAGATTTAATCAAGTAAACTAAAGAAACCATAAAAGGAAACTATACAAAGTTTGAACTTCGAAGCAAGATATTATAAATAAATTAGTAAATTCAGTACAAGGCCTTACCGCTTTGGCGTAGTGAAGAGAAGCAGAGAAGATCCGGCTGCCGCGAATGAAATGGAGGAACCCATAGATGAAGATGAAGAAAGGGTTTTTAATTAAAGGAGAGTTTCCATTAGAATACGCGCGAGATTGCAAGTCTGCCTATATAATTTGAAGCGCTGAGGCTTTTTCAGCTGAAGAGGGTTGAACTCGAGCTCAACATTGGCTACGCTTTTCAAACAAAATTCAATAAATTTTAATTTAAAATATATTATATCAATTTAATTTTAATTTAAAAATAATTCAATAAATTTAACCTATCATACTTAATTTTTTTTTATCAATTTAATCCTTGTTCTTCTCTCAAATTATTTGTTCTTTTTGCTAAAAAAATTTCAGAAATAATATATTACTTTCTCATTGTTTTAGAAATACTCTGGATATATTACATGGAGTTGAATTTTATAAAGAGAAAATCGTCTCAGTGACCAAAAATGCCTTATAATATACGATTTTAACCAATTTTTTTTGGATTTGCCAAAATGACCAACAAAATCGCAATGCGATAGTACAAATTCGCTTTGCGATTTTCCAGAATCGCAACGCGAATATGAAAATCGCAACGCGAACATATAAATCGCAACGCGATTCTTACTATCGCAACGAGTATCTGTAAAAATCGCAACGCGTATCCATAAATCGCAACGACAATACGTAAAATCGCAACGCGATTTTTAAAACACCATTAGAATCGCTACGCGTATTTTATTTTCAAATTCCAAACACAAATATTAAGAGAAAATCCCGTAATCGAAACTCATAACCTAAAACCTAAAATCACAACTCAGTCCCATCTCCATCTCTCACTCTCTACGGCGAAATCCGTCCCCATCTCCGAAGATTTCCGTCCCCATCTCCTGCGAAATCCCTCACAACCATTCACGGTCAGAAATCCCTCACAATCATTCAGAAATGGAAAATCAACCTCCGAGGGTTAGTTTTTTTAATTATTTTTATTTTGAAATTTTTTCATTATTTTAGGTTTTTCATATTGAAACTGATGATAAGTTTACTGGTAATTTCAATAATAGATTAACCATTTCACTTAGATTTCTTATTAAATTCATTCGATTGTTGCCAATACTGCTAAACTGTTTAGTCTTTAACCCTGTGAAGTTAGTATTTGTCTTTGTTTTGTCTTTTGGTTGAAGTAATGCAATCCATTCAAGTTTCAATTTGCATAAGAATCGCAACGAGAGAAATGAAAATCGCAACGCGAAATGAAAATCGCAACGCGAAACCAAAATCGCATTGCGATTTTCATTTCGCGTTGCGATTCTCTCGTTGCGATTTTCATTTCGCGTTGCGATTCTCTCGTTGCGATTTTCATTTCAACCAAAAGACAAAACAGTGTTGCAAATTTTAGTTTCAAGAATAAACTATTATTTATGTTTATTGTTTTTGGTATATCTTCACAGTGTAGTTTTTGGTATATCTAACTTGGTATGTTTATTGTTTTTGTAGAAATTTTTTTCGGCTTCATTGACATTAAGGAATAAAGTTAGCCTAGCCACTACAATTGCTTCGAAGCTTTCACCTGCACAAAGAAAATTGTTTGAGGAAACCTGCTTCGGGCCATGGCTGAGAGTACAGCATCCGGGTGGAGATGCTAATTTGACCCATTTGTGGCTTCAGACCATGACTAGCGATCTACCCGACAGTATACAACGTGGTGAGGAAGAGATATGGTTTCATTTTCCACCGGCGTATACTTGTTTTGGGCGGAAGGAGTTCTGCTTAATCACTGGTCTACGATTCGGACACGATGATGTAGGCCAGTACACTCGTCATATCGCCCGCCCATCATGGTTATCCCGGGTTTTTCCGGATGAGTCAATGGAGAAGCCGAACCTACACGTCGACGACCTGAAGAAATTGTTTAATAAGAAAGATGGTTTCACTCGGATGGATGACGTCGATGTTGTCCGAGTATGCCTTCTAGTACTTTTGTATGCCGGCTTTTTAGGCAGAGAGGCCAGACAACCTATTCCTCAGGAGCTAATATTATTGGTAGAGGACCTGAATGCATGGAATCTGTTTCCGTGGGGTTCGTATATATGGAAAGCTACCTGGACTAAGTTGTCGTCTGCCTTTGATGACCGTAAAAGTTTGCGTGGCGATGGGTCGAAATACACTTTATCAGGCTTTGTTTGGGCCTTTAAGGTAAGAATTTCTATATAATGTTTCCAAAATTATAATTAATTATTTTAACAATTACTAATGTTTGTTATTATATTGTTTGTAGATTTGGATATTCGAGGCTTTCCCCAGCATGCGGACATATGCAATAAAAACGTCAAATGATATTCCCAGGGCTATTTCCTGGAAGAGGAAAAGTCTGTTGGATTGGGAAGACTTAATACCATATGCGACAATAAATAATGTAAGTTAACACAAATACTTTCATATATAAACAAGTTATTAATAGTAGACGTTTAACTTTGTTTGAGTTTTTATATTGTTAGGAGGCCAACACTCCATTACAAAGACTGACACCCACGGAGGATGAGCTTGCCACTGATTGGTGGCAAGCTAGTCAGCGTTTTTTTGATGGCACGGATGATGAGCAGCATCCACTTCCTCCACTTCGAGAGCCATCACCTCACCCAGAGCCATCACCTATCCTGTCACATCATCGAGCCTCTTCTCCACCATCACCTCATGATAGGCGACCGGCAGAGATGCCACGACTTCTATCTCCCTGTTCTCCACCTCCACCTCCACGTGATGAGTCAAGGGAGTTACGTGATGAGGTCAATGCCTTGCGTGAGGAGATCGGTACTCTACGCGATAACGATGGTGCATGGCGTGTGAAGGTGTCTACTTTACGTGGTGAGGTTGCCGCTCTACGTGAGATGGTAGTATCGTTGCAGAATGAGGTTCATACTCTACGCAACGAGGTAAGTTTAAGATTTTCCATATTTAACTTGATGATAAATTTACTCGTAATTTCACTTAGATTAACCATTTCACTTAGATTGCTTAGTAAATTTATTCGGTTGCTGCCAATACTGCTAAACTGTTTATTCTTTAACACTGTGAAGTTAGTATTTGTCTTTTGTTTTGTCTTTTGGTTGAAGTAAATTTATTCGGTTGCTACCAATTCTGCTAAACTGTATATTCTTTAACACTGTGAAATAGTATTTGTCTTTGTTTTGTCTTTTGGTTGAACTAAACTGTGTATTCTTTAATACTCTGAAGTTAGTATTTGTCTTTGTTTTGTCTTTTGGTTGAAGTAATGCAATCCATTCAAGTTTCAATTTGCAGAAGAAGAAATAGTTTACTTTCGCAACACGAAACTTAAAATCGCAACGCGAAATGAAAATCGCAACGAGAGAATCACAACGCGAAATGAAAATCGCAACGAGAGAATCGTAACGCGAAATGAAAATCGCAATGCGATTTTGGTTTCGCGTTGTGATTTTCATTTCGCGTTGCGATTTTCATTTCTCTCGTTGCGTTTCTTCTGCAAATTGAAACTTGAATGGATTGCATTACTTCAACCAATAGACAAAGACAAATACTATGATAGAAACATATTTGTCTTTGTTATCTGATGCATTTTGTGAACTATGATAGAATATTGACTTGGGTGAATACAATGCAAGTTTGAAACATATTTGTCTTTGTTTTCACTATTTAAATATCATGTCTGTTTATTTACTGATTTTTGTATTTAATTATTTAGCGGCCCGATAAGGTGGATGCTTTACGTCGGGTTTTGCTTGCACGACGGAGTTCACGCATCAGACGGCGTGCACGTGCTATTAAGTCTCCGTACACCCCAATAGTGCGAAGACACCACAAGAAGAAGCTCGACTCGCCTGTCATCCCTCAAGAGTCCACTCCTATCGTTGAAGAGGCCCCTATCATTCCTCGAGAGTCCCCTCCCACCGTTCAAGAGGCCACTGTCATCATTGAAGAGGTCCCTCCCACCATTCAAGAGCCCGATTCACATGGCGTCATATGTAGGCTTCTTGAGAAACCCTCTGACGTGCCGGACATGATGGATGAGAGTTGGCTCTCGTATAAGTTACCGGCCAGTACCATTCCGGTATCTGAAGTAGAGATGAGACAACTACCAGACACAATTCTGGATAACATCATTTGGGCTAAGACCGCAATTGATTTTTATCTACATGAGCGGAGCCAGGGGTGTTTCACTGACATATGCAAGCTCACCGATGATATCTATTTGTTGCTTGATCGGTCTTGGTGGGGCGTATTATTAGGGGTCGAAGACAATGGCTATTTCGATGGGGGGTAAGTCTTATATTTTTCTTATATTTAAATTTCATTAATTTTTTTTTAAATTTATGTAAGTCACTAATATATGTCTTTTTTTTGTAAAACAGCATATCGATGTGTGGGTGACACGTCTTCTAATAATTATAAAACTTAAGAAAAATAAAAGAAATACACGATATACAATTATGCCGACGTCTTTTAACGCCGTTCACTTGAAGAATCAACGAGATGAATCATTTGTGTTGGGCAATGGACAAGCTAAATTTTATCCTGCATGGTGGGAGGTCGATAAGGTTAGTATTTATTTTAGATTGAGTTTAAAGGTATTCATAAATAAGTACGCAAATGAATGAATTATTACTTATGATTGCAGGTGTTTATCCCTGTTTTGGAACGTAAACATTGGATTCTCGTCGAGCTTCAGCTCCCATCCCTTAAGATAATAGTATATGACATCATGATAAATTACATATCATTGGCTGATTTAAGAGATATTATTAAGGGATGGAGCTCTCATTTGGCTAAATTCTTGGATGCGATACATTATTGGACTCGTTCTGGAAACAAGAAGCCAAAGAAGCTCAATATTACAGTTATCAGAGACGAGACCGCGCCACAACAAACGGAAGGAGCCAGAGGGGATTGTGGTCCTCTCGTATGCTTCGCGTTGGAGCGTTTGACGACAGGAAGTATAAAGTATCTACCTCCCACCGATAGAGATAGAGCTGTAGTAGGCTTGTGGTTTCAGCATTATATGGCTAAATCGATATATACGAGACGCTGCCTACCTGCATCCGCGTTATAAAAATATCCATAAACAATTGGTAAGTTTATAGGCTTTTGGTTTGAAAATGTTTGGTTAAGTACCTAGAATTCAATAATTTGTTGTTTGTAGGTTTTAGATGTGTAGAAAGTGTTGTTTGAGCAAATGTTTGGTTTCTGCAGGTTAATCTTATAAGTGAGCTGCGTGAAAATGATGTATGGCTGCAAAAGTTGATTCAATAGTAGATGAGGAAATAGAATTATTGCTTATTTTTTGATTGTTTAATTCATTGTAAAAGATGATTTGTAAAAGTTGATTCAATAGTAGATGAGGAAATAAGAATTATTGCTTATTTTTTGATTGTTTAATTGATTTGTAAAAGATGATTTGTAAAAGTTGATTTGTTTAATTGATGTGAACATAATTCTTATTTGTGCTTGTTTAATTGATTGAAATGTAATGGTTGATTTTGTTAATTTCAATCTGCATTATGTTGAAGGCAAAAATGACTATCGCAATGCGAAATGAAAATCACAACGAGTGCGATTCTCTCGTTGAGATTTTCATTTCGCATTGCGATTCTCTCGTTGCGATTTTCATTTCGTATTACGATTCTCTCGTTGCGATTTTCATTTCGCATTGCGATTCTCTCGTTGCGATTTTCATTTCGCATTGCGATTCTCGCGTTGCGATTTTCATTTCGCATTGCGATTCTCTCGTTGCGATTTTCATTTCGCATTGCGATTCTCTCGTTGCGATTTTCATTTCGCATTGCGATTCTCTCGTTGCGATTGTAATTTCCGCGTTGCGATAGTAAAATGAATGCCTAATAAATGATAACAACTGAATAACAAGTAAGAGTTGGTTAAGTCAAAATGGTTGGCCTGAATCATTAATTCAACTGAAAATGTTAAAAGTTCACACATAAAATCCACATAATACAACGTTTGCATTTAAAAATACCTAAGTTAACAGTACCAAAAGGTGAAGCCAGTTGTGATTGGGATTTTAAAGATGATTGCCTTTTGCTTGACACCATATGAGATTTGGATTTTGATGAGGATCCATATTTTAGTAGAGGAAAATATGATTGTGATGACACTGGTGATCCACATGTCAACCTTGTATGACCACTTTCCTTGCACCGACTACATGTCGATCTCTTCTTCTCTTCACCCTTAGACGGTATACGATCGTGACTTTTTGGTCGGCCAGGTAGCCTTCTGTCCATGGCTGGTGGCAAAACTGTTTGTAAGTCATCTGGTATGTCCCACTCAGAATGATGTGGAATAGGGTAGACAATCTCGGCATAAGTCTGTCGATAAACTTCTGTAGTGTAGCAATCTATAGCGTATGCGCTTGAATCATCTTGGTTTAGATGAAGAGCAACTTTTATAACATGGCCACACGGATAACCAGATGTTTGTCATTTCATACAACTACACGTCTTTGTATTTAGATCGACCAGCCCATTTAAGTTATTATCCAGTACTTGAAACAAAGTGTTTGAACATGGTTCAACTCTCCATGACGTTGACTTCACAACACGTTTCGTTATCTTTTTTTCAGTCCATATTGTAACACGATGTTCCAATGTTCCTGTAAATTTAAATAAACAATACTTAGTAAAATATATGATAAGTTATGATTTTAAAGAAATAATTACATGCATGGTTTCTTTTCTTGTAGTACCACTGTTGAATAGAGGCTCGAAAAAAACTCCATTAACATAGTAATAGGTAATTTTCGGGAATGACGACTTAGAGCGTTGATTGATTCTGCACTATTAGACATCATGAAACCATATCTTGCTCCAAGTTGATGTACTCTTGACCATCTTTCAAACCCGACATCTTCTAGTGTTTGAGCACACTGAGGCAAAACACGTCTTAAACAGATTATATGCTTATTAAAATCCACTTCCCGATAAGCTTTTACAGCCTTCCAGTATGTCCATTTGTGCTTTTTTATACCAGCAGACCTTGATTTTAGATTTCTATACAAATGAACACCACAAAGTCCATGAAAAGCATCTGGGAAACACCTTCTAACAGCGTTGTCAATTGAGTTTTCCCTATCGGATATGATTGTCAGATTGCTAATAAGACCTATGCAATCCCTAAGATGCCCCATAAACCATGTCCATGAATCAGAGGTTTCAGATTTGCCAACCCCGTAAGCTATTGGCAATATCCCATTGTTAGCATCCATGGCTACTGTTAATAAGTTTACTCCAAGATATCGACCTTTCAAATATTCTCCGTCAACTATAATAACTGGGCGCATGCAAGTAATAAACGAACGAATCTACAAAATAATATACACAAGAAATATAATCATTTAAATGTGAAATGCATGTAACTAACAAAAATGAGTCAACAAAATTATATTGATTTACTAACCGTAGCACCAATGGCGATAAACAGCAACTCAAAGCGTCCATCTCTATATGTTTTGATATGAGTTACCGACCCAGGATTTTTCAGCTTTAAATTGTGACAATAAGCCGGCAGTTGGGCAAACGATGCTTCTGGCGACCCCCTCAACAATTCCAAGGCATAACATTTGGCTCTCCAAGCTTGAGAATATGATATACTAATCTTGAACCGAGCATTCATGTCAGTCATAATTTCATGTCCCCGATATACACTGCCATTCAAAAACATTAACTCAGCCAGAAAACCACCCAACACCTTTTTGTTTGCCTGTCTATGGTTAGGAAAAACTTGGGTTCTTGAACATGTATGTTTATCAATAAAAGTCCTAACTTGAAACACTTCGCAATCTTTTATCCTCTTTGCAATCATACGCCACGTACAATTTTTATCAATCATACACCTTGTTTCGAAACGATCTTTGCTTGATTTGTTAACTTTTAGTTGATAGCCATCTTCCACACATTTCGTATACAAAGCTATCTTCAAGTCTTCCTTTGTATCAAAACAATCATCTTTCTTGATACGAATAACTTTTGTGTAACAATCAACTGCATTATTTACCAACTCTTCTTCCGGTATCTGAAGTAATTCTGGCATATTCCAGTTATACTCCCGTGGCATTTTCTTCTTTTTCTTTTCTTCGGGGAATTCTTCTCCTTCTGTTTCTTCTTCAGGGTTATATGAATTACAGAATGGATGTTCAACATGTTCATTCACATTCGTAACTTCCTGCTCATTATCATCAACAACATCTTCTTCGGCAACACCTGTTTCATCATCAAAATTCGGGTATTGACCAATATCAAAATCATTACACGCCGGGTTTGATTCTTCTTCTGAAACATCATCAAAATCCGAGTATTGACCAAGATCAAAGTCCATGTATTGACCAAGATCAAATTTCGAATACTGACTAGTACTCACAATTTTTTCTGTTGGCTCATCATCGTCTAACTGGTCAATACGAAAACCGAAATTTGGTGCTGAAAGTTGATTGGGATTTGGATTAGGGAAAGGTTGTAGGTTTTGAGATTGTGTTTGATATTGTGTTTGGTATTGGAAATGTGGTGAAACAAAAATTTCTTGGTCATGAAATTGTGGTGGAACCATTAAATTTTGAGGTTGATAACAACGTTGTACATTGTGAGCACCATAAACTGGGGCTGAACAACTTAGTTGATTACTACCCGCTACTGACCCAACTTCACTACTTCTAGGTTCAACAACATACAATGTAACATCATCTTGCGAAACTCTAATGTAAGCAATGAATCGTTCAACATCTTCATTGTCGGATAACAAATAAACTTTACCTTTTCTCTGATAAGATAACCTAAATCCACTTAGGGGCTCTAAATTCAATTTCTTTGAAACACGTAAAATTAGAGTTTCATAAGTTAACTTTTGTAAAGACAGTTTTAGTTGAAGATTCATAGGTAAATGCATATATTGTAAAACACCATGAACATTCTCCCATGACTCTCCAAAACACAAATTTATCCAAACATGATCAACATTAGATGATTTCATGGTTGTAAATTAATTTACTAAACAGACGAGCTGCGAAACTAAAATCTGTTGCCGGATGGGGAAGGATGTCGTTGGATATAGGAACGGATGTCACCGGAGAGAGTGATAGATGGAGATGGAATGAGTTGCGATTTAGGGATTTAGTTTATGATTTGCTGCTGTTGCGTAGTTATATACCCAAAATTTAAGTGTTGCGATTTACAGATTCTCGTTGCGATTTACGGATTATCGTTGCGATTTACGGATTATCGTTGCGATTTACAGATTCTCGTTGCGATTAACGTATTCTGGTTGCGATAATCAGAATCGTGTTGCGATTTTACGTATTCTCATTACGATTTACGGATACGCGTTGCGATTTTACGTATTGTCGTTGCGATTTACGGATACACGTTGTGATTTTACGTATTGTCGTTGCGATTTACGGATACACGTTGCGATTTTACGGATACTCGTTGCGATAGTCAGAATCGCGTTGCGATTTACGTATTCTCGTTGCGATTTACGGATACGCGTTGCGATTTTACGTATTGTCGTTGCGATTTACGGATACGCGTTGTGATTTTTACGAATACTCGTTGCGATTTACGGATACGTGTTGCGACTTTACGTATTGTCGTTGCGATTTACGGATACGCGTTGCGATTTTTACGAATACGCGTTGCGATTTATATGTTCGCGTTGCGATTTTCATATTCGCATTGCGATTCTGGAAACTGATTTGCGATCCTGGGGATCGCGTTGCGATTTTCATATTCGCGTTGCGATTTTGTTGGTCATTTTGGCAAATCCAAAAAAAGTTGGTTAAAATCGTATATTATAAGGCATTTTTGGTCACTGAGACGATTTTCTTTTTTATAAATAAAGCATCATATTTATTGTTATGTTGAGACTTTAGGTAGGAGACTTGTAAAATAGAATTTTATAAATAAAGAATCATATTTATTGTTTTAGAAATACTCTCGATATATATATTGTTATGTTGAATTTTATAAATAAAGCATCATATTTATTGATATATTACATGATGTGTTTGGTTCACGGAATGTAAGATTACCAGTGAGAATAAAAGATTACTGGGGAATAGGGTTACTGAGAATGTTGTATTTTGTGTTTAGTTAGTTTAGCAGGAATATAAGATTATAGTGTTTGGTTAAAGGAATAAAATACTATTGGATATATATTTTACCAAATTGTCCTTATTATATATTTGTTTTTTTAACAAGTTGAATTCTACTATAATATTACTATAATTAATTTATATATTTTCTTTAAAAAATTTAAATTCATAAAATTTATATAATTTTTTTACAAAATTGAAAAGATAAATAGGTTTAATGAAAGGGTTTAATTTTATTTTAACCCCTGAACTTCATATAAAATTTTAATTATAGACGTTTTTGTAAATCTAAAATAGTTTAAGCATAAATTTGTAATTTAACCTACATAGAATTTTTATTTTTCAACGACAGAATAATGATATTTTTGAAGAAAAAAAAATTAAGGGCATTTTAGTCTAAAACACCAATAATCCAACAATACCTAAAAGAATGGGGTAATCACATTCCTGTTAATATACTTCAAAATACCAAAATTTTTCATGTATATAATCACACTGATAAAATTTTATATATAACACTAGATGGAAGTAAAGTTAACTAGACAATGATTCAAAAGAAAACTAAACAAAAAAAAAAAATCAAAATCTCATCCCGGTTCAATCTACAAACAAGTCTAATGAAGGATGAGATCTTTTAATGAGTTTAAATAAATCAAAAATTGAAAGAACCAAATCAATTCACTAGTTACAGAGATGCTTGTTATAAAGATCTCGAGTTCTAACACTAACGATTACAATATATTAGAGTGTTTATTATCAAAAGATTAAAAGTCTTTAGAGTATATATTATTATTCGTAACCCAAAAGCTTTTGGGTTAAAAGGCTTAACGATCTCTCCAGTGAAATCCAAGTCATTTCGTCCAAAATGTCCGTAAGCCGCAGTCCTTTGGTACCTAAACTAGGGGAGAGCATTTGATCGAGTCGAGTCAAAATTTTTTGAATTATTCGAGTTGGCGAGTCGTATTTCACAACTCAAATTTAAGTTAAAATTTTTTCTAGTTGAGTCAAGTTATTCGAGTTTCTATACTAATTTTATTATAATTATTTATAGTATTATCACAAGGATTTATTCTAAATTTTTAACTTTGTCTAACCATATATATAACTCTTTTCACATTATAGTGGTAGGACACATTGCACTCCCAAAGGAAAAACTTAGTTTCGAGTTTTAGAAATAATATTAATGGGAGAGACACTTTTGAACCCCAAAAATAGTTCCTTAAATAAACACAAAGGACACCAAAAAAAATACAAGCGTCTAAAATTACACAACACGATCAATTAATACCATAAGGCACAAACACAATCATAACCATGGGAAATAATATAAGCATGAAACTAATCAAGTCCACTAGTTCACTCCAGAAATGGCAATATTTAAACAAAGATATTGTTTGACTTATTTTTACACTGCAGATCCATGCTTTGCCTTGGAATGGGATTGTAAAGCATTTTCGGATCCAAATGACCTGGACAAGTTTTGATGGCAATGAATTTTAATCCATATGTAAGCAAAAATAACTGTAATTGGTTTAAGTACTTGATAACCGACTGACCTTCCACAAGACTTGCAAAGGAATGATGAACCACCTGAATTTGAACTCTGTTTTGCCTGACCAGTGGTTGCCGATGCTTTTCTGGCTTGCTTTGAAGGGTGAGGGGTTGCGGTATGTCCGCCCACTTTCTTGCCATCTGCATCAAAGATTTTGTAATTCTTTTAACAATAAACATTTTAATTATGGTTTGATGAATGTGCCATTATGAATCCCTCATTGGTCATTTAGCAATCACCATCTCAAGAAGAGCACATATAGAAGAGAAAATGTACCTGTCTTTTGGGGAGTGACCAGCTTTGCCTTTTTTCCGGGAGCAGGGGTCTTCATAGCTGACTCGGCAGACCTCTTCTTGCTTGGTCCGGCCTAAGGAGAACCAATCAGCGGTGATTAGAATGACAAAGTAAAAACTCAACTGAAACACCTCAAATTCCTGAATGAAAAAGCTTAAAGCATATGTTTTCACCTTTTCAGCCTCAGGTGTCTCTTGATCCTCATCTGAACTTTCTTCTTCACTATCATCATCACTTTCATACTCACCATTGACTAACAGGCCAGGTTCCTAAAACAATAACTCAAAATCGACAGTAACCAGACATGGTATTATGTCACAAATTGGATTATGAAACAACAATAAAAAAAGCAGCTCCAACCAAGATCAAGATAAATACAGTAAACATTTAATTCAGCAAATTCTTGGATGAAAAGGAAATATCAAAATTTGATATAAAGACAAAATATTATAAAGGAAAACATCGAAGATTTACTAGGTATGCAACAGGGATAGTTGTGTCCCTAATGTACCATCAATCATTAACACAGTTTTAACACCTTATTTCAACTATTCAGAATTATGATTTGCCCAAAAATGGGGAAGAACTTATCAGTTGGTTATGATACTAATTGCTAGACATCTACCTGATCATCACTGGACACTTCATCCTCAGTAGAAGTATCGTCTTCATCCTCATCATCACTGCTATCCTCCTCTTTGTTTGGTTCCACATTCTTAACCTGCTTTGACGTAGTAGGATCAGATGCTATAGCATGAGGCGTTACGGGAGAAACTGTGGGTTTAGGGAACTCATCTTCAGACTCAGAATCTGTAAAGTAAAAATTGAAACATGGTTTACAGATTCAAAGATTACTAAAAAAATACAAAACACTATCAGAATGACTTACCACCACCTTGAGTTGTATCAACATAATACCCAGTGAAATATATATTGCCGTTCTTCCAGGTATGGGACAACTCAAACTTGCCATGCAACACCAAATCCAGTTGCATCTGGGGGAATTTCTCATGGGAAAGTGTTCCAATTACAAACTTCTCGTTTTTGAATTTAAGATAGATGCAAGCATCTCCATTTCCTTTTTCCTTCTTCTTATCACCGGTTACCTCACCAAGGGCAACCTGTGAGTTATACAGTAGCAAATTTAATAGATATCTAAGTATAGTAGACAAAGTACAAACACGAAGTATGGAAACCAGAATTCCCTAATTACCTGTGAAATATGCAAGATCCTACAGCCACCATCCTCCAATTCCACCTCAAAGATCTGTCCAGTTTTAACCTCAGCACCTATATATATGTTGCCAAATTTCAGAGGACAACGGGCGTACATAATTCGTTAGAACCAAAAACATTGAAGGATGCAATGATAAGTTAAAAAACCAACACAAAATCGCAAATATGCAAACATTAAAAAAAAATCAACATGCAATCATCAATAAGAAACAAAAGCTTCAATTAAGGGACTATGATGAAACATAATACCAAGAGTACTAGCAGAGAGAACATATTCTTAAATTTTATACAATAAACAAGATAACTCCTAACTTAGGGAAATCAATTAAGTGATTTTATATCTTAAAATTAATAATAATTCCAAGCCGCACTCTAATATGCATAATCAAAGATAAAAACTATCAAACTGAAAGCAAAATAACTTGATTAAGAAACAACCTGAAAGATCAAATCCTTTCTGGAAAACAGTAACCGAAGTTCCGAACATATAATTAGCATTTCTAAAATAAGCGATGAGCAAATACTAATAAACATTAATTTCTGCTGATTCCGTAACTGAAAGAAAGATTAAAAGAAACGAAAATCTAATTAAAACAAACGATAGAAGTGATGTAGAGAGAAATTTACCCCAAAACTCCATTTGCAGTGTGAGAGAAGAAATCCGTCAGTCAACGACGCAGAGAGTGTGTAATTAGTATTGTCCATCGGGCGTCGACTTTTTGAAAACTTGGGGAGCGGGGTGAGGCTGTGATCTAGTGTTTCCCAGAGTAGAGTAAAAAGATTCTGATGTGGGATTCTTTTTTTGGGTAATCAACCAGTTTGGGCTTTCTTGAAAGAACCTGACGGCCCAAATATCTTGGATCTCTTATCAAATGCAGCACCCGGTCTATCCACCGACCACTGTCTCTAGACTCTCCGCATGGCGCCGAGGCGACTCGTCTTGGCGCACGATTGTCTCATCCGCCAATGTGGGTCGTACTGGAATGTTATGAGGGAGAGGGAGCCTTCATGGCTTCGTAGATCTTTCGGCCAGCCAACACCACCTCGTTGTTCTTGAACATCTCGCGAGCTACCTTGTTGGATGAGATGATCGTGGAGTCATGAGCCCAAGGTCATGATGGGTCCATGCCAACGAAGCAACTTGGCAAACGATCATCGACCTTGATGGAAGTCGCCCTACCTCTTCTAACCGCCGATAATACCAATAACGAACATAAAATTTTATGTTAGGCGACGAATTTAAACTTTTTAAATTTTAAAGGATAAACTTAAACTTTTAAAATTTAAAGGAACAAAAAAAGATTTTTAATAAAAAAATATATAATATTTTTAAAATTTCATAAGGACGATTATCTTTAACCCTTCGGTTTATCTCTGGATGGCACCACTCTATCCTCATGGCCCATGCAGCCATGCAACCAGTGGCAGATGTAGACTTTGGTCAATATGGACACATTTTCACCCTGAAATCTGTTTTTATTTATGTTAATAGTTCATTTTATTTAGAGTTTCCACCTTAAAATTTTATTTGTGCATGTCTCATGTGAAAAATTTATGTTATTAATATATGTGTATCCACCAAAAAAAATATTTCTAGATCCGCCCCTGCATGCAACCCATAGGAAAATTGCTATACCTCTATGTGTGTATATATATATATATATATATATATGTATGTATGTATCATGTATGTATCAATGTGTGCATATATAGAGATAGATATTACGTTTAAATCATAACAATGATTTCACATATATAATAGGGGAAGCACTCTTTATAAAAGCCGGTAGATTTAAAGCGACAAAATCAAGCAGATTAGCAATGGTTTGATAGGTATCTTCGAGTCATTGTTATTTTAAAATTGATAAAATATCAAGTACATTATCTCAATTTTTTAATTATTTTTCAAATACTTGATAGTGAAAAATACATGAGAACTAAATCCAAATGCCAACAACCTATGGAATTAGAAAAAAAGAACTCACTAATAGAATTGAATGAATGGGATATGCATCAACTAAGCCACCTCGGTGGAAATGAATTATTGTTATTCTTTGAGATATTGTGTTTGAGTATTAGAAATACCAAGGGTGTGAGCGTTCAATGTCATGTCAAATAGTATAGAGTTATCTATGAACAAATCTTGCATTGTACTTACCACAAACTAATAAAAAAGAATGAATAAGATATGATATTAAAGGGTTTGAATTTAGATTTTAGGCACTAAACGCGTTAAATTTTGAACAACAGATATTAAAATGAAACAAAAATTAAACTTTAGGTATGTTTTTGAAAAAAATGAAAGTTTAAGTACTAAAACGAATCAAAATTAATAGTTTAGAGTTTAAAGTTTATAGCATAACGATATATTTTAGGAATATAATACCTCTTCATTTAATAAAAAAATCATTTCACTAACAATGTATCAAATACTAACCATCTGATCCCCTCCCATTATCTATTTGACTTTGTCCTGGTTGCATTTTGGCCCCTCCTATAAAATAGGTAAATTGGTAGAAGAAAAATAATTTATTTGTTATAAAATTTCGGATACAATAGTTTCAGCTTATGACCACTTCCTACCTCTAATTCTAAACTACGAGTGCTATCAGTGAACTACAAAAACCTCAACAGTATCACATTGTCTTCTTATAAACCGGTAATCATCTTTGAGTTTATACTATTTCTTATGCATTTAAATACAATAAATTTTTCCACCATACGAAATTACAGATTTTCGATCAAGTCGGCATCGCAGGCGAAAAATAGAAACCTGGCCTCCAGATGTTACAGCCGCAGCATCTTTGGGTCAAGAATAAATCGAAGTCTTCGTTGTAGAAGCACGGCGGCTGAACTGCCGGGTACTTGTTACTAGAGTAGCATTAACCGTATCGGGCCTAATATCAACGGTCACAACAACCGGAAATGAATCAGATCAGCTTATCCTTCCAGTTTGATCAATCAACGTACCAACTTGATCTCCACATAAGGCTTTCGAGATGTTCCCAGGCTGAAGAAGATTAAAGACTGCAACTGTGCCAAAGTAAGTTGACTTAATTCGTATGGGATCAATTGTCTGGTAATGAAAATTCAGAACATGGAAGACGAACACGAATCATGAGTTCTACAAGAATACCAACCAGGAATGCCATTTTCTTCACAGAAGGTCAATGCCATCATGTCCATGGCTGTGGCGCCTCTTGAGACTAAATCTCGAAATGAGATGTGCTCAAATGTAGCATTGTTGTCCTGGGAATGGCAGTCATAAACACCATCTACATTCGTACCTTTAACAACTGCCTCAGCTTGAACTGAAGAGAAATCAGTAGACACGTCAAATGTTGAGAAAAGAAAGAAAAAAGTGCATATAATTTAAGAGACTGAATTCTAGAAAACAGGAAGAGAGACGATCATACTTTCCGAAGCTCGAAGCGCAGCAGCTGTGTCAGTAGAAAAGAGTGGATTTCCAGTGCCAGCACCAATGCCACCAAATATTACGACTCTACCTTTTTCAAGATGACGTATGGCACGCTGCCGACTGTATGGTTCTGCAACTTCTTGCACAGAAAATGCCGTTTGCACACGGGTCTGAACACCCATCTTCTCCAACGATGATTGAAGTAGTATAGAATTCATCACGGATGCCATCATGCTGCAGTAAATTGCAGGATCATGATTTTGGTTAGTTTCATAACCAGATACAAAAATATAAGTTAGCCCATGAAGATTAAAAGACAGACAAAAAGCAGATTCATTAGCTAAGATATTTTCTTCGACCCATTCCATCATTTTATTCTGTTTATTGGGATATAATATGCCTATGTTACTTCGAATCTTCATTTTTCCTGAAGTACCTATGTCTGACACCTATATCCAACGCATACTTAGACACGGATAAGAGAATATGATTCTCCAAACGAGAGGAAATCTTGGAAAATAAATAAGCAGGGCACTGTGAGACACATACTCATGTCCGATACTTGCACTTGAATCTAAGCAATATGGAACAACTTACAAGCAGAGGTATTACATATACGGATATACCACCCGACTGAAGTCATTCCCGAGAACATCCAAAAAGTATCGGCTTATGATCATGACCCGAGAACTATAAAACTATCAACCAGAGTTGTTTTAACATACAATATAATGACAGCTATACATCGGTAAACTTAGTCTTACAAGCCTCACCCAAGTTTAAGCTTTATACTCTTCTATTATAGATCAAAATTAAACCAAATTTGGTATGGAAATAAAAAGGAGTATCATCCATCGTGAGTCAAGCAGTGAACACATTACCCAATTTGATATGCAGTACTTCTATCTAAGCCTGTTGCAGTAACCCATGTGTTTCCACAAAAGAAATTGCGACCTCCAACAACGATTGCTACCTGGAATATCACCGAAAAGGACAGCATCTTAACAGGATTGCAAACATCTGCAATCATAAAATATAAAGGAAGTAATTATTACCTCTACACCGAGGCGGCATGCAATTGCAATCTCCTTAGCAATCAACATTGCTACCTGATAATGAGAAAGAAAACACATTTATGCAAACTGACAACAAAATTATCCAGTTTCAAACTTTGTACAGCAAACTCATGGTGCACCTTAGGGTCGATATTGAGAGGACCAGTGCAAGCAAGAGCTGCGCTGCTAATTTTGAATACCACTCTGCGCCATTTAGGACTTTTGGGTTTCACGGTAATCTGTCCTACAGGGCTCGGTGTAGCTAAAGCATATCTGCAAATTAAACAAAAGCTAAGGCATCTCTATCATTATATAAAGAACAGAATACACTAAACATGACTTTTTATCACAAACTAAGGCAGCAACATCATTGTAAGCCAGAGTCAAGAACTATAAAAAGATAGAACGCTTCAAAATTCGAATACAAATTCTGTACAATGAAACAATAAAATCAAACAGACTCTGATTTCACTGAAACAACTCGAGAATATATTTGTTTCCAAATGTACTCATAAAAGAGTGAAACTGAG
Organism: Hibiscus syriacus; assembly: GCF_006381635.1. Lineage (NCBI taxonomy): Eukaryota > Viridiplantae > Streptophyta > Magnoliopsida > Malvales > Malvaceae > Hibiscus > Hibiscus syriacus. The sequence goes on along the minus strand of NW_024063402.1, from coordinate 203,799 downwards.
AACGGTTTGCTCACATTTTTGTTGATAGTTCATATTGACAACGGATTCTAATAATGGTTTAGCATTTGTTGGCAAACGAGTACAGGCAAATATTTAAAAATTGAGTGCGGATTTGAAACTTTGGATATCCATTATCAGAATTCGCATTACTTATGCAGATGATATACCTGAATTATATACATTCAGGTTAGCTTTACTTTTGCGGATAACGAATTTGAATATCACAAATAATCATTTCTCAAGCTATTCCATGGCTACATTCGAACCTAGTGAAACATTAGCAAATAATAACCAGAAGCGGAAATGCTATCGAGATATACCTTTTGGATCGTCTAACGGCAGTTCCAGGAGAAGCGCTAACCTTATCTTCATCAGCTACGGCCTTTGCCGGCAGAGAATTTCCAACAATTTCTTCCATTTTCTTAAACCAAGGCCAATTACTCGCCGTGATGCTGCCATCACTCACCCTATGCCTCTCGAGCTTATATCTTTTCTTCAAATTATCAACCTTGTTCTTGCACTGCTCCACACTCTTGCTCTGCTTCTTGCATCGCTCGCTGACCGCGGTCGCCACCTTTTCCCAATCCCGTCCTCTCAGATTCCCTCTGTTCAGCTGCGTCAGTTTTTCCATATAAGCCTCCAGCAAACATCCAATCGCGGCGTCGCTCCATTCTTCTCTGTCTTTCCGGTACTCCGCCGACGCTGACTGCTTCGATCTCTTCAAAGCTCCGTCATTTATCTCTTCTTGATTACTCCTCTTCCCGATCCGCGCGTCGGACGAGGTAGCGTTACTGCTGTTGTTGGTGGTGGTGTTACCGAAATTGGCTCCGGGGAAAGCGGAGTCGGAGTCATCGTCGGCGTTGTGATTATCGGGTGGTGGCGCGTAAGATAGGTGGTAGTGGTGATCGGGGTTAGTTTCGTGGTCGTCGATGAGAGAGAACTCTTCGTCAACGGAAGAGGCCATAGGTCGACGTTAGCGTTAAGGGGTAGTCGAACGGAAGACGTTAGGGGATGGAGGGAGAAACGTTGAGGAGAGAGTGGAGGGATGGTTCGACGGAACATGATGGGCCGTGACGGTTCCGTTAAGTAACGAGGGAAACTTGGTAAGAATGCGCAGGTGGGTGGATCCCGTGTGGCCTATGGGTCGTCGTCGGTTAAATTCGATATTGACAAATTTGGGTTCAATATGGGCTTTTTAAGGCTAATAATAGGGTTAGCACAAAACCGAGAAAATCGAACAATTTATTTTAATTGATTTATTTGATTTAGTTCAATTCGAGTTTTTAATTTGTTGTTTGATTTTGGTTCAGTTTTAAAAAAATAAATGTGTAATTTAATTCGATTTTAATTTTTCCATATAAAATATGTTTGAACAAAATTAAACTGAATAAAAAAAATAAAAGATAATAAGTATCCAAAACACATTAGTTTTAAATTTATTATAAGAAAATTTTAAATAAATAAACTATTAAAACTAATAATATTTGTTTATAAATTTAAATTTATATATTTAACTATATTTTAACTTTAAGTTTGTTTTTTTATGTTGAGTTTGAAAAATAGTAAACAGTAAAAAACTACCTAACTGTACAAAATCAAAAACAGTAATTTTTATATCATTCAATTTTGATTTTGATTCCCATGTTTAAAACCCGCAAAGTTCTATTTGATTCATATTTTAAAAAAAACCAAACTGAATTGAATACGCCCCTAGCTAATACTCATAAGAAGAGTCCCTCCACCAACGTACAACAATTAAACGTAAGAATCTATATTAATAGTTGGAATAAGTATTTTCCGTCTGAAGCATTTATAATCTAAACGTTCATTTTTAAAAAAATTATATCTAAAGTTTAGTTTTTGTTTCATTTTAGTATCTTGGCGTTAAAAATTTTTAGTTTTTATTTCATTTTACTATCTCATTCAAAATTTAATGTTAAGTTTTGAAAAAATTGGAAGTTTAGGTATTACAACGGACCAAAATTGATAGTTTAGGTACTAAACGCATCAAGTTTTTAACGATAGAATACTAAAATGAAATGAAAACTAAACATTAGGTATGATTTTGAAAAAATTGAAAGTTCAAGTACTAAAACAAATCAAAACTGACAGTTTATGTTCTAAATGCATAATTTATCCTATAATTTATTATAAATATATTTAAAATATTATATGATATGAACCAAGTGACCTAAGTGATTAATGAATGATTGTTATCTCTAGAAATCTTGAATTCGAGTGCAGAGATATTTAAATATTCATTGTAATAATATATTATCTATTAATAAAAATAATAAATATATATAAATATTTGGGCCATATGCTGGACAAGGCGGCGGCGGTCATGAATAAGGCCGTTTGCTGCAGTGTTTGGTTTGTTTCCGAAGAAATTTGGGCCAGCATGTGAATCTGGCTCACATTGTTTGGGCCGTATTTTGTGATACTCTACATTTTTGTCTGTTTTTTTGGGCTCAATAGAGCAAACATATATTTTGCTCAATAAAACATATAGGAATTTATTTTGGGATCTACGACATTTGTTACACTGTTGAAGAAATTGGTCATATTGAGGTGAAGAGTTTACCCAAATAATATTTTTTTTATTTTAACTCATCACGTCGAGATGATGAGTTCCAATAAAATATAATTTTATATTAAATTTTATCACATCGAAGTAAAATGTTTGAATAAAAAATATTTTATATTTAAACTCATCACGTCGACATAACAAATTAATAAACTTCTATATATCTTATTAAGCTAATTAATAAAATTGTTTGTCTTATTGGAGAAAAAAATTCAAAAACCCACAAGGGCTTTGGATTTGATCACAATATTAGCTGACCCTATTCCCATATATAATGGGGTAAGGGGGAGGTAGAATAGTAGGCTGCCCCCAACGTCAGGTTGAGAGCAGCTTCCGTGGGAAACCTCCAGTTATGAATTGCCCTCTGTGGGACTCGATCCCACGACTACAAGATTAAGAGCCTTGCAATCTACCAACTGAACTGGACGGGCAATTCAATTTGATAACAATATGTTATATGTAAAGACCAAAAGCTGATGATGAATGAAGCTTTAATTTTGCACGAGGATGAGTGAATACGAGACAACAAATTCTTTAAATAAATTTAGAGTTTAATTTTTAATATTATAAATAAAATAAATTAGATTGAGATAATTTGTGTTATTTAAGAGTTGAACAATAAAAATAGATGATGTCTGGTCGAATTGATCAGATTATGTAGAATAAGATTCAAGTGTATTGGTCTAATAGAATGCCTCAACCGTATACATAATTCGTTTTCACTTAATACCAATCATAATGATAAACGACTCATCTCACCCTAACTTTCTCTTGAATTCTCAAAATTTATGTCACCCAATTTTTGCCAGGATATAATACATTTTGTCGTCTCGACTATGCTACCAGAAGTTGTGGTGAAGTTGGAATAGGAGCACTCATCTTGGGGTGGAGTTATTATTTAGACGCTTTTAACAGTTATTTGTTTCATAATAAACCCTTATAATATTTCATTCAAATTAATCAGTTAATAAATTAAATATCAATTATTAAAAAAATAAATTCAAACTCGAGGCTAGAGTTGACAATTGAATCGTTAGTGTACTTTAACCTATTTATTTCTAGGGTAAATTACGCATTTAGTACATAAATTATCAGTTTTAATCTGTTTTAGTACGGAAACTTTTGATTTTTTTAAAACCATACCTAACGTTTAGTTTTCGTTTAATTTTAGTATCCCGTCGTTAAAAACTTAATACGTTTAGTACCTAAACTATTAATTTGGTCCATTTTAGTACCTAATTTTCAATTATTTTGAAAATTTAACGTTATATTTTGAACGTGAGTATTAAAATGAAACAAAAATTGAACTTTAAGTATGATTTCGAAAAAAATTGAAACTCTAGATACTAAAACGGATCAAAACTGCTAGTTTAAGTGCTAAACACGTAACTTACCCTGATTTCTATGCACAGTGTAGGCCACGTGACGGGAATAACCAACCTGGCACCGAAATTAAGAAAGGAAAATGGCATGGCTGACGAGCAGAAACAACACATTTGTAGTCATCATCCACTACCCTGTGGATGCTTATAATGTGGAACCGCAAGTTCATATTTTAATTTTAGAAAGATTTAATGCATTAGGTATCAAAGATCCTCCCATTTTGGAATCTCTTTGAAATATATAATACGATTTTCTTCATCAATAATTAGTTTTGATTAAAGCATGGAGAAAACAACTATAAGTACGTTCTCAAGCATAAAATATATATATTAACCATTCATTAATACAACTTTGATATTAATTACATATTATTCATAGCTATTTTTCTGTACATTCTTAGGTGGGACATTGATAGAATAGGATAAATGGACGAAGACAGAAAACCTAAGCCATGTTGCACATATAAAACATGCAAATATGACAATGATGGGCTACCCAAAAAGATTCTCATCCTAACAAACCAACCATGATCATTTACTTAGGTGAGAGCATACTCTATTTTTTTTAAAAACGAAAAGGGTTAGCTACACGGATGATCACTTATGTTTATGTTTTGTCCACTTTTAGTCATTGATTTCAAAAGACACATTCGTTTTTTATTTAATTAAGATGTGATAACCAGGCTTACTTCCGTTAACATATTAGGTGATGTGACAATTAAATATTTTTTAGTATAATCACACATTTTGTCACCGTTATTTACCTATTCTTTCAATTTAATCCTTTTAATAAATTAAAATAAATTAAATATATATTCTTAAAAGTTTCGATAAGAATAAAATATATATTTTTAAATTAAAATAAAAAATAAAATATTTCTAAATTAAAAAATAATAAAATATATCTAATAAGTTAATATAAAAACTATATTTTTGAAGTTACTAGATATAAAATGTTATGAATTTAAGTTAAGTATATATTTATACGCTAAGATACAAAATATATACATCATGTTATCTATTTTAGAGCAAGCATTGGTTGTGACATTAATGACACGTGACATCATTCGATAGGAGGATTAAATTCATTTTAATTTATTAAAAGGATTAAATTGAGATAATATTTAAACAATAGGGACCAAATGTATGATTATACCAAAATATTTAACTGCAACGTCATCGAATCTGTTAACTGTTAACGACAGTTAACCCTTGGTGACTACGTCTTAATCAAATAAAAACAAAAGTGACCATATCTTATTTAAATAAAAACGAAGGCGACTATATATTATGTATTTTGAAATCAATGACCAAAAATGGACAAAACCCAAACATAAGTGATCATTTGTGTAGTTAACCTAAATAAAAAAATTAGAAATTCAACTCAGAGATAGACATTGATTAAATTGGTTAAATTTTTAACAGATCTGAATATTATTATTATTATTATTATTATTTATTTAATTTGACTTAGATTTAAAGAAATTGAATTTTCCATCCAACTCAGTTGGTAGATCGCAAGGCTCTTAACCTTGTGGTCGTGAGATCGAGTCCCACGGTGGGCAATTCATAATTCTGATTGTCGGTAGGTCTCCCACGGAAGCTGCTCTTAACCTGACGTTGGGGGTAGCCTACTATCCTACCTCCCCTTACCTCATTACATATGGGAACAGGATCACTTAAGTTTTAAGTTAGATTTAAAAACTAAAAAAAAGACTAAAACTGATAATTTAAGTACTAAAAAAAACATAATTTACCCTTCACTTTAATAGAGATTTGCTTGTATAGAGATCTGCAACATTTTCCAGATTCCTCATTATATTTTTCGCTGGTTTAACTTATATCAAACAGATCAATTGGACCAAGGAAAATATCGGAAACATAAATGGGTACAACGGGAAATTCGATCGTACTCGGGTCAGAATCCTCTCAACAGGGGTTGAATGAAAGAAAAGCATTGGAGCTTTGAAGATGGCATTGCTGAGACCAGAGAAGAAGGCTTTAGAAGCTATTAATCCCCAAAACATCTTTGTCTACAAGTTTCTGAGTTTGAAAACACAATTGTAATACATGAATTATTATGGTTAAATCTTAAACCCTGCAATTAGACTAACCATATCTTAGAAGGGTTCCTCGAGTGACCTTGGTAGAGTCGACTACCGAAAATTCTTTGTAGTCAAAAGGAACAAGCGATTATTGGTCATCTATAAGCCACATTTTTCTCCTCTGCCTCCTGAAATAGTAAGCCGCATTAGAACGAAATCCTCAGTGTTATTACCAAAGAATATTAACAAGCTGATATACTTTCTTATCTCATTCTGCCTTTCTCTGCTTCTCCATTTTCTTTTTCCCCTGGGGGAGTCTTTAGTGTGTCAACCTCCTCTTCTTCAGCCGGTGAGTTCAAAGGAGAATCGTACAACTTTCGACAGCACCTGCGTTTCAAAGTCCATTGATAATCAGAATGCAAGATTGTATGTATGTATGTATACATTGAGTAAAAGATTGTAAATGTATGTATGACCATAACTAATGTTTCTTCCCTGGTCGTCCCATTACAAAATTGAAGAACTTTTCCATCCTTTTTTGCTGTGGCCCAGCCTCTACCTCTTCACAGACACTACGTTTTCGATTTACAAGGGGACCATTAGCTATAGATTCATCTGCGGCAGTCTCTTCATTGGTATCTTCCAAGTCTTTCTGATACACTATTCGAACCCCGCATTTCTTCACCTTGACACATTTGGCACAGTCATCAGATGTTATTGACAATTGAAGTTCATCGAATACCTGATTCGAGTAATCTGTTGTCAGTGAATCCTCAGTTTCACTTTCACCATATTTATCCTCGGAGTAAAATGGATATAATAAGTCACGCGGCAAATAAGTATGATAAAAGTGGTCCTTTATCATGGGTTGGACATATTCTTTATTAAAAATCCAGGATCTCCATATGACATGCTGAGGATTTTTAACCCCAGAAACAAATCCATCACAACTCGCTTGTCCAGATTTTCTATGATGGATAACAAATTCACAAGTGAGTTCCTCATCCCTCGAAGCATCATCGTCGACAAAAATGCAGGCAAAAACAACTCCCATCCATTGACTATCATTTCGAATATTGTTAGGCAGTGGTATCTTGATCAACGAGCCAACTGTTTGATGCCTGAACCATTTTGGGATTTCACTTCCAGGCATAACAACGTCAAACCTTTTTCTTGAAATTGCGTGTTGCTGCAAAAATAAATCTTATGTCCCTTGATAACTAGTAGTACTAAAAATTAATTAAACATGAGATTTCGTAAGTGCAGCAGAGAGATTAATCAACCTTAAGATGTCGTCTTCTCAGCAATAATAACATGTCAATATTCTTGACCAATTTGTAGCAGTGAAGACCCCTAAACCGTGCCCAACTCACTGAGTTGCATACCATTGATAGATTTGGAGCAAGTTCCAGAGAAGCACAACAATCTATGAACAAACCTTGTGTACTTGTAAACACAGGCAAATGTTTAAGCTTATTGCAATTTGACAATCCAAGATATTGAAGCTTGGAAAATAGAGTAAGAGATGAAGGTATGATGACGAAATTGTTACCACTGAGATCAAGAGTTATCAAAGAGGATAGAGAAGAAATATCACTGGGAATATCTCCTTCGCAAAGATTGCAGTCCTTCAGTTTCAAGCTAGTTAATGATGTCAAACCTGACAATGAATGTAACATTAGAGGCAATGACTCCATACTTCCTCTTTGGAAAACCTGGAAAAGAGGAGGTAGATTTGTTCCAAACTTGGATGCTGATCCCTTGCACCCATTGAAAGACAGAACCTTAAGATTTTTAAATCGGAAAACGAAGTATGGTGGTATTACAATGGCTGTTCCACTCAAGTCAAGCTCTTCTAGAAACTCTACTTGCTGCAAATCCTCTGGCAATTTATCAACTTTATAACAACCAGAAAGATCAAGACTTTTAAGAGAATTGCACCCTCCTACTTTGGCTGGAAGATTCCTATGACTTTTGCAGCCTCTTAAGTTCAAAATTTCAAGCCTCGAAAGAACTCCGATCGATGGATGAACATCTACTATTTTTATACAACCCTCCAATATCAATATTTCCAGATTTGGGGTGGTTGTGAAGTCTGGTGTCTTGATCAGGTTTCGAGACCCTTTGAGGTTGAGCACCTTCAACTTGTAGAAGAGCTGTTGAAACCGATGATGAATTAGAGATAAAAGAGAAAAACTTGATCAAGAAACCAATCCGATAATGCTAGAAAATAAGGATGGGATGAATGAATTATTACAGTGTTTCGCTTCCATAGTTGTTCGATGCGACTGTATGGCAAGAGAAGAGCAACAAGGTTGTCGGGTTGGAAGCTTGGAGGCAAGAATCTTAAAGGATATCCTGTCCAATCTAAAAGTCGTAGCTCACCAGAAAGATATTTGAGGTCATCACAGTTTGAGAGACAAAGGACTTTGAGCAATCTCAATTTCTTCATCTTCGACAAGGCATCCACATTCAAATTCAGCATCTTCTTCGATTCCCTGATATAGCCATAGGTAAAAGAACGAAAATTCACTTCAAAATATACAAAGGCATCCAATACCAAAGCATTCCCTGATAACAATATGAATATTATACCTTTCATTGCCAATGATCATGGCTTCAATCCCTTCTGTAGCCTAAAAACAATCAAGAACAGAACATCAGAAAACACGACATAAATAATATGTAATTTCTGTGGAATGAGTACTTACAGTGTTTTTGGTTAGCACATGATAGACATCTTTCTCCTCCCACAATCTACAACGTTTTCCGGGTTCCTCAATACATTTTTCCCTAACAATTTTTCTTCCCATTTCTTGTAGCAGGTTATGCATCCACAATTTGTTGTTTTCATTAACTGTTAGTAGAGACTTCTTAATGAGAACATCGATTCCGATATCTGGGAAAAACTCACAACCATCCAATACTTTGATTACAAAATCTTTCTCCTCCCCATTGAAGAAGCATGCTATGTCTAGAAATATATCCTTCTCCCTTTCTTCCAATCCATCAAAACTGATTCGAAGCTTGTCGAGAATTTCTTTGTTAGAATCTTTTTCGAGTCTTTCGATTGCACTTTTCCACTGAGTTGCATCTCTACCACACAAAAATGAACCCAAAACTTCAAGAGCTAAAGGAAGTCCACCCGCATATTTTGCAACATGTTTAGAAAGCTCAATGAAACCATTTTCCGGTACTGTCTCACTATCAAAAGCTTTCAAATTGAAAAGCCGAAGTGCATCATTGTCATTCAATGTTGTAGGCTTATACACATCATCGGCTCGGTAAGATTGGAGCAAATGTTCATCTCTTGTTGTTACAATGATTCTGCTTCCTAATCCGAACCAATTACGCCTTCCAACCAAGCATTTCAAGTGTTGTTCATTGTCCACATCATCAACAACAACAAGAACCTTTTTGTGAGACAGCCTTTGGCTAATTATGGCATTCCCTTCATGAACATTGAAAAAATTGAAACCTTCATCAGACGAGACCTGGAAAAGAAGTTGTTTCTGTAGAGAAACAGGTCCGAATTTCCCTGCAACTTCTCGAACATCAGCGATGAAGCCTTTACCTTCAAAATGAGACGACATTTGGTCGTAAACAACTCTTGCGAGAGTTGTTTTACCGATGCCGCCCATTCCGCAAATTCCTATAACGCGGACATCATCTTCCCCGATCTCTATTTTCGAATACAACTCTTCCAAGCGTGAACCAATTCCAACCAACTCATCGTGAACAATTGGATACGTCTGACATAGTTTTGCGGATATTTTTCTAACAATGTCTGCAATAAATTCTGATTCGGGCCTACGGAGAAACAAAATTTAGTTATTTTCCTACAATTAAACACATAATATTATATCTATAACATGTGATCCGAAAAACAACAATTTAATTTGTAGTCATTAAATCACCTGTCATTTAAATGCCATCCCTTGATGTTTGCCACTTGAGTCAATGCATTTCGCCACCTTAAGATCTTGTCTTCATCTTCCTTGTATCTTTCTTCATGTTTGGCAAAAGCTTCTTCAACTTTCTCTTTCTGTTTTCTAAAACTAGATGGCTCCACGTTGTAGAAAACTGGGAATACTTTATGTCCTTTCTCGTTCTTTTGTTTAACAATCTCGGCAAGCTCCTCCAAGCACCAACCTGAAAAGACATAGGTTTCCGAGAAAACGATTACCGAGCACCACGATTGTCGGATGGCTCTGAAGAGTTCCGGTGCGATCTCTTCACCGGCGACCAGCTTTGGATCATCCCTGAAAGTTACAATTCCACTTCGTTTTAGAGCATCATAGAGATGATCTGTGAAGTTGTTGCGGGTATCTTCGCCTCTAAAACTCAAGAAAACATCGTATTTCCTTGTAGGAATAGATGATGAGGTTGAAGGTAACGATGACATGATGAAGAGTCTGGTGCTGAAAATCAGAAAATAGATCTCTCAATATCCAGAAAGAAACTATAAACAATCAAAGTATAGTATAGGAAGTAGGAACATAAAAAAGAGAGCAAAACAGACCAATTTTCCAAGGAAACAAATCTGGGGTTACAGAGCTGAAATGTATTTGAGAAGGCTTTGTCCATCAGCAAGAAGTAGAGTTTGAAATAAATAGTTCAATTGCTTTAGTTAGATGCGTGTACTTGAGGTTGAGTTGACGAGTTTTGCTCACGAGTTGGTTTCTATGGTTGATATTTTTCCTACCACTTTCTGAACACATTTATTTTCTTAGAAAACGAAAGGGGGAGACTTATCAAGTAAATATTGGATTCTATGGAGGAAACTTGCAGCATGGTCACAATTATGGGGCACTACATTGAGAATTACTGTCTAAATTATGGAACATCAAAACAAAGTTAAGAGTTTTCTTTATGTTAAAAAAAGGTAAACTTTGATTTCCAAAGTCATCTGAGAAACTGCAGCTAGAGGAAATGATAATAATTTTACAAGCCTATGGCAGTTCAAGCCATGATCAAGATCAACCAGTGCCTACAGCTGAGAAAAGCATAATTAAACCTTCAAAAATGGTCGAAGTTCAAATCGAGTTTGCCCTTATATTCCCAAGCAACTTCACAACAACTCACCGGGTAGAAATCAGAAATGAACGATGCATAGCATTTATCCTAGTTTCCTTGTAACTCAGTGCAGATTGGCAAAGAGCAGCAGCAGGTCTACTTGTTGCTATAGCCTCACAGCTGCCTGACCTTTGTAAATCTGTTGCGTCTTCTTTGCTTTGTAGTTGATCCCCGAACTATGACCATCATTTTAAATTAATCCTCAAATTTCTAAAATTTTGGTTTTTCTATAAATTATCGTGTTATCAATTGACGTCAATAGTTCGGAATAAGATTATTTAATTTGATTTCGATTGAAATTAAGCAATCCTATTCCAGATCGATAGATAATTTGAATGACATGGTTCTTGTGGATCAATTTATTCCCTTTCTCAATAAAAATAAATAATATTTTGCCTTATATTAAAACTAAAGTGTTATGAAATCTTTAGTTCAAATTGGTGAAGGAAACTCATAAAAGCTTCAATGTTATCATCCAATGTATAGATCGTCACAGACTATTTCATGTGTACGGAAATAAAGAAAATAGCAAAAACAGTCACTCTTTGGTCTATGTGCTGCAACATCTTCATTGCAACAAAATCCGAAATCCCGCCTATAAGCCCTTTTAGCTGCTCCCTCTAATTTCAATAGCTTATAAAGCCGCTAGCGATCTATAAACGACTTATTCATGATGTTGACGGCATCATCCATGAACTGCAATAACAGTAGCAAGTACATGAAATATTATCAGATGCATATACTTTACATCGATAGTCTTTTTGACCATTTGTCTGAGGGCTCTGGACCCATGTTGCTCGTGTACTTCGTTTTTATTTGAAGTATGCATGTCCAGTGCTCGTGTTCAACATATGAATAGATATGACCTCCAAGGATCCTCTAAATAGATGAATTTAGAACAATCCAACCTTACACGTGGAAGATACATACCCGTATTTGACACTTACACCCGAGTATGATTATCATAGCTCTGGACATCATTATAAACTAGAGGAACCCCATTTCCATCCAATCGACATCAATGTTAAAGACAAAATGCTATATGAATCCCTTGGGCCTATTGGCTACAAAATAACACGTTTCTACTTCATCACAAACATCTCCATCTCAATACTAAAAAAGCTTTTCTTAATTATATTGACTCATTTCGAATTTCAGATGCAACTACCCTGAAAATATGGTCATTAACATCAAAAGTTCCTTATTATGGATGCAAGCGACAAGATAAGTGGATCATTCCATGTGTGCTAGAAAGAGAACATCAAAAAATACAGATTTTTACCTTTCCAAGCAACTTTAGTTCTTTACTGACTGGTTCCACAAACTTTGTGTTAACTTCAATTGGCCACACCTGTCAATACCGAAAAGAAGAAATAAATTAAAAAATGTGTAGCAGGCAAGGTTTACACCCCAGACATAAGCAAAGGAAGCTATTTGTAAAACAGATGCAATGCTTTGGGAAGACAAAGGAGGCAACAGTATCTAAGCTTCATTTTGAAGATGAAAAGGCAAAGTATATCTTTCGAGTTTATGTTGTATTTCTGAGAAAATGCACATTACTCCTGAAAATTACTCCAAAAGAAATTAACCATTAGGCCAAATATCTTTCTCTACAAGTTCCTTGGTTTGAAAACACAATTGTAATACATGAATTATTATGGTTAAATCTTAGACCCTGCAATTAGACTAACCGTATCTTAGAAGAGTTCCTCAAGTGACCTTGGTAGAGTCAAGTACCGAAAATTCTTTGTAGTCAAAAGGAACAACCCATTATTGGTCACCTACAAGCTCTTCTGGAACCTTGCAAATGCTGTATCTTACATTGTTTCACTTCATCACAATGCGGTGATGACGGAGACAATTGAACGTTAACCATACCTGCAATCATACAATTGCAACAACCATGATAACCACAAATGGGCTTGTCAGAAACATAGATTTTTGTTCATAAAGGCAGCTCAAACAGCTCTTCCAGGGCTCCTAGCAGTGCCTTTCAAAGATCCAGGACTTGGTTGAACATAGCCACAATTTTCTCCTCTGTCTCCTGAAATAGTAAGCTGCATTAGAATGAAATCTTCAAAGAGTTATTACAAAAGAATACTAAAAAAACAAGCTGATATACTTTCTCACCTCGTTTTGCCTTTCTCTGCTTCTCCATTTTCTTTTTCCTCGGGGGAGTCTTTAGAATGTCATCCTCTTCTTCAGACGGTGAGTTCAAAGGGAATCGTACAACTTTCGACAGCACCTGCGTTTCAAATTCCATTGATCATCAGAATGCAATATGGTATGTATGTATACATTGAGTAAAAGATTGTAAATGTATGTATGACCATAACTAATGTTTCTTCCCCGGTCGTCCCGTTACAAAATTGAAAAACTTTTCCATCCTTTTTTGCTGTGGCTCAGCCTCTGTCTCTTCACAGACACTACGTTTTCGCTTTATAAGGGTGCCAATAGCTATTGATTCATTTGCGGCTGAGTCTTCATTGGTATCTTCCAAATCTCTCCAATATACTATTCGAACTCCGCATTTCTTCACCTTAACACATTTGGCACAGTCGTCTGATGTTATCGACAATTGAAGTTCATTGAATACCTGATTCGAGTAATCTGTTGTAAGTGAATCCTCATTTTCACTTTCACCAAATTTATCCTCGTAGTAAAATGGATATAATGAGTCGCGCGGCACAAAAGTATGATAAAAATGGTCCTTTATCATGGGTTGGAAATATTCTTTATTAAAAATCCAGGATCTCCATATGACATGCTGAGGATTTTTAAACCCAGAAACAGATCCATCACAACTAGCTCGTCCAGATTTTCTATGATGGATAACAAATTCACAAGTGAGTTCATCATGCCTCAAACCATCATCGTCGACAAAAACGCAGGCGAAAGCAACTCCCATCCATTGACTATCATTTTGAATATTGTTAGGCAGTGGTATCTTGATCGAGGAGTCATCTGTTCGATGGCTGAACCATTTTGGGATTTCACTTCCAGGTACAACAGCATCAAACTCTTTTCTTGAAATTGCATGGTGCTGCAAAATACAACTTATGTTACTTGGTGACTAAAACTAAAAATTATTCAAGCATGAGATTTCATAAGAGCGAAAGAGAGATTAATTGACCTTAATATGTCTTCCCTGCAATGTAGAAACATCGATACTCTCAGCCAAACTATAGCAGTGAAGACCCCTAAACCGTGGTCCACCCACTGAATTGCATACCTTATTAGGAACTAGTTCCAGAAAAGAACCATCTATGTTTACACCTTCTGTACATAACCCATTCAAATGTTTAAGCTCCTTGCAATTTGACAATCCCAGATATTGAAGCTTGAAACATAGAGAAATAGGCGAAGGTGCACTGACGAAGTTGTTACCACTGAGATCAAGAGTTATCAAAGAGGATAGAGAAGAAATATCACTGGGAATATCTCCTTCGCAAAGATTGCAGTCCTTCAGTTTCAAGCTAGTTAATGATGTCAAACCTGACAATGAATGTAACATTAGAGGCAATGACTCCATACTTCCTCTTTGGAAAACCTGGAAAAGAGGAGGTAGATTTGTTCCAAACTTAGATGCTGATCCCTTGCACCCATTGAAAGACAGAACCTTAAGATTCTTAAATCGGAAAACGAAGTATGGCGGTTTTACAATGGCTGTTCCACTCAAGTCAAGCTCTTCTAGAAACTCTACTTGCTGCAAATCCTCTGGCAATTTATCAACTTTATAACAACCAGAAACATCAAGACTTTTAAGAGAATTGCACCCTCCTACTTTGGTTGGAAGATTCCTAAGACTTTTGCAGCCTCTTAAGTTCAAAATTTCAAGCCTCGAAAGAACTCCGATCGATGGATGAACATCTACTATTTTTATACAACCCTCCAATATCAATATTTCCAGATTTGTGGTGGTTGTGAAGTCTGGTGTCTTGATCAGGTTTCGAGACCCTTTGAGGTTGAGCACCTTCAACTTGTACAAGAGCTGTTGAAACCGATGATGAATTAGAGATAAAAGAGAAAAACTTGATCAAGAAACCAATCCGATAAAGCTAGAAAAGAAGGATGGCATGAATGAATTATTACAGTGTTTCGCTTCCATAGTTGTTCGATGCGACTGTATGGCAAGAGAAGAGCAACAAGGTTATCGGGTTGGAAGCTTGGAGGCAAGAATCTTAAAGGATATCCTGTCCAATCTAAAAGTCGTAGCTCACTAGAAAGATATTTGAGGTCATCACAGTTTGAGAGACAAAGGACTTTGAGCAATCTCAATTTCTTCATCTTCGACAAGGCATCCACATTCAAATTCAGCATCTTCTTCGATTCCCTGATATAGCCATAGGTAAAAGAACGAAAATTCACTTCAAAATATACAAAGGCATCCAATACCAAAGCATTACTTGATAACAATATGAATATTATACCTTTCATTGCCAATGATCATGGCTTCAATCCCTTCTGTAGCCTAAAAGCAATCAAGAACAGAACATCAGAAAACACGACATAAATAATATATAATTTCTGTGGAATGAGTACATACAGTGTTTTTGGCTAGCACATGATAGACATCTTTCTCCTCCCACAATCTACAACGTTTTCCGGGTTCCTCAATACATTTTTCCCTAACAATTTTTCTTCCCATTTCTTGTAGCAGGTTATGCATCCACAGTTTGTTGTTTTCATTAACTGTTAGTAGAGACTTCTTAATGAGAACATCGACTCCGATATCCGGGAAAAACTCACAACCATCCAATACTTTGATTACAAAATCTTTCTCCTCCCCATTGAAGAAGCATGCTATGTCTAGAAATATATCCTTCTCCCTTTCTTCCAATCCATCAAAGCTGATTCGAAGCTTGTTGATAATTTCTTTGTTAGAATCTTTTTCGAGCCTTTCGATTGCACTTTTCCACTGAGTTGCATCTCTACCACACAAAAATGAACCCAAAACTTCAAGAGCTAAAGGAAGTCCACCCGCATATTTTGCAACATGTTTAGAAAGCTCAATGAAAACATTTTCCGGTACTGTCTGGCTATCAAAAGCTTTCAAATTGAAAAGCCGAAGTGCATCATTGTCATTCAATGTTGTAGGCTTATACACATCATCGACTCGGTAAGATTGGAGCAAATGTTCATCTCTTGTTGTTACAATGATTCTGCTTCCTAATCCGAACCAATTACGCCTTCCAACCAAGCATTTCAAGTGTTGTTCATTGTCCACATCATCAATAACAACAAGAACCTTTTTGTGAGACAGCCTGTGGCTAATTATGGCATTCCCTTCATGAACATTGAAAAAATTGAAACCTTCATCAGACAAGACCTGGAAAAGAAGTTGCTTCTGTAGAGAAACAAGTCCGAATTTCCCTGCAACTTCTCGAACATCAGCGATGAAGCCTTTACCTTCAAAATGAGAAGACGTTTGGTCGTAAACAACTCTTGCGAGAGTTGTTTTACCGATGCCGCCCATTCCGCAAATTCCTATAACGCGGACATCATCTTCCCCAATCTCTATTTTCGAATACAACTCTTCCAAGCGTGAACCAATTCCAACCAACTCATCATGAACAATTGGATACGTCTGACATAGTTTTGCGGATATTTTTCTTACAATGTCTGCAATAAATTCTGATTCGGGCCTACGAAGAAACAAAATTTAGTTCTTTTCCTACAATTAAACATATAATATTATATCTATAACATGTGATCCGAAAAACAACAATTTAATTTGTAATCATTAAATCACCTGTCATTTAAATGCCATCCCTTGATGTTTGCCACTTGAGTCAATGCATTTCGCCACCTTAAGATCTTGTCTTCATCTTCCTTGTATCTTTCTTCATGTTTGGCAAAAGCTTCTTCAACTTTCTCTTTCTGTTTTCTAAAACTAGATGGCTCCACGTTGTAGAAAACTGGGAATACTTTATGTCCTGTCTCGTTCTTTTGTTTAACAATCTCGGCAAGCTCCTCCAAGCACCAACCTGAAAAGACATAGGTTTCCGAGAAAACGATTACCGAGCACCACGATTGTCGGATGGCTCTGAAGAGTTCCGGTGCGATCTCTTCACCGGTGTCCAGCTTTGGATCATCCCTGAAAGTTACAATTCCACTCCGTTTTAGAGCATCATAGAGATGACCTGTGAAGTTGTTGCGGGTATCTTCGCCTCTAAAACTCAAGAAAACATCGTATATCCTTGTAGGAATAGATGATGAGGTTGAAGGTAACGATGACATGATGAAGAATCTGGTGCTGAAAATCAGAAAATAGATCTCTCAATATCCAGAAAGAAACTATAAACAATCAAAGTATGGTATAGGAAGTAGGAACATAAAAAAGAGAGCAAAATAGACCAATTTTCCAAGGAAACAAATATGGGGTTACAGAGAAGAAATGATGTATTTGAGAAGGCTTTGTCCATCAGCAAGAGGTAGAGTTTGAAATAAATAGTTCAATTGCTTTAGTTAGATGCGTGTACTTGGGGTTAGGGTGATGTTAAATCGAGTCGAGTGAGTCAACAAATTTGAACTAGTTTTGCTCACAAGTTGGTTTCTACGGTTGATATTTTTCCTACCATTTTCTGAACACAAATTTCTTTTCTTAGAAAACGAAAGGGGGAGACTGGTCAAGTAAACATTGAATTCTACGGAGGAAACTTGCAGCTACGGGTGTTCAAATCCGGATACTCGGGTTTTCGGGTATCGGATATTCGGGTAATTGATTTCTCGATTCGTGTCTCGATCCGGATATTACGGGTACCCGGTACTCGATTTTTTCTTTAAATTATTAATTAAAAATACACACGAATTTAAAATTTCGAAACTTCAAATTACATAGTCCAACATCCAAACATAATAGTTTTACAAGCCTATGGCAGATCAAGCCATGATCAAGATCAACCAGTGCCTACAGCTGAGAAAAGCATAATTAAACCTTCAAAAATGGTCGAAGTACAAATCGAGTTTGCACTTATATTCCCAAGCTACTTCACAACAACTCACTGGGTAGAAATCAGAAATGAACGATGCATAGCATTTATCCTAGTTTCCTTGTAACTCAGTGCGGACTGGCAAAGAGCAGCAGCAGCTCTACTTGTTGCTATAGCCTCACAGCTGCCTGACCTTTGTAGTCTGTTGCGTCTACTTTGTTTTGTAGTTGATCCCCGAACTATGACCATCATTTTAAATTAATCCTCAAATTTCTAAAATTTTGGTTTTTCTATAAATTATCGTGTTATCAATTGACGTCAATAGTTCGGAATAAGATTATTTAATTTTATTTCGATTGAAATTAAGCAATCCTATTCCAGATTGATAGATAATTTGAATTTGAATGACATGGTTCTTGTTTGATCAATTTATTCCCTTTCTTAATAAAAATAAATAATATCATGTGTACGGAAATAGCAAAAACAGTCACTCTTTGGTCTATGTGTTGCAACAAAAATCCGAAATCCCGCCTATAAGCCCTTTTAGCTGCTCCCTCTACTTTCAATAGCTTATAAAGCCGCTAGCGATCTATAAACAACTTATTCATGAGGTTGACGGCATCATCCATGAACTGCAACAACACTAGCAAGTACATGAAATATTATCAGATGCATATACTTTACATCGATAGTCTTTTTGACCATTTGTCTGAGGGCTCTGGACCCATGTTGCTCGTGTACTTCGTTTTTACTTGAAGTATGCATGTCCAGTGCTCGTGTTCAACATATGAATAGATACGACCTCCAAGGATCCTCTAAATAGATGAATTTAGAACAATCCAACCTTACACGTGGAAGATACATACCCATATTTGACACTTACACCCGAGTATGATTATCATAGCTCTGGACAGCATTACAAACTAGAGGAACCCCATTTCCATCCAATCGAAATCAATGTTAAAGACAAAATGCTATATGAATCCCTTGGGCCTATTGGCTACAAAATAACACGTTTCTACTTCATCACAAACATCTCCATCTCAATACTTAAAAAGCTTTTCTTAATTATATTGACTCATTTCGAATTTCAGATGCAACTACCCTGAAAATATGGTCATTAACATCATAAGTTCCTTATTATGGATGCCAGCTACACGATAAGTGGACCATTCCATGTGTGCTAGAAAGAGAACATCAAAAAATACAGATTTTTACCTTTCCAAGCAACTTTAGTTCTTTACTGACTGGTTCCAAAAACTGTGTTAACTTCATTTGGCCACACCTGTCAATACCGAGAAGAAATAAATTAAAAAATGTGTAGCAGGCAAGGTTTACACCCCAGACATAAGCAAAGGAAGCTATTTGTAAAACAGATGCAATGCTTCGGGTAGACAAAGGAAGCAACAGTATCTCAGTTTCACTTTGATGATGAAACTGCAAAGTATATCTTTCGAGTTAATGTTGTATTTCTGCAAAAATGCGCATTACTCCGGAAAATTACTTCAAAAGAAATTAACCATTAGACCAAACATCAAAATCATACGGTTGTTGTACCCTTCCAAAGGTTAAAAATTAAAAATATAATTTTAATCAAATGGTTAAATAGATACATCTAGAAAGACCTCATCACTAGAGCCTAGAGGCTCTCAAAGCAAACTAGAAAGAGGAAGAGGACCATGGAACAAAGGTTACAAACACAACATACAAACATGACACAAGTTTGTTTCGTTAAAATCGAATGCAACAGCCAACAAGAGGCCTTCAACCCGTCTACCGGCATTCAAAATCTGCACAAACACGAGATAAATCCTTTCATAGTAGAATAAGATTACTTATGGAGCAAAATAAGTTGAACTTCCTCAAATGTTTCATATCAAAATTCCAAACTAGAAGTCCCTTTAATTGTACTTAAGCTGCTAATACAACTAGTTATAGATTATGATAATAGACTGATAAAAAAACTCCCATCTTGGCAAAAAAAAAGAACATAAATCATATTTTCCCCAAAAGGAATGAAACAAGAATACCTTAAGACCAAGCAATCTAATAATCTGGCCCGGGACGATGCATTCGGGTCCAGCTGCTTCCGCAATAGCCTCTGTCGGTAACCCACTTCCTATAGGGTCCGAGTGCTGCAAAAATCAAAACAAAAATCTAAATTCATCATATTCTTCTTCTTTTTAGAAGAAAATAAAATTGATTATAAAGGGATGATCTTCATGATGTCGATGGCATAATTGGAATTAGGGGTTTGACGTAGACGAAGAACAGGGGAGTGGTGGATTCTAGGAATAGATTTTCCAGCTGAGGCCGGCCATGGAACATCCTTTTGCAACAAAGCACCTCCTTTCTTCGTCATGCTTTGGTTTTTAATTGTTTTAGTTAAGGATCGAAACGAATTCAACTCTGGGTTTTGAACGAATTCCTGATTGGAATTAAGATGATGATAAGAAATGAATGGAAATTAGTTCAATAGAGAAATTGTGGCTCATCTCACCTGGTTTTTAAACTGTGGTTTATCGAAGCAGGTTTTCTATTTAGGATAATAAAGGTCATTAAATATACTGAAATAATTATTTTAATCACTAAAATTTTAAGGTTAAGCTACACATTTAGTATCTAACTATCAGTTTTAGTCCGTTTTAAGACCTAAACTTTCATTTTTTTACAATCATGCCTAACGTTTAATTTTCATTCCATTTTAGTATCCGACCATTAAAAATTTAACTCATTTAATACCTAATCTATTAGTTTTGGCTCATCTTAGTATTTAAACTTTCAATTTTTTAAAACTTAACGTTAAATTTTGAACAAGGTACTAAAATGAAACAAACATTAAATTTAAGTATATTTTAAAAAAAAATTAAAAGTTTATATACTAAATAGACCAAATATGATAATTTAAATACTAAATTCCTAATTTAAGCAAATTTTAAACATTCTAAAATTATTATTTAAATATAATTTAAAAGGTTTAATAATTTTTCAAAATTTAAAGATTAAAATAATTATTTAAATATAATCTAATAGTCTTCATTATATTTATTTATTTTGTGAATAATAATGTGAATAGTATATGGTCCCAAATTTATCACTATTTTAACATATTATATATAATTATATATGTGTAATTATATATATAAATATATATTTTTAACACGAAGATTTCGGTGGTAGAGAAATTGTTGTTATTTGGAACATAATGAATAGTCAGATCATTTTATAACTTTTAATAGTCGAATGACTTAATAAAATAATATTCTATAGTCAGAGGGCCATTTTGTAACTTTTAATGATCAAGTACTCTATAGTCAATGTACCATTTGTGTACTTTACCCATATTGTAATTAGTTATAATTAAAAAAATAAATCTTTAACTTATAATTTCTTTTATTTAAATGATCAAAGGTTTTTATACATTCCAATGTAAATATAAAAAAAAAGACAAAAAATGAATTGAATGATTCAATACCTTTTATTTGATTAAATTCATGATTAGATATGTACCAAATATAAATGGTAAATTTATCATAGGTTATTGTATACATTTGCAATGAAAATGAGCGTCAGTTTTTAAAGAATCATATCCCTAAGCTCGTGTTCCAATATGTAAATCTAACATGATTTAATTTGCAGAGAAGAACAAAAAGATACAAGTTGTTCCTCAAGGATTATTTGATCAGCAGCCTGTAACCAACAGATTCCAGACATTCTTAATTACATTCCCCGCCGCCGAATTCCGACGAATATATATATATATATATATATATATATAATTCTGAAAAGAATAGAGACGAAGGGAAAAAGAAAACATAGCATACCATCAAAACTGAGAAGGGAATAGCAGAACTCGTTTAGCCTCCTCCACCTTTCTTAGCTGCCTCTTCTTCCAGCTTCTTCCATGCCATTTCCCGTTGCTCTTCCATCTCGTCTGCTCTGGCCGCTTTCTCTTCGAGCTGTCTCTCGCACTCGTCGACTAACACGGGGTCCATTTCCATGAACATCTTGCGCACATTGACCGTCAACCCGTGAACCTCTGGATTCCAATGACCTCTGATGTTCTTCTCCAACGCCTCCAACATGATCGGCAACACCGCCTTCCGGTTCTGCGAGATTAAGCCCACGATGTGCTCGCTGTTCCAGAAAAAAAGGGCTCGTTCCGCCACCTGCAACACAAAACCCTCACCTAGTAGGACCAGAGCTTCAGGAAAACAAAATTAGAGTCCACAAGAACAAATTCAATTTTTCAATTCGACTCCTTGTTAAAATATTTGACTCAATTTATAATTTTATAAACTTTAGGGTAAAGTATAGAAATGGTCCCTGACTATGAGGTACTACTTTATTAAGTCCCTTGACCATTAAAATTTACCAAATGATCTTCTAGCTCTAGAGTGTTATTTTGTTAAATCTCTCAACTATAAAATGTTACAAAATGGTCACCCGATGCGCTAACCTCATCCTTTTATGTTAAAAAACTAATAATATTCTGAGTTGAACATTAACATACTGACTGTGATATAATAAAATTTAATCCTAGAATCTCAAACAATTATCATATTGGGGTCATCTTGTTAACATCATACTTAGGCAACCGTCAACTTTTTAGCGGAAAATGATGAGTTTAGAATATAATGATAGTCAGATGATAATTTTGTAACTTTTAATAGTCGAGGGACTTAACAAAGCAACATTCTATAGTCAAATGATAATTTTGTAACTTTTAACAGTAAAAAAACTTAATAAAGTAGTATC
The DNA here is from genome assembly GCF_006381635.1 of Hibiscus syriacus. Lineage (NCBI taxonomy): Eukaryota > Viridiplantae > Streptophyta > Magnoliopsida > Malvales > Malvaceae > Hibiscus > Hibiscus syriacus. The sequence goes on along the minus strand of NW_024063402.1, from coordinate 181,019 downwards.
CTATAGTCAATGGATCATTTATATACTTTATCCTAAATCTTATTTGACTCGAAAATATAAATGTACATATTTGATATATTATTATAAAAAATTATTTAAATTGAAATTTATTAAAATATTATAAATATTTATAAATAAATTTTAAATGTAAATTTAAATAATTCGACTTGTTCATATAATTGATTTTAAAATATTTAAAATAAATTTTAAGGTATAAAATACACCTTGTCAACTTAGCTGAATCAAAATTTTTAACTAGGTTCGATACCATTATATATATCTATAAAGAACAAAAGCCTTCAAAGTTACCTGAAAATTGGGGCTATTAACACACCGAGCAACCCGTCGGAAGAGAGGAACCGTGCATCGCTGGAACTCGGCGAACTGCATGGCTTCGAGAACTTCCTCGAGTTCGCCTAGGAAGAGAACCTCCTTCTGACAATTAACCAATGGCCAATACTTCAACAACCCTCTAACAACTACATCAGCCAACTTATAATCCTTATCAACAAATTGGACGATGCAATAAGATAACCGCTGATGATAAAGCGAGAGCTGTTTCAGCTTATGCAAAGGGATCAATGTTTTCGTAAGGAATAGCTTGTATTCTTCTTTGATCGGCACCGTGAAGCCATTGATGATACTTCCGAGGATCTCGAGAAGCTCGCCGACGCCGCAGTGCCTCTCGGTTTCGTATATGAACCTATAGAATATGTTGTTTATGCCTTTCCTGATACACGGGCGATGCACCACGAATTTACCGTAAATCCGATGGAGAACCATTTTTATATACTCTCTTTCCCTTGAATCTTCAGAATCAAACAGATCGAGCAGCTTTAAGACGAAGGTGTGATCAATGTATCGCCTGGCGGACCTGGTTTCTGTATCGGAGGAGACGATGTACCTCAAGAGGAGCTCGTAAACGATCTGTAAATGCTGCCATGCGGGTTCCGAATAGTTTTCCTCGTCTTCGGGATCGCCGCCTTCCGGTCCCGTTGTCTCGTGATACCCCGGCGGAAGGGATCGGAAAATGTTGACTCTTACCATCTTGATCATCTCTCCGAGACACACATCGGCGATCTTGCCCGTTCCGGACTGGATGAAATCGACGAGTTCAATTAATGTTTGCCGCTTGATCTCCTTCTGTCGTACCGATTTCAAGGAGTCCGTGAAATCGAATTGGAAGCAACAAATCTGTAATTTTCGTAAGAACAGAGTCTGCCTCTCTGATTTGGAGACGTCTTTGAATAACGGCAGGGGTTCCACCTTCGTCATCGGAGGGAGGCTTGGTAGCGGGTCACGGGGACTCGGTAACTGACCCGATCCGAGTGTACCGGATCCATTCACGGGTGCATCCGGTGCGTCAGCTTTAGAATGCTTCCGTTGTCCTCCTTTCCTAAAATTCTTAAACATTTTGGATTGAAAACAACTGAATCGATCAATCGGAATAGATATTAAACATCCGACACTAGTGATTTTTGAAGTTTCGATGACACTACTTACATCAAACAATTCTCTATAACTAAAATATTAATAAATTATAAGATTTTCTAATTCTGATCTGAAATCCTATTAACAAATCAAACAACGATGACGAAATAAAAAAAAAGTGAAAAAATATTTAAAATATCATGATATTATAAATAAAATTTTAAATAAAAATGAATTAACTTTTTTTTGACGCTGTCTTTTATACACGTGGCTTGGAGATAAGAATCGGTAAAATCCAATTTCCACGTGGAAGTGAAAAAGAGAGGAGAACTTTTTAGTTCAATCAAAGTTTATTGGATTAATTATGTTAGACGTCCTTCAATTATGATCCAAATGTGGTTCTATTTTTTTTAATAGTACGAGATAGATTACAAGATAGTATTTATTCAAAACTCTTTTAATCAATTGACAATAGACACACTTAGACGTAACTGCTCGACCTTAAATTCTCTAGAAAAAACGATATTTCCTTTAACCATTGAGACCATTTGAAGAATTTATTCTAAATTTAATTTTAACCAATTTCTCAAACTATTATTATCTTATCAATCAGATATTTCTATTAATTTAATTATTAGTTTACACATTGAAAATCAATTTTAATCTGACATAGAATATATTAAAATATATTGATCGAATTTTAAGTACATTTATACCTACCATATGAAACATATTGGATTAGTCGTGTTAAACAATATAAATAATTCTCCTGAATTTTAATGTTATTGTTTTTTATTATTTTAGATTCATTTTTTATTAAATTATATTGATTACAAAGTAATATCTATTCTAAATACTATCAACCATTTGACAATAAACGTTCAATTATCAATATTAATAATCGTTAGTGCTCGAATTCAGAACTTCTAAGAATAACAAATATTCATTTAACTACTGAGGTAATTTAACTCGTTCAAATTTTTTAAGGGACAGATACACACATTTGAAAAATAAGAAAAGTTTAAACGGGTATGACAAATAGAACTACGCGTCGATGGATAAGAAAAATTTCAACATCAAATTAGCCAATTATAACAATATTAGATGCCCATATGACAGAATGAAAAGCAAAAAATATTAGCAAAAAAATACATACCAATATCTATAAACATAATATAGTTTAGATACGATTATAACACAACAAAATACATAGACCCGGTACAAGTTTAAGGCTCGAGATACGTAAAGCACAATACAAATAGGATTACAATACAATAAAATCCATAGAATACACGAATAAGATTCGAATTAAAGTAAAAAAAAAAGAGCCTCATTAAAAATCCCTTCTAAACCTCCAATATAAAAAGTGTACCCAAAAGAAATATATCGTGAATTAAAGAGTCCAGACACAGAAAACCACACACAAAGGATAGAGAAACGTACGAGTTCAGCCAAAAACCATAAACAAAAGACAGGGAAGCAGATATGGAAACCAAGTCCCTGGCAGTTTACCAAAGATCTTTCTGCAAATGCAAACTACTCTTTGATTTACAACCATGAGAGTTCGGCCGTATACGATTCCCAAACCTTTGCCTTTTTAATTCCCGTGATAACTCAGGTAGGCACGCAAGTTTTTCTCCAGCTTTTCATATGCTAATCGCACATGAAAACCATTTTGCTTGGCGTAATTGAACGTGGCCGCCCACTTTTTAAACATGTTACACATATCCCCCTCCATTTCATCGACTTTCAAATCTTTCATCTCTTTGATGGCAGCAGAGAGCAGAACTCGGATACATGGGTTGTTAATCTGTTTACCAATAGCCTCTTCAATTTCCACAGCAATATGTTCCAGGTGGTCCGGAGTTTTCCCCCAGCCAGCTCTGTTCAATGCCTCTGGCAAGCCCTCGAATTCTGGAAAATCCACTTTGTTGTTCTCTTCGTTGTAAAGTTGGTTCTTAAAATTAATAAATTTAGTGGGTAAATCAACCAGAGTTGATAAGCTTCCATGATCTGGATTTTGATCAAGTTCTTTGATATCAAATGGTAATCCAGAAGCCAACTAAAACAATAAACATGAAAACATGTCATCAAAACAATGATATATTAGTTCTATGAATCTATGTACACCGGAAACTGGAAATTATATATATATATATATATATATATATATATATATCTCGTACCTTATCTCTTAGATCCTTTGGGCTGTAATCCTGAAATTTACGAGATAAATAAATAAATGATCAAGATGTAAGCAAAGGAAAGTCTAAGGTATGGATGGAGAATAAATTAACAGACACATTTGGATATAAGTATCAAATATGACGACTACATGTGAAAAAGCTTCGAAAAAGTTGAACATACATGCTTCAGGAATGAATCCATATTCAACACTTGCACTCAAATTCAAGTAACAGCTGAAAATGACTTTGTAAAACGGATCTAGAACAGGGGAAAGACGATATGCTTTTAATGTGATTTATAAACAAGAAATGTTCATCTTTTTTCAAGAATAATAGTACTACGTTGGTTAATATCAATGACAAGGAACATGCATACCATATTCTTAATGAAGATTTCATCAAGGCTCCTTGCTTTTTCCAGATCCTGAAACGCCAAGTTAAAATGTTAAATTAGAGATTCAGGTTGTGAAATCTATCATGATAACTAGATTTGTGAACATAAGCGTACCCGGCAGATTTGTTTTAACTCCTCCCTTGCGTTTTCCATTTTCTGAAAAACAAAGTTACAATGTTAAACTGGGGTTTAGATCATGAAATCAAACTTTTAGATCTAGGAACAGTAGCTTACCTGTAGGAAGACATTTAACCTATTGTGTGCACCCACCAATCTCTTCTTCGCCACTTCTTCTGTTAATCTACCTTTCTCGTGTTTGACTGGTATGTTCTTGATATATCGATCAATTCTTTTAAGTTTAGCTCTCATAGCTTTCCAATCTGTTTTCAATGTTTGGGCTCTAGCTGTCCATGGCTTTTTTATTTGATCGTAGGTGAGGAATAATTCACCTAGCAGGGCCATCACCTTAAAACATACAGACAGTGTTAATGCAAGGATTCAAGGTATTATCCCGTTCAAGAAAAGGCACTTCATAAGAAAAGTATAGGCCTTTGCTTATAGAGGCCATAGTTCAATAATTTCAATTACTAGTTGATAGACTTTAAGGTATTATTCCCTTTAGAAGGGAGAACTGTCCTCACAGTTGTATCTAATAAGAAAAGGTGAAGGTAGAAAGAACCCTTGCTTTATAAACAGAGTCCAATTCTTTCTAATTAATGTGGAAATTTTTGCCTTCGACATATATGTATATAATAAATAACAATAATGTGAATTGAATATGAAGTACTAAGTTCAGGTAAGAGAATTTACGCTCTCCGTCCTTTTGGAGACTCGATCTGTCAAAATTTTCGCACTTCCCCCCACAGATTTCTCCTTGATATGCTCTTCATAACTCACTCGCACTGCTTTACTGGTCGGTGCTGATTCACCGTTAACAATGGTTCTTCTACGCCGGGACTGTTTCATTTTGCCTTTTCCTTTAGCTTTTGATGAGTCATCAGAAACTAATTCCCGGCCTCTTTTCTTGCTCCCACTCGGCATCGAGCTCAGTGAGTTCACCTGGTTGTCATTTGGCAACAATTGTTGCCCACACACTCCATGTTGGTCTCTTTTGTTGCTTCCACTTGGCATCGACCCGAATGAGTTCAGCTGGTTGTCATCGGACAACAACATCGCTCCATGGCAGTCTCTCATGTTGCCTTCACTTGGCATCGGGATCAACAAGTTCTCCTGGTTTTCATCAGGCGGTCCATGTGCTCGAAGTGACTGTGCAAACTTATTTACAGACAAAGCACAAACATAGTTGTTGTCGCTGTACGGATCAATGTCAGGGCTGCTGATCATGCACGGGTCTGGGAAATTTAGCTCAGATCAGACGAAATCATTGGGTAGAAAACAGCCAAAAACATTAATGATTTTTCCCATTTGCAGAACAAAAATAGAAAGAAGCAAGTCAAGGACACTGACATTTCTTCAAACAATTAGACATAAACTAACAAGACGATATGAAACGAGATTTCCTCGAGCAATTAAAGAAACCAGCATTAAAGGCCATACATGTGTGTGTGTAAACAGAAGCAGGAAACAACAAGGTTGCCTGCTGTAGGCCATACTTTTCTTGGCCGTTGTGCCTTTTCCACTTACCAAGTTGAAGATGTCCTGGTGATGGGTAATCAGAAACCGAGAGGTCGTTGGAAGGATTCAAATCAGAGCTGCTCATCTTGTACTGATCTGGTAAATTTAGCTCAGGTCAGATCAAATCACTAAATCAAAAACAGCCAAAAATACTATCCATCTTCCCCAATTCAGAACAAAAAAAGAAAGAATCAAGCAATTGAACAAAACCTATATATTCCGTCAAAACAACAGATATATAAACTATAAACTAAGAAAACGAAAGATACGCAATGAAATGAAGTTTCATCAAGTAAACTAAAGAAACCATAAAAGGAAATTACATAAAATCTAGAGCAAGATTTGATAAATGAACTAATAAATTCAGTAGAAGCACTTACTGCTTTAGTGTAGTGAAGAGAAGAGCGGAGAAGGGCCGGCTGCCGAAGAGTAAAGCGAAAGAAAAGAAGGAAGCCATAGACACGGAGGATTTTAATTAAAGGGGAATTGCCGTTAGAGAACGCGCGAGACTGCAAGTTTGCCTATATAATTTGAAGCGCGGAGACTTTTCACTTGAAGATGGTTTAATCAGGCAACTCGATCTGACCACTGATACAGTTGGTTAAAGTACAAGGCTCCTAACTTTAAGGTTATAAGGTTTTTAATTTTGTAGTCAGATTAAGTTTCACGATGGTCAATTTAAAATTTTGACTGTCTATTATTCTACTTTTCTTTATCTCATTACACATGAGAATACGTTAAATAATTTATATAATAAATAAATGGAAAAAGTATCTCTACCTTTTTACATTTGTATTTTTTATCAAAATTAATATGTAAAATTATTTTAGTTAGTCCAAATAGGTACGTAAAATATTTTTTTTATCTAAGTACTTAAAATATTTTTAATTAATGTTCATCTATCATCTTTTTTAGAACTTAGATGAAATTTTTTAAATAATTTAAGTACCTATTTTAATATAAAATACTTTAAGTACTTATTTTAAATTAAAAAATTAGATATTTATTTTGACTAAAAAATTATTTTAGATACTTTAATAAAAAAAATGAATATACTTCAAATACTTATTTATGATATAAGCCAAGAACATTTCAACTTTCAAGTAATTCAATCAGTTAACATATTATAATTTTTTAAATATAATTAATTTAATTATTCAATTAAAATATTATTTCAAACGGATATTGTTTTGGTGGGCTTCGATCTTTGCTACTTTTAATCCTTTTATTTTTCCCGAGTTTTCTTTTTATCCACTTTAGTACTTAATGTTTAGAGTGTGTTTGGGTGGGGGAATGTGAGATTCTCATGAGAATGGAATCCATATTCTCCCGTTTGGTTGGCCGAGAATGTTATTCCCGGTAATCTTACATTACCAATAGTGGATTTTTTGGGATATATTACTAGGAATGTCATTACCTCTCTTTCCTTAGGTATTGTTGGATTACCGGCGTTTTGGACTTAAAATGCCCTTATATTTTTTTCTTCAAAAATATCCTTATTCTGTCATTGAATAATAAAAATTCTACGAATGTTAAATTACAAATTTATCCTTAAACTATTTTAGATTTACAAAAAATATATATATATAATTAAAATTTTATATGAAGTTCAGGATTAAAATAAAATTTCACCATTTTATTAAACCTTTTTATATTTTTAATTTTGTAAAAAAATTATATAAATTTTATGAATTTAAATTTTTTAAAGGAAATATATAAATATTTTCCAACTTGTTAAAAAACAAATATATAATAAGGACAATTTGGTCAAATATACATTCCAATAATATTTTATTCCTCTAACCAAACACGGTAATCTTACATTCCTGCTAAACCAACCAAACACAAATTATAACATTTCCAGTAATCCTATTCCCTGGTAATCTTTTATTCTCACTTATAATCTTTTATTTCGACTGGTAATCTTACATTCCGTGAACCAAACACAACCTTATAATTTTTTTAATAAATTACATAAACGGTAATTTATGTTTGAGTAATTCCCCCCCCCCCCGGATATAACTATATTACAAGACTTGGAATTATCAAATTAGAGCAAATGAACGAAATGTACAGCTTATATATAGAAATTAATAATATAATTTGATTTAATATATTTTATACATTATAATTTGATTCAAGATTAAAAGTTTACAATCTCGAAAATATAAAATATGTAATAATTCACGTTAATTTAACAAATATCTAAGTGATAATTTTTTTCTTCTAAAATGGCTAAGAACCAAAATATCATTATACAAAAAATAATTATTTTTATTCTAATATTGTTTTATAAAATAGTGTGGATAAGATAAATATATTTAAGATTTCAGATAATTATTTTAAAAAAAATCTTTAACCGGCTAAAAACACTGAATTTAAGCCACTGTCAAACTCTCTAATTTCAATTATAAACATAATTAACAAGAAAATTAACCGAAAAATAAGAAGAAGAAAAAAAAATCAATAAGTCTTCCTGCATCGTCACTAATCGTGATAAGCAGTGGGGATGCACTAAGCCTCTATAGGAGTCGAATACATCCTTATTATTTTGGAAAAGTGGTTAAATTTATCTGATGGCATAAGGTCTTCCCCATTGGAACTTGTAGGACCTTCAGAGTTGTCACAGTTTTCTCTCTGGTGATTCTGGGATTGGCTTGTTTCTACCTTTGAGATCTCATTTGTAGACATGTTTTGATGACTGTAAACTTCTTGCAACCTGGCAGATCCAACCATCTCTAAAAGCTGTACAAAAGAAGTAGAGCTATTCAGCACGTCAAACATAGGTCGCTTAGTATATTCACCCGCTTCCGAGTTGCTCTCTGAGCATAATGCTCTTCTTTCAGCAGTGTGAACCAATGAAAACTCCACAGAGGTTTCAGATGAAACCACAGAATTTTGAGATGAGAGGACATCATTTGCTTCTCCTCCTCCTTTGGAACATTCACTTTCCCCCCTGATAGTTTCCATGTTCATTCTGCTTATAGTGGAGTCACAACATGTACTCAAACCACTTCCAGAAGAGTCCAGCAACTTGCACTTTGGTTCATTTATTGAGCTTACTGTAGCAGCACATTTCCAGACAATTCCTTGCTGTTGACAACCTCTTTTTCTTCAGAGTCTTGATACCCATCAACAGTCATCGAACTTTGGTCACCAACTGGTTGAATTAATATACAGTCTTCTGGCTCCAAGACATAGAAGTCTGCTCCATTTGCTAAGCTTGTTCCCTCTTGATGATACTTGTCCTTGCCTTTTGATTTGAGAGGAAAGCGAGTGGCAAGAGACATGAATGCAGAACTGTCAAAGTTTGAACAAAAATTAAAATATTTCCTTTTACTGTTGTGGCTCATTAAAGGTTCTTAGGGGACTTTAGCTTACCTGGAAAGATGGTCAGAGACATTTTGAGTAAGAAAAACTCCAACTACAGAGTCCAAGACTGATCCTTTCCATGGAGAGAAGCGTCTATCCCCTGTAGAAATGACATTGAACTCTCATGAAGGAAACAAAGGTAAGAGAGATCATGTCTTCTAAATTCTAATATATAAACATGAAACAAGTTCACTGAGATACATGTCATGGTAGATCCCGTTACACTTAGCTGTTATACAGAGATAACTTGTGCAATTTATGTTTTTATAGAGAAATTCCCCACCTTTCCCCCTCTGTTCCCTTTTTTTGAACACCTCTCTGCATAACGTACAATCCTTCTATTTCTATTTATATAGGCACTGATAAGTGGGACAGAAGGGTTCAATAGTGCCATTTACAGCAATAATATTTACCTGAACCTCATTTCATAGCATGATAAACACTATTAATCATTAAAATAATCTATCTAATTAAGTGTTTTAACAAATGCTTGTAAAACATGTCCTCTAAGAGTGCTATCAAGGAAAATATTAGAAAACTATGTTACCTTTTACAAGGTTCATACGTGCAATAAATGAGTCTGCACGTCCACTGAATACTCTCCTTTCTTCCTCCCACCATTTTGCCTTCTCTTCATCAGTTCCATCAATACCTTCATTATTGATATTTTCTAAGAGAAGCTTCCAAACTCTAGTTGTCTCTTCATCCAGGTTGACCTTAGGCCGTGGGCGACGTTTTCTAGTTGGCAGAAATGGTACAATGGTTCCATCTCTATAAACAACAAGTGCATTCTGCTCTTGGTATCTCATAATATAAGGGACAAGTGCATTCTGCTCTTGATATGCAATTGCGCTACCTTCCCTATTAATGTCCAATTGGTTGAACTGTTCAAGAAGTGCATCAACAGAGAAAAACTGTTTCCATATTTCTTCTGGAGAGGAACCTGCATTAAGTTGATTACATGAGTTAAAAGGTTTGACAGATATGGCAAATTACTCAAAGATCTAAAAGTTACTTGAAGAGATGATGTTAGTACTTTATTGGCATACCTAAATTTTTTTAAGAAAACTGGTTTTGATTTGATAAGGCGAGTTTCATGTGCATTTTTGCTTCACTCGTACCAGAAAATGCTGAATTTACGAAACAGTTTGTCTTCTTTGGTCTCTTTGTTTTTGCCAATTTTGCATGCATTTCTGTGGCAATGGCTTCTATGCTTGTATGAGATTTCCCTGTATTTGCAACTTGTCTTATGTCATAATCAACAGGTGACTGATTGCTGCAGCCTTCTGGTGCAATGCCATTAAGTGAAGCCAAATCTCGAATCCCTGTGGTTCCTACAACTATCTTTCTCTTTGGACTCTCTGTTTGATTTGGAGCTATGATGCAATTAAAAGTTTGCAACTTATTCAGAGAAAAGTTCATTCCTGGGTCATGTTTTGTTGAAACAACAACGTGGGTATTTAGTTCACCCTTATCTGCCAGACATGCTTCAGCAGGAGTGAGATTTTCTGCAGCAGTGAGGGGTGATGGTGCCCTAGATGCGGCCAAGTTTTGTTCTTTATCAGTTTTCTTTCTCCTGTGAAATTTTGGATATTGCATCCCTAGTATCATCTGGTATACAGATAAATTATTGTATTGACTCCCATGTGAATTCACTGCACTGGTATGTGCTTGTTGAGTGGCTGCTGACTTATTTGCTTGCCCTCCCTCCGGTAGCAAGCTGCTTCTGCACTTAGTGTCAATCGGGCTTCTTGCTGGAAACTGAGCATCGGATTCCAACTCAGTTTGTTGGTTTATTTTTAGTCCATCATGGGCAGTAGCTCTATGTTTTCCTTTCTCATTATTTAGCTTCTGGGGATGAGTATTTCGTCTTCTATGGGAAGGAGTCCTCTTGTCTGGAAGTGTTGTGCCTGGTGCTTGATCTTCAGGCAAAGATAAACAATCTTTCAGCGTTTGATTTACAGATTGGTTTAGTTCAAAGAAAATGCCTGTTTCTGTCTTTTTTGCTGTCACTTCAATTCTGTCAGAAACTGAATCATTGACTTCGATTGACTTCCTTCTTTCCACAGGTTTTCTGTCCCTGAACTAGAATTTAAATAACTGGCTGGCTTGCCTGCAGAAGTTTCATCTCTTTCTTTCCCTTCTATGCCAAAATCTAAGGCCCTTCTGCATGTTTTCTTATTATGCTCGAGTCTCTCTGGATTAGTAGTCCCCTTTCCACTTTCTTCTTGTGTGGGAACCATGGAGTCTTTGTTAAGTACCTTTCTTCGCACATACTTCCTCTTCCCTGTTGGTTTATCTGCAATTGCTTCTCCCGGGGGGGGGGGTCGATGTGTCGTTTTTCATTTTATTTTTCCGTACATATTTCCTCTTACCAGTTGGGGTTTCCTGAGGACCATTAGGCTTTGGAGTGACCGGCTTTCTAGGTTTGCCCCCGTAGTTACCTTAGGCATGTGCTTTCTCTTCCTTTGTTTCAGCTGCAGTGTTGTGCCTTTCTAGTTCAGCAAGATGGCTATCTGCTATTCAGGATTCTGATTTCCCTTGCTCAGTATAGTTGTCAGGGATGACACTGAAACAGGCATTTGGAGCTCTTTACTGCATTGAATTCCATCCACATCAACTCTTAACGTCAACGAGCACATTTGCTTGCTCATCTCTCTTCTCAGTTCTGATCTCCACGTATAAATTTCCTATCTCTGGTGTGATTGGGGCAAAATCAGAGATGCCCGTCGGAGAGAACGCTCCCCTTGCCCCAGCAGACAGATTAAGGTCATAACCGTATAGATTCTTCGGAGGAATGACACCTGGAAACAATGTAAGTTCAACCTCATCAGGACCGGCTCGGGTATTTTTTTTTACCCGGGGCGAGATAAAGGAAATGAGCCCATAATTTTAAAAAATTATAAAAAATATATAGTATAAAATTAATATTATTATTTTTATTAAAATAAATAAATAATAATTAATTATCATCTTAAAAATATCAAAAAAAAATAATTAAAGCACACAAAAATTTATAAAAACATTGTCTTCGAGCATTTTTTAATACAAAATCATAGCGTCAACATCAATATTTTTCAACATATTTTTTTCATTACATAACATAAGTAGCTCATTCAATCTTTCTTGTGACATTGTTAACCTCAAGTAATTTTTCAACAATTTTAGCTTAGAAAAACTTCTCTTAATTTATTATGAGAAAAAAATAATCTCTAACTTATGAGAAAAAATAATCTTTAATTTAGAAAAACATTTTCATTTCAGAAAATGAACCCGCATGGCCATATGTGAACCCGCATGACCAATCTTGACTATTTTTTTGGTCGAGTCAAAATAAAAAAATAAGCCCCTAATTCAAAAATAAAATAAAATATGTAATATAAAATTTATATTAGAATTGTTTTATTAAATTAAACAAACAATAATTTAATATAATGTCAAAAATATATTTAAGTATACAAATACTTATAAAAACATTGACTTCTAGCATTTCCTAATGTAGAATCATTGATTTTAGTGTAAAAATATTATCTCGTGGAAAAACATTTCTTAAATTAAACATCATGTTTAAGCATTTCTAAAATACATATTTTCTTTCTAAAATGAAACATCAGGTACCAAAATATTAAAAAAATCAAGTGACTATTTAGTCAAATCTCATATGTTTTTTTATCTTAAAAAACGTTGAATATGTTTTATTTAGTCAACTAATAAAATTATTGATCAAAATATATACTAAATTTAAAAAATATTATTTTATTTGGTTAAGTTATTGTATATATTTTACACCTAAGTAAGCCCTTACTCTAGGTATACATTAACTAGATTAAAGCTGGAAGACTTATTTTGATATATAAAACAAAGGTGATGGACTTATTTGAATATAAATTAAAAATGAGGGTATATTGTTAAAATATACAAAAATAGAACTTATCTAAAATTATCTCTCCCTTTTTTTATATACTTCTGCCACAAAAACTAGAGAGAATGTGCGAACTTAAATTGTTAAACCCCAAAACAAAAATAAAAACCCCCACTTCACCATTGCCGCCGTATTTGAAAGAGCTCTCACAGTTCTGATCATGGAAGACGGCGCTTCTTTCTTGTTCGCCGGAACTAGCTTCAACAAAAAGAAGTACGCCAGCGAGATCGCCCGGTTTAAGGTGTGTTTGTTCTTCACTTGTTTTTCCACAATTTTACTGTGGAGTTCGTTGTTTAATTGAATATTTTATTCTCTTCGGTTTCGTTTAGGAGAAAAAAGAAACTGAAAACAAATTCGATTATTTGAGCTCGTTCGAACGTGCAAATCCAGATTCAGAGGAAGCTACGGTTTCTACCAAAAAACGAAAGCGTAAACAAGGAGCTTCAGGTATTTCTTTTTCTTTTACCTTTTTTTTAATTTATTAGCTGCTATATTGAATCTCATATTCTGGATTTTTTTTGATTGATTGGAACATAGAAGCGGTGGAAGGATTTAATGTCTTTAAGAGTTCAATAAAAGCATCGGTATCAAGCGAAGTGAATAAAACAGATGAGGAAGAAGATAAACTTTCCAAAGAAAAGAAGAAATTAAACCGAAAATTGGAGGTTTGCTTCTTAAAATCCATGCATGAATTGCAGTTTTGCGTAGTATCTTTGATATAGTTTTCATAATTTTGATGTTGAGATTAGGCTGATTCGATCCTGCGGAAAAAGTATAATATTCATGTCTCTGGGAATAATGTTGCGACTCCACTGAAGAGTTTTGCGGAGTTAAGCTCAGTGTATGTGCTCCTTTGTATTCTGTTTAAAATATTAGTTGACATTGACCTTGTCTTTTGGTTGCATGAGTTGAGATTTTCTTGAATTATGCAGATATGGATGTGAATCTTACTTATTGCAGAATTTTGCTAAACTTGGATTTAAAGAGCCAACACCAATTCAACGGCAGGCTATCCCGATTCTTCTATCTGTATGTTCTTTTATTTACCTACTGCTACTTTTATTCCTTGCATTTTTTTTGGTTGGCAATTAGCCTATGCAGTAAAAATATCAGTATTTGACTGTTTTTGCTTTATATATATTCAGTAAAGTCTTTTACTGGCTGAAAACTGGAACACTTTTGTCATTGTTTGTGAAGGGACGAGAATGCTTTGCTTGTGCTCCAACTGGATCTGGAAAAACCTTGGCTTTTGTATCACCCATGCTTCTGAAACTGAAGGTATCTTTCCTTTGAATAAATTTTAGTAATTTTTTGCTGAAGTTATTGCCAAGTTTTCTGATCAATTTTCTTCATCTATCAGCATGCATCAACTGAAGGCGTTAGGGCTGTTATTTTGTGTCCCACTCGTGAGCTAGCTGCCCAGACAACCAGAGAGTGCAAAAAACTTGCAGAAGGCAATAAGTTTTATATGAAATTATTGACTAAAAAGATCATAAGAAGTGGGGATTTATCAAAGCTTCGTTGTGATATACTTATATCCACACCACTTCGCTTGCGTTCAGCTATCAAGAAAAAGAAACTTGATTTGAGCAGGTTTGGGTTATAAATTGTCTTGCCAAAACATTTATTTTCTCATTTTAGATTGTAGAGAGACCAATAGGATGAATGTGTAGGAAAGGAGATGTTAAAAGCTCTTTCGACACTACTAATTATTTGATTATTTCTGGTTTATTATAACTATTTATTTGAATGTTTTTTAGTGCTCATGATTTTGGGAAAACTATGCTTAGAACATCTTGTTTTTATCAGAATGGATAGAATAGTCTGAATGTTTCAAGGTTGAACATTAATTTTGAATCTAAACTGCTTTCTTGATACAAATTTTCTCTCTTCAGGGTTGAATATCTTGTCCTGGATGAGTCTGACAAACTGTTTGAGCTTGGCTTGATAAAGCAGATTGATGCTGTGGTCAAAGCATGTTCTAATCCTTCAATAATACGCTCATTATTTAGTGCTACTTTACCTGATTCTGTTGAGGAACTTGCACGCACCATAATGCATGATGCTGTTCGAGTTATTATTGGGCGAAAGTAAGTACGGGATCATTATCTCTCAACAGTGAAGATGAATCCTCTTTGACATACTTCAACTTTTTTATATTTATCCAGGAATACAGCCTCTGATTCTGTTAATCAAAAGTTAGTTTTTGCTGGAACTGAAGAAGGGAAACTCCTTGCACTTCGTCAGAGTTTTCAAGAGGTATGCCGCTTAAATGGATGTTGAGAATGCAATTTCTCTTGCAATTATGGTCACTTCCCAACATTCTGATATATCATAGACAATCCACCTTATTTACTCTTAGAAATTGTGTTCCGTTATCTTGTTCATGGACTAGTGTCTGACCCATGGATATGGGGACAAGGATCCTTCAAATACATGGAAACCAAAGAAAAGTCTAACCATACCTGTCTTGTATACCTACCCGTTTCCGACACTCGTACACGCCTCTGAGCAACATAGGTTGTACCGATATCCCTTGTTTTATTTATTGCATTAGCAATATTTTGCTTGAAAGGATATGAGCATAAAAAATCCATTTTCTTTTCTTGGTATCCATTTTTTCATCTGGAGTATGTCTTAACCCTATTCTTGCTTTTGTATTCTAACATGCTTGGCAGCAGAAATTGGATCCACCGGTTTTGATCTTTGTCCAAAGCAAAGAACGGGCGAAGGAACTGTATGAAGAGCTGAAATTTGATAATATTAGAGCTAGTGTCATCCATTCCGACTTATCTGAAATACAGGTAAAGGCTATTTCTGTAACATCCGCACTATCGGGTTAGTGACCAAATTGTAAAGTTTTAGAATTTGGTGACTAAAGTAGAAGAATGAAAGAATTCAATGATTATTTGAATATATATATTGAAGGTTATTTGGTAATTATTAAAGGAAATTAAGGGTATTATGGTCATTTGACCAGAAAGATTTTTTATAATTTTTTTAAAGGGTAATAAGCACGTAGGAAGAAGAGTCCAGAGCATTCTTCAGTCTTCTTCCTCCTCTCAACCGTGAAGCTTGGTATAAGGTAAGTGAGTCTTTAGTTGGTTAATTCTTTCGTTTTAAAGCTTGTTTTGATTCTTGGGATATTAAGAAAGATTAAGGAAAGCTTTAGGTGGCTTAAACCTCAAAGATTAACAAGTTATGAGAAATTAAGAAAAATGAGTTTTTAAGTGAATTTTTGATATGGAAGGAGTTAATAGATTGTGAAGTTGAATTTGACTGGTCAAGGATTAAATTAAGAGATATGAAGTGATAGAATGGGTTTTAGAACATGTTGGAAATTTAGTGTGATTCTTGAATGACATGTAAAGGATAGAATTTGGAGTTTAAAGAAGTGATTATGGAGTAGAAATGAGTTTAAGTATGTGTTTGAAAGTTAGGAATATTAAAGGGAATGAAGTATGATATGTTGAGCTGAAAATGAAGGATTTTCGAGCTCAAAATATGATTTCTGGGCAAGGGGAATCGGTACCCATTCAAGGGGAACCGATACCCCTTCAAACGAACAAGAATTTCCAGTATGTCATGGGGGAACCGATACCCCCATAGGGGGGAACCGATTCCCCCTAAAGGAAAATTGGGAATATGGGTTTAATTAGTTAGTTTAAGTTGCTAGTATCCAATTACAAGGTGTAGGTATCTAATGATGGTCTCGAAATGTACGTTTATGTAGATTCTACGCATAAAGCAATTCCGGAACGTTTGGCAAGTAAGATCGATCAAGGGAAAGATAAGAGATTGGAATTGACTAGTGAGGCCCAGGTGAGTGCATATTCGATAGTATATGATGTGCGATGGGAATAAGACTTGCGATGAGTCTATTTCCTGAAGTGTTACACATGAATGCATGATTAAAGACATGAGTTGAATATGCATGTATGTATGCTTGATTATATGGATCGATCTGTTCTTTTGTGTTAGATGATAAAGTATAAGTAATTACATAAGAAAGGTTATGAATTAGATGAGATGTAAACTATGTGATCATAGTAAAATATAATTATATTATTATATGATAAGTGAAATAAGCTGGATAATATTGATCTATAGGATGAAGTGAGAATAGTACACTAACTAGGAGATTTGAACATAAATGATAAGATGAATATATAAGATAAGCTAGATGGGAAAGATTCATATGTTTAAATAAAGCTATAACACATAGGTTGAATGATAGAAATTTGTGAAGTTATATGAGAATATTATACGAGTTATATGAAATTGAATTAAGTAAACAGATTAGATTATACATAAAGAAATAATAGAAGTGAGATGTGTTTATAAGTCTGACAGAGATGAATATGAATATGAATTATAAGAGTGCTATATTATTTATATTATGATAAATCTTGAGGATATATATATATATAGATATGAAATGAAATGAAATGAGTTATATGAATACATAATTATGTGATGAAATGGTGGATTACCTGAACATGTGAATATATATATAGGTCTAAGAGAAGGCATAAGATTAAGATATAAGCAATGTGACTATAAGTATATATATGTGCTCTAAGTGATATGACTTATAGGTATTTCTATTAATATGTTACATAATATGTTATGGATGTTAAATGAATTATGTGATGGTATAAGAAATGATATGAAATATATATATATATGTGAAAACAAGTATATGTTATGAGATAAGACTTATGACTATAAGCTACGGGAAAGTGTTCTAGGTGTTTCGATGTATTATATGAAGTATATGATCTTATGTGAACAAGATATGATAAGTATGTTTATATGAATAAAGGTGATTGGGTGAGAAATGATAAAAATTATATGAAAACATGACATATGTGACATGTGAATTATATGGAAATGATCTACGTGTAAGTGAACTACGGGACTATGTGATCATATGAAAAGAAGCTATGTGATAAGTGATATGTGAAAGTGAATTACAAGTTTATGTGAATATTTGAAATGAAATAAATGATAACGCCCATGTTATGTGTCATGAGAGCTAGGGGTATAGTTGGCATGCCAAGAGTCGAGGGTCTACTCGGTTCTTTAGGACATATGTATATCCTTTGGAACCTGTGTGAAGTCTTGAAAGACACATACTTGATCCATAGTATATGTATATGATTCTTAAGGAATTCTATGTGGTCCTTATGGACATCATTATATGGCACTACGGTGCAATTCTACGGGCACTTCGGTGCAATTCTACGGGGCACTTCGGTGCATTTTATACGAGCTGTGGTGACAGCATAGTGCACAACCTCTATAGACTCACATATCGATAGTTCTCACATATGTACATGGGCTAATCCAGAGATATGAACAAATATAAGTTAGTGGTATGATAAATGCTATAGAAATGATATGATGTTGCGTGTGCATAGTGTTTGATTGAAATAGTATGTGATTATATGATAAACTGTTAATGATGAAGTATGTGTATGCATGTATTTACTGCAATTAATCTGATATGATTTATACGATATGAAAAATGCATGAAATTGCTGTAACATGATAGAATAGATCATGCATGTATCAATATAGGTTTTAAAGTGCATTATAAGTTGTTATGCCTCACTAAGTCTTCGACTTAGCGTGTGATTGTTTCACACGTAGGTTTCGAGAAGAGTAAGGAGTGATGCGGGGCAAAACAGATCAGTTTTCCTTACCAAAAGATCAGATCAGAAATATTTGACAAAGTATGTTTTTGGTTATGTATAAAGTGTTGGCATGTAATAAGTCATTAAGTACGAGCACTCTGATAAAGTCTGTATTTTGTTTTAAATAAAGTTTTAAATTTCCCGGGATTTTTCTTAAGAGTCAAGGTTTAAAAAGTCAATGTGACACTTCGGACTCGTATCCGGGTCGGATACGGGTTGGGGGTGTTACAATTTCCATGCTTATTAACCATGCGGGATTCATTCTTGTTTTGTTTTCCGCCCGCACCAACAGAAGAATTCTAATTTTTAAATTTACTTGGTCCGGACATCTTATAATTTGAATGCAGCGTGAAAATGTTGTTAATGACTTCCGGGCTGGCAAAACATGGGTTTTGATTGCCACTGATGTCATTGCCCGTGGTATGGATTTCAAGGGTGTCAATTGTGTGATTAATTACGATTTTCCAGATTCCGCTGCTGCTTACATTCACCGAATCGGTATGCTGCAGACCTTGCTTGTTAAACAGATGGAAATAGATTTTTTTTGTGTGTGGTTATTTTAACCAAGTTTAATTGATGTCTCACATAGGTCGGTCCGGTAGAGCAGGGAGGACCGGAGAAGCTATTACTTTCTACACAGAAGATGATGTTCCGTTTTTGCGTAACATAGCTAATGTGATGTCAGCATCTGGCTGTGAGGTCCCATCCTGGATCATGGCCATGCGTAAGCTAAGGTGGAAGAAGCATCGGCCAAAACGAGAGTCGATTTTAACTATACCAGATAATGTGGAAGATTAAACGATTTGCACCAGTTTTTTCGTACTTTTATCGTAGAGCTCTTTATTTCATAACTTCTTGTCTTATTGGATTTTTATCCGTTTGGTGCTCCAACCATTGCGGTGAAGATTATTTATGCCTCGATCGAGACCAAACCAGTGCGGTGAAGATTATTAATGCCTCGATCGAGACCAAAACAGATTGTTGTAGGTTTTGGGGTCAATGTTCCTACAATTTTTTATTTAGGCTATTGTTATCAAAATGCAAGACATTGTAGAGAGCTGCCCTTCCATCAGTATATGTTAAAGGCCTCCACCCTGCTTAAAAGTTACAGTTAATATATACGTGGTATTCTTATTTTCTTCTTTTTTAAAATAAGCTCATCAAGTATGTTTTGATTTTAAAAAAGAAAACTATTTGTAGTTAAAATTAGCAGAACATATTTTAAAGACTTACGGTTTAGATAAACTAAAAATATCAAATAAAAGTCAGTTTATGTTTTTTTATGCAAGGGAAAAGCATCAAATATAGAGATCACTGAATTACAGGTTTTTTATAAAGTTAATTTTTATTTTACTCTGTCTGTTTCGAAGTTTATGGTTCTTTCCAAAATTATACCCTTCAAGGTTTTATTTTTTTGGAAGTGAAACCATGCGTAATCAAAATTAACATAGGAAGCTACAATAGCAGAAATATAATATGCTTTGAGCTTAGATTATTATATACGCTTCAAAAAAAAAATTAAGTTCAAGGTTTAAACTTAAATTCTTCCTTTGAAAATATAACATGCTTTATCTTTGCATCAAACCAAGTAATTATAGTTGAATATTTTAATTATCGTATATAATAGATTATTTTTATGAATAACGTACTGAATATGGAATTCATTTCAAATTTTTTTTAATTTTAAGGGGTTTCAGAGTATTATATTTACAAATAGCGAATCCAAATAGGGATGGTCAAAATATCCGAATCTACTGGGTCCCGACCCGATAGGGGTCGGTTTTATTTGGGGGGCTCTAGACGAGTTATGTAGTGAAAAGGCGATATGGAGACGGGTTTAAAGTGAAAAATACCGACACAAACCGGTTATATATATATATATATATATTATATTTTAATAATTTTTATTTTTATATTATTTTTATATTATTAAAATATATTAGGTTTTTGGGGAGGGACGGATTCGGGGTTTTAGTCTAAAAATCAGAGCAGGTTCGAGGTAAGAAAAAACTCAAAATTCCTTGGGATGGGTCGGGTTGGGTTTTACATATATGTTTTCGGGTCGGGCCGGGTCTGTCAAAAACCCACCCCGCCCTTCCTCGTGTCCATCCCTAAATACAAATATCATATTCGTTTTACATTTTTTTAAGATTTTAGGTAATTTTTTTCTTCATATTCAAATTTGGATATTTTAGATGCCCTTCAATTATGATATAACCTCCTACACCCGGCCTATGCGTTTCGGCTAAGTCTAGCGGATTACAATAAAGATTCTGAAAGGCATTTTTCCAAAAACCTTATTCAATAATTTAAAATCATATTACAAATGACCTTTATATAAAAGTATATAATAATTAACTATAAAAACTAAATTCGTAAATATAAAACATGAAAGAGACCAGATAAAATATTACATGAAATAAATCTGTAGCATCGAAAATCAAATATCAGTAACAAAAGCAGAATTCGTCATAAAACGATAAATACTTCAAAAATAAGGTACATGTCACCATAATTAAAAACAGTTCAGAAGACAGAATATTACAACAAAATACTCTGAACTAAATGTATCAATCCTCCAAGTGCCTGATACGGAGTGTCTAATCCGAGAGTATCTGAAAGGAGTAAAACAGTTTGAAAAGTGAGCTAGAGGCTCAGTGTGTCCCAACAGTGCAGAAATAAAAACATACAGTTATGATTTTTAAAACCAGTACAGATCACAATCATTAAAACATCTTAGGAGTTTTTAATTTAAAAACTCTGCATCGTCCTCCAACCGAACGCCATGTGCAGATCCCCAGAAATGCACAACCTAAGGGAGTACCTTGGGGCCTGCGAGCCTACCCAAGACAATTCTCGGGGCCACTAAGGCTTACCTAAGAAAATTCTCAGGGCCGCAGAGCCTACCCAATGCTCAACTTAGGTCCATAAGAAATTATCAATCGGTGCTGAACCTATCAGAGGAATTACCAACAGCGACTGAACCTATCAGATAATGGGGGCATGGGGTTTTATATTTTTACTCGGGTATAGAAAGAGTGTTGCTAGAAATATATTTTTATAATATAAAAAATAAATATAGAGCACTAAGCGTAAAATAATGGGGGCATGGGGTTTTAAACATTTAAAAAAATGTTGGTGGAAGATAATAGATTAATCACCATGGGATTTAAATATTAAAAAAATGTTAGTGGCGAACAATGGATGAATCACCATGCCATAATGTATTTTTTTTATTATTTGAAATAATAGAAGGTTGGTTTTATTTTTAAATGTGGATGATTATCATGTTTGGCAGATTCATCTTCCCCGTATGTTAAACTCATTTTTCCTCATTTAAGCTAGCTTCCTCCCCTCCTCCTCCTCCTTGTTCCGGCCGGTGGTGGACAGCACCGCCACCTCCATCAGGTGCGCCTGACCTCTGCGAAGCGATCCCGACCAACCTCGCTCTGAAATCGGTCACAGATATGCTGAATCGAGAAGGGAAATAGACACTCAAAACCCCAATCGTCGTTTTGATTTTGTCGATTCTGGCCATTTCAACGACCGTCTTGTTTCACCGCCTCGATTTCAAACTCCTCATAGCTTTCCGATCAAAACCCAGTAGGTAGGTTGAGTTGAAATTGACGTTTCGTCTGTCCGCTGTAAGTAAAGTCAGATCGTTTAATTTCGATAATATTTCAGTGTTTTAGCTTGAAAACATATTATAGTTGGTGTTGGTTTAGATTGTTGTAGCTCAGGGAGTAACTGAACGTTGACCCGACCCGACCGTTGACCCGATCCGTTGACCTGACTAGAGAAATATGTAAAACATTCGGGTGATATTTTTGTAAATATTTTTAAAAGAGTGCCTAATACGTAATTAATTTCTGTTTGGTGCTATTTTGTAAATATTTTTAAAAAGAGTGCCTAATACGTAATTAATTTCTGTTCGGTGCTATTTTTGTAAATATTTTTAAAAGGGTATTATTTTTGTAAATATTTTTAAAAGGGTGTTAGTTTCGTAAATATTTTTAAAAGGGTGTTAGTTTCGTAAATATTTTTAAAAGGGTGTTAGTTTCGTAAGTATTTTTAAAAGGGTCTTAGTTTCGTAATTAATTTATGTTAAGTTGCTATTTTTGTAAAAGTTGACTGTTGATTGTGAGCACTGTTGACCAGAACTTTGACCAGCGTTGACCAGCTAGTAAATGACCGTTGATTTTGTCCGAGTATACCTATTCTGACATTTTTCGACGTCATGAGTCCGAATCCGAAGTCCGTTTTACCAAATTCAAAACCGAAAGCCTCCGAATTAGCCCGTAAACCTGAAAAAATCATATTTATCTAAGTGCTTTAATTTAGTTAATTGAACTGAATGATCAATGACTAATTATAGTTATGTTAAAGGTACTCGGGGATCTCCTGATTGTTTCACTGCTCGACCCGGTTCCTCCCGATTCGCTCGCCCACGAGAAGTTGTAAATACTCGTATAGTTCTAAAACCATGTTAGTTATTTTGTTTAGAATATTATTCCGAATATAATCCTGTTCTGATATGGCTTAGGTTCCCGTTCAGTCGAAGAGCCTAGTGAAGCTGGTGCTCGATAGATCTTCCGGACTGACCTTATTATCGATGTGTGTTCCTTATGTACAGAATAGATGTTTTAAATATCTATTTGAAATCTCATGTGCACATGATTGTTTTCTCTGATTTGAAATACAATGTTTGATCTGATTTATCTACTGAATGATTTATCTGATTCTGGATTTACTGAAATGTAAAGTATGATTGCCCGACTTATGATTTATGGATATTGGTTTAATAAACTGATGATCTGTCTGAACTCTGAATTACTGTTACTACTGGTTGCCGTCTGAAAAAATGTTTTCTACGGGGTACTCTGGGTTCTGGTATGAAGACTCTGGCATGTTCAGCCGCTGTTGGTAATTCCTATGATAGGTTCAACACCGATTGGTAATTCCTTATGGACCTAAGTCGAGCCTTGGGTAGGCTCTACGGCCCTGAGAATTTTCTTGGGTAAGCCTTAGTGGCCACGAGAATTGTCTTGGGTAAGCTCGCAGGCCCCAAGGTACTCTCTTTGGTTGTGCATTTCAGGGGATCTGCACATGGCGTTCGGTTGGAGGACGATGCGGAGTTTTTAAATTAAAAACTCCTAAGATGTTTTAATGACTGTGATCTGTATTGGTTTTAAAAATCATAACTGTATGTTTTTATTTGTGCACTGTTGGGACACACTGAGCCTCTAGCTCACTTTTCAAACTGTTTTACCCCTTTCAGATACTCTCAGATTAGACACTCCGTATCAGGCACTTGGAGGATTGGTACATTTAGTTCAAAGTATTTTGTTGTAATATTATGTCTTCTGAACTGTTTTTAATTATGGTGACATGTACCTTATTTTTGAAGTATTTATCGTTTTATGACGAATTCTGCTTTTGTTACTGATATTTGATTTTCGATGTTCCGGATTTATTTCATGTAATATTTTATCTGGTCTCTTTCATGTTTTATATTTACGAATTTAGTTTTTATAGTTAATTATTATATATTTTTATATAAAGGTCATTTGTAATATGATTTTAAATTATTGAATAAGGTTTTTGGAAAAATGTCTTTCAGAATCTTTAATGTAATCCGCTAGAGTTAGCCGAAACGCATAGACCGGGTGTAGGGGTTACAAATTTGGAGTAGAGTACTTACGCATTCGAAAATCAAATTTATTTCACTTTTTAAAATTTTAAGGAATATTCGGCTAAAACATTAATTAAGTAAAATTTAATACAAATAATATTTGGATTTTGAAAGGATTAGAATGAAGAAATCCAATTTATTATTATCCTTATAACACACCTAAAATGCTATGCTTATTAGTAATATAGGCAAAAATCTTTATCAACTTGTTTAAAGAAAAAATATTAAACTATTCATAATCGATTTAATAAATATTCATAATCAGATCTAAAAACATTTAAGATATGATTTTTAAAAGATATGAGTCGATTAAAACCGAGACTAAGAAATGCTGGATTTTGACATTCTATAATATTTGGAGTGTGTGGCACTACATAAAATCACAAAGCATGGGAGCACAGCTCTTGCATTCAAAGCAATAAGCTCTTCGGAGCCTTCCGATGAATCTTTAGGCAAACTCGCCACCGAATCGAACCCGCCTTCTCGTTCTTCAACAAGTCCGAGCCCTCGTTGGTGACACCGAGCAACCCTTCCGGCAATTACTCGGCAAACAACAACAGCTTTCCTAGCACAAATCTTATTATTAACACGGCATTCCTTCATAACTCTCCGATGCGCTCGTCGGCTATCGTTGCTTAACGCCACCGATTCTTCGCCCGCCGAGCCGACCAGCCGGACCATTCTGCAAACCCCGCAACTTTCCTTGCTACAAATCCTTGACAACTCATTGTTACCTAAGGAACAAGTAACAATGGCACCATGGAACCTTAACAGCTCATTGCCATCAACAGCCAATCTCCGAGAAACATTTGCAGACTTGGATTTAACAATCTCCTTATACTCTTCAAACCTCTTCAGAACACCGATGTTATGATTGATCTTCAATATTTTCTCGATTTTGGGCCCGGCTTTATCGTCCCAACCGGACTCGAACATGGCTTCCACGACTCGAAAAGCCGGGTCCTTTTCGCAGAGGTTCGAAACCAGACACGAATCTGTGCTGCTCGTTGAAGGGACACGATTGGGGTGTGTTAATGTTGTGTTCATGTTGGAACAAGATGAAAAAACAGAGGTTCTGGGAAATGAAGAACAGGTCCAAACATCCTTTTTGGTGTTGGATTTTGATGTATTTTCTCTATGTGAGGAAGATGGTTTTGATTTGGGTTTAAAGCATTTAATGGAGGAACTGGGATGACAGACCAGAGCAGCCATGGAAGCAGCCATTAAGATCTTTTCAGACATTTTTGTTTCTCTAAGAACACCAGAGCAGCATGGAAGCAGCCATACATACATATATATATTTGGAACACCCACGAAATCTGCAGAGACTTTAATGCATTGAATGTAAAAAAATGGCATGAAACTTACATGTTTAATGGGAGATTATAATTGCTTGAATTTGATTTCATTCTGATTTGTTTATGATTATAATTATTTAATGTATAGATCAATTAATTTAATTTTGATATTATAATTATTTAGTATAAAAGAAATCCTTTTTTATCCAATCCACTTTAATATATCAGGATTTTAACATTAGTCCTTGCAAGTTTTAAAATTTAAACATTAAATATTTTAAATCAAAAATTTTTATTAGTCAATATATTATAGTAAATAAATTATAGATTTAATTCATATCTCTTATAATTTTGTTATATTATCCTTAACCATTTAAATCAATTTAAAAATTTTAAATTTCAAAATCTATAAAGACTAAAATTAATCACATTAAAACACAAAATATAACCACAACTTACGATTAATAACAGAGTTGGACTGTTTTAACACACATATATATATATATGATAATAACTCTTAAAGCCAAAACATCTAGAAATATTTAATTAATTGGTGTTACAAGTTAATCAAATATTAATTTAATTAGAATAAATTTAAAAATAATCTTTAAATGATAATAAATATTATAATTTATTTTACCTTTTTATCTATTTTATATAATATTTAAATAAAGAGTAAAGTACACAAATGGTCCCCTTACTATAGGGTACAACTTTATTAAGTCATTTGACTATTAAAAGTAATAAAATGGTTCTCTGACTATAGAATATTGTTTTGTTAATTCTCTTGACTAGTAAAAGTTACAAAATGATCACTCGACTATTCATTATATTCCAAACTCATTCTTTTTCGTTAAAAAATGGTGGTTGTTTAAGCTGGACATCAACATGATGACTGTAATATAATAATCATTTGAGATTCTATGAAAAGATTTTATCATATCACAATAAAAAAATTAACGTTCAACTCAAAATACTGTCCATTTATTAATGGAAGAAAGGACGAGTTTGAAACATAATAAAATAGTCGGGTGACCATTTTGTAAATTTTAATAGTCTAAGGACTCAACAAAGCAACACTATATAGTCAAATGATCATTTTATAACTTTTAATAATTGAGTGACTTAATAAAGTATTATCCTATAGTTGAGGGACCATTTCTATACTTCACCCTTAAATAAAATAATTAACATTAATCATTTAAATACAATTTAACTATATAATATTATTTTTAGGGTAAATTACAAATTTGATAACTGAACTTTCATGCAATCCCTATTTTACTCACTATACTTTCAAAATTTTCAATTTGTTCACTCAACTTTTAAATTGCTCCTGTTTTGGTCACTAAACCATTAAATAGCTAACGATGTTATGGCATGTCAATCTCTACAAAAACTATGTAATTTTATATCCTACAAAAAAATAAGAGTAAATTACAAATTTGATAATTGAACTTTCATATAATTCCTATTTTACTCACTGTACTTTCAAAATTTTCAATTTGCTCACTCAACTTTATAGATTTATGTTGGGGTTAGAAAAACGGATGGTCAACGGAGGCAACGATAGTTAAAGGGAAAATCAACTGGGTTTTGGTCGGAAAGAGGAGAGGACTTCATCAGTGGCGACAGTGAGACGAACTAACGGTTGGGGTGTCGGAAAACGATGAAAACCGATGGGAAGCTTTGGTTTCCTGACGAACCTTTGAAGGCGGGGAGCCTTGATGTTGACCTCCAGGGTTTTGATCGCTGTGGCCTGACGCACACACTCGTACTGGCGGTGAAGGTCATCATTCAATAGCGACTGAGATCAATGGCAAGTCATCAAATGTTTTCCTATGATTTTACAATGAACGATGGGCTTTCATCAAATGTGAAGGGCATGGCTTCGATCGGGAGGCGACGACAATGCTGTTGGAGGTAGTGGTGTGAGCCACCACTGGTCGGAAATGGTTTTGGCAATGAGGGCAGCGGTGGAAGATCGTTGACAATGAGAAGTTTAATGGCAGAGTGAGAAAAATTAAAATTTTTGATAGTACGATGAGTAAAATATGAATAATATGAAAGTTTAATTGTCAAAATTGTAATTTATCCTAAGCCACGTCATAGCATCCGTGGCTTTTAACGATTAAAAACTATTTCTCTAAGCCAAACCATAACGGCGTGAGAAGTTTAACGGTAAAGTGACAAAAAAAACTCAATTTATAAAGTTGAATAAGCAAATTGAAAATTTTAAAAGTATGATGAGTAAAATAGGAATCATATGAAAGTTCAATCGTCAAATTTATAATTTACCCATTTTTTTAAAAGGACATGTTATCTTATTATACATGCACCATCGTGTCTAGGGTTAAGTCTCTTGAAGGTTTCAACACTTAGCGGCTACTCCTTTCCGCTTACAACTTCAATCCATAACAGTCTCTCTAATTCTCAGCCAACATGGGGTGCTTTTTCTTCTTAATTTTTGCTAAAATAAATGGCATTTCTTCTCTATTGCTTAGCTTGTCTGTGTTTCTTTTTCATTTTGAAGTGTTTAAGCTATTCCTGGAATGGTCTTTTTTTCACGAGAATTGTTGGTTTTTAAATCTGGGTTTTGGATCTTTCAATCCTTTACTAATTATGTTTTTAGCTATGATATAGATTTTGGTGTAAATAGTTATCTTATGAGTATTTGAATACTATGTTATTCGGACTTGGGTTTTGAGAATCGGATGCAGGATATATTCGATATTTTCAAACTTGTTTTGATGTACTTGGAGGGTCATAATTTATAGTAATATTCAAATGTGTTGGACACAATACTGCAAAGAGAAATTAGAAATTAGAGTAAGATGGGTGATAAAAAAAATCGTTATTGTTATTCAACCGTGTATTTAGATTAAATATTATTTTATAATCATTCTATCAATGAGTCATGTTTTATTTCAGGAAGACACGTGGAATGGGAGCCGGACGTAAGCTGAGGACCCATCGCAAGTGAAAATAAAATACACAAAAATCCAATTTTTTCAGAAAAATAAAAACAATTATTGGAAAAAATTGTGCACAAAAATTATCCAGAGAATTTGCCTTGTTATCAATGAATCGGAAGCTAAATATTGTGATAAACCGATTAAACTTGATCACTAAATCACAAAATTCATTACTAATTACCGAAAAAGCAGCTAATGCTAATTGAAATTACGTTTATTGATCAATTTCAAGCATCATTGGAAAAAATGGTACAAAATGTAGAGAAATCAATGGAACATGAAAGTTCAAGAGGAGATGATAAATGGAAACCTGAGATAGATTCAATGAAAGGCGTATCGATGAGGTAATCGTCTTCGGCCGTAACGTCGATGAGGCACAATCCTTTGATATCGAAATCGCTCTGTAACTCATAATCCCACTTTTTTTTTATTAAAAACAAATGAAGATTTAAAATTAACAAATCGAATCAAAGAATTTGATCATGGAGATGGGAAATGGAGGAGAGACGAAAGGAGAAAGGAGAAAACGGAAGTTGATTTATTTTTATTTTTGAATTTCGGAGAAATTTGGCGGTTCAAATGTAAATTAACTAATTATAGGATTAAGAAAATAATTAAGGAGAGTCGACCGTAACTATGAATACATTGCGATTTGCGTTGAATTATGTGATAATATGAGTTGGATTTTCTGTTTTCGTACTTTCTTTGATGTATATGATTAGAGATGGATATAGACCAGATTAGTTTTCTAGTCTACTCGAATCTAACTAAAGAATTATACTTCCTACTCATCAATCGATCTGAATTTAAGAAAACTTTATCCGACTCAAAATTCAATCCGATTTTACCGAAAAATAAAGAATAAACGATGAACAATGCAAGGAAAACATTTCAATAACATAACCATCAGACCAACCAGTCTTGTTAAGTATTTCATACTTTGTTCTCAACAATCAAAAGGAAATAGAAATGCCACCACCAAAACAAAACTGATACAATTAATCGTCTAGAGCAGAAAACTAAATTCACTGAGACACTCCCAACCACTTAGAGAAGTTCTCGAACTCGGTGTAATCACTGTCGGAGATCATGGTTTGATACCATGCTTTGCCAGCCGACTTGATTGCCGATGCTTCCTCCTGAAAGGAACGAGAAGAGGCAAAAGGAAGAAGAACGGGGTCAATAAACCAACATGGAAATTGAGAAAACATCAATCTCGCCCGAGAATGTAAACAAATGCAGGAACCAACTTGAATCTTAGAAAGATGCAAACATTCGACTTCATAATTTGAAAACCACCAATATGACTCCAGTGAGAAAGATAACCAAAGGGTGCCCATTTTAATTCACTTTGAGCCTCATCTCATGCTCAACATAAGGTGAAAAAACAGTGCTTAGTACTCATCTAGCATATGACCAAATGAAATGGCTCAAATTAAGTAAACAAATAGAAAAAACTAAGACTCCCACCACTTCCATTATCCGGCCAAAATCACGTGAAATTATAACATAGAGAAGGAGATGATGCAGGGACACATGACTCAAACAAGAGAAAGAGAACCACTGGATGCTATCACACAGCACGTATCAAGCCCAAAGTCATGCTCAACATAAGGTGGAAAAATCAATGCATAATACTCATGTAGCATATGTCGTAGGCAATGGCGTGAGTCAAATAAACAAGTAGCACAACACAAAATAAGAGTCCTCCCACTGCCTCCCTTTCTCTCAACAAAACCACTAAATGCATGCAAGATATGTGCATCATATGAATAGTTTCGAAGCATGATTTTAAACAGAGTTGCAGCAGCAATAGCAACTTATCGTATAGTACATCAGTCAATCAAATAAATACTTGGCATTAAAAAGCAGAAATGGTTCCTTTGATCATATAAATCAAACTCAAGACCAGCAAACAAAGCGTCCCATTACATTAAGCATTAAATATAATTCTATAATGCATCAGCCTAACACAGAAAAGTGCAATTTTCAACATTAAGAAATTGAAGAGCATGTCAGAAACAGAATCTGTATACCTTAGAAATAGGCTTCCTCTTCTTGTCAAGCTTCTCCATCTTGGCCTTAACACGTTGTGCCTCAGCCAAAAGTGACATCCTCTTAGCAGTCTTCGCATAAGGGTTCAACTTCAGCATAACATTCAAGTTCTTGAGTGGATTCTTCTTCATTGGTGCCCTCTTGACCTCCTTCTTGATCGGCTTAACGACCGACTGAACCTCATCAGAGTTAATGATCCTACCAAGGTCAGCATTCACCATTTTAGAGCGAGGCAAAACGTACCCTTTCTTCTTCTCAGAAGGCTTATCAAATGACCCGTAAATCGAGTCAAGCTTCTCGTAAGCAGATTTGGTCCAAACAATGAACCTTCCAAGGTGTCCACCAGGAGCGAGTTTCAACAGGTTAAGCCTCTCCACATTGACAATCTCGACACCAGGAATGTTTCTGAAAGCTTTAACGAGCTTCGCCCCTTCGGTTCCGTAAACAATCAATGGACCTTTACGGGAAATGTACCTTATTTCCCTTTTCCGGGTCGGATCCCTTGGCTATCCTTAGCCTTTTCCACATCCGGATATGCTCCGACCTGTTTCAAAACCTTAATTGCAGCCGAAGTTTTCTCCACGCTCTCCACAGCGTCCGATATGACCAAAGGCATCTCAGGGACAGCCTCAATGCGGTGCCCACGTGCCATTAAGAGAGAAGGAATAGCAGAGGCAGCGATGGCCGAGGCCACGGCGTACCTCTTCTGGTTGACGTTGATTTTCCGGTGCCAGCGGCGCCATATCTTAGTAGGAGCAAACATGCGGCCACCACGACACATGTTTCCGAAAGCACCTTGACTGGCACGGTGAGTACCGCCACCAGGAACACGCGGGATACGTGAGACGGCACGTCCGGTACCCCAGGATTCAGCTGAGGTTTGGTGACCAGCACGCTTGGAGACGGCGTAGGGTTGGCGGCGGTTCTTGGAGATGTTGTCGTGGACGAAGGTGACGATGTCGGGTCGGATCGAGGCTTTCATGACATCAGCGAGAGGGACGGTAGGGGTAGCGTCGGTAGCCATGTCGGATTCTATGGTTTGAACCGAAACCAGAGGTCGGGCGGCGGCGGTTGCCATTGTTAGGGTTTAGGTTGTGGGAAGTGGGAAAATGAAGTAAAATGCTACAAAGTGAACACCAAGCAGCAGCTAGGGTTTTAGGAGTGTGGATGTGCTAAGTAAATATGGTAGGTTCGGATTGTTTGGATGTGGAAACTACTCTATTCCGTCTTCGAATGGGCTAATCTGAATAAACTTCAGCTTATGGGTCATGAATATGTCAATAAAACGACTAAATATTGAGCCCATATAAGCTATTTGTTTTTCTTCAGATGAGGGTCTGATTTAATTGAAGTTTAAACTTAACTTATATTAAGTTTAAGATTTAATTCTTTTTCATTAAGTTAAAGCGATTACAAAGTATTATATGTTCTAAATACTCCTAATCATTTGACAATAAACATTTTTAAGAAGGGACTATGAGTTGATTCATATGTATAATAATGTGGCATGCATATACTTGAGAAAAAGGAGGTAAGTTTTAGACTGAGTAGATAAATATTTAAACTTGAAGTATAAAGAAGCTGGCCACAACATCTTCATCTCAGAACAAGAGCTTTCATTTTCTCTTGTTCTTGCTCCCAAGCAACAATGCGAAGTAAAACAAAATCCTGAAGAAAAATCCCCATGCAACGATGATCCACAGGCAATTCCATTTGCTTATGTCGGTTACACCCTGCTGCGCCAAAAGATCTTCGCCAGTCGTCACACAGGTGGAACCGGTGATGTTGACGCCCAACACGCCGCTCATGCTCTGCAGCAGCCTCAGTTTCAGCGACAGCGGCACGGACCCCAGCGGCGTGTTGTCGAACATTTGAACTCCTCGGACGAAGCATTTCGTCGGATCGTCGAACTCGTTCTGCAGAACAGCTTCGTAAGGGTATTTAACTAAAGAGATGTAATGGAACCAGATCCAGTACGCGGGTATTCGATCTCGAGAAATGAAGAATCCACTGAATAACAGGAAATAGGCTAAGATGGCCACGACCACCGTGAAGCCTATCATAACATGGGAGACGACGCCGGAGAGGAATGTCACGAACGAGCTTCCGGCCCAGAAGGAGGCCAAGACTGTCAAGAAGAAGAAGAAGAAACCGGAAAGTCCGCCTGCAAGTCCGACCGCCCAAAAGGTTATTGCGGCGAAGGCCATGGAGAGGATGATCAGAGATGGGATGGAGATTAGAGAGTGAGCCAAAACGTAGGACGACCGGCGATAAGCATTGTAAGCTGTTTCTCTCATGAAAATGTAGCGTTCTTGGAGGAAAACCGGGATTGCTTCGGCGCATGTGTAGAACGTCGTCGACATGGCGAAAGCGAAGAAGCCTAAACGTTCTTGGACGCCCTTTGGTGAATTGTCTAGCTTCCAAAACATGGTGGCTAAGATTATTCCAGTGACGACGACCGCACCTAATCGAATCCCGAACAGTTCAGGCATTCTTCTCGAGTTCAACATCGATCTTTTCGCGATAACTATCATTTCGATCCAAAGTGGATTTGCAAAAGTAGGCACCGAGGATGTTAAATTGGAATCGTTTGTTGCACCGGAGACCAGTTTTCCTTTAGAAATACTTGCACTGATTGCATCTTTGAGTGAAAGATTTGATTTCATGGAGAATCCATTTCTTTGATTCTTTCTAGCCTGCCATGACTTGTTGAATTCAACTAATCCTTCGGTTCCACCAGGAGTTTCTTCGAGCTCGCGAATCAGGTCGAGAGCGAACTCGGTCTTATTTTCATTATCCGGTATCGGATGACCGAATTCGTCAAAGAAAGATGGTAACATCTCCGGCGAGCCACCGTAAACAGTGTTTCCATGTGAAAGGAAAATCAAGCGATCGAGCAAATTCAAAATCCTGTAACTTGGCTGATGAATCGACATGATAACAATGCTTCCGCTTTGAGCAATTCGTTGTAAGACCTTAACCACCATGAACGCGCTGGTCGAGTCCAACCCCGAAGTCGGTTCATCGAGAAACAAGACGATAGGGTCATGGATTATGTCGATCCCGATCGAGACCCGCCTTCGTTCCCCTCCGGAAACACCTCGGTGCCCTTCGTCGCCGATCACCGTCTTAGCTGCGCTTCTCAACCCCAGCTGATCGATCAAAGCTTGCACTCTAGCCTTCTTCTTCGTCTTCGAAAGCGACCTCGGAAGTCGGAACTCGGCGGAAAACATGAGCGTCTCTTCCACGGTGAGCATCGGAAAAAGAAGATCATCTTGCATTACATAAGCCGAAATCACCCTCAAAAGCCTCGATTCCAAAACTTCACCATTCAAGATTAAAGTACCCTTTAAGCTATCTTTAGCAATACGACTCGCAAGTGCATCGATCAAAGTCGATTTCCCAGAGCCACTTGCACCAAGCACCGCCATTATTTCTCCTTCTCGAGCTTCACCGGATATTTCATTCAACAAAACCTTCGTGTTAACCCCATTAGTATCAATCTCATCGCCTTTCTTCCCAAAAAACGGTACCAATCCCATCTTTTTACGAACTTTAACACTGTATGTCAAGTTATTAAAACTAAGAACAAAAGGGTTAGACGACAGGAGTGAACTACACCCATTGCGTAGGTCGACGACTCGGTGATCGACCGGAGAATTCTGGGCGTCATCGACGTGAATTAAGAGCTCGGCTAGCGTGGGAGAAACCGTGGGCTTTTTGGGGTTTTTTGGGGGTTCCATTTGTTTGGAATTGTTAAACAATGGGAGGTCGTCGTCTGTAGTCGTTGGCTTCGCCGGCGAACTCATTGAATCCCCG
Organism: Hibiscus syriacus; assembly: GCF_006381635.1. Classification (NCBI taxonomy): domain Eukaryota; kingdom Viridiplantae; phylum Streptophyta; class Magnoliopsida; order Malvales; family Malvaceae; genus Hibiscus; species Hibiscus syriacus. The sequence continues at coordinate 146,541 of NW_024063402.1, read as the reverse complement.
ATGAATGACATAGTGAAAGAAAGAAGGAAAGAAAGAAAACTATGTCAATTAAGAGGGTTGCCTGGAAAATCTGTGATGAGAAGGATTTATAAAAAGGAGAAAAGGTGCGAGAACAACAAGGGTCAATATGTTTGGTGATTCATGGCATCTAACCCTCTCGTTTTAATGCGTTTAAAGTTTATTAGGTAAAAGAAGCTGCGCCGACAACTGCTTTGCCTATACAGTTTTAATTTTTTTTTTTTGTAAGAATGAAGCCGCCAATGATTTTAGATAGGATATTATTAAATAATTGAGAATGTTTAGAATATATATTATTAATCATCTCATTAATAAAATATCTTTATACTCATAAATTTTAATTAATTTGATAAAATATTAAAATTTAAGCACAAATTATTGATATTTATTTAAAATTCATTTTATTTATTTATTTGATAAAATGCTAAGATCTATATGATAGTATGATTAATAACCTTTTATTGAATTTAAATTTAACACTAAATAATTTTTTAAAATTCACGTTTATTGTTTTTTAGCAAAAATATATATTTAACCAATAATATAATTATATCTAATACTTAATTTTAAGTAATATATGAAACCTATTTGATTTTGTACTTGCATTTCGATATTTAATTTTTAAATTTATCATATAATATTTAATTTGATGATTCAGTTAATTGTTTAAAATACTATAAATATTTGTATACTCGTATGTTTAAGTATATTTGATTACAATAATTAATTATTTTCATAAATACTTTCAATTATTCTTTCTGGAAGATTAATTATTCATGTCATGTTTCACTTATTTATATGGATCAGGTCGAAATCATTTCGCCCAAGAAATCAAACCGCAATCTCAATTATCTTTTTCCTTGGATAGAAGTTGAGTTTGTTTACAAGTAATGTACCAAAAACAAAGGAAGCCCAAAAGTCTAAACAAACTAAGCTAATTACCATTGAAATGAAACTAAATTATTATTATTTTTGCATGAAAACAATAATCTTAAAATTTGTTTTTCAATCATTTATGATTAATTCTCAAATTAACATTTATTTACTGATTATACATTTATTCTACGCGACATTTTCGATTACATCTTATAATATGTATTTTTATCCTACTTTTCTTTAAATCAGATTTTAAGCTCAAATCATTGAATTTCAAACATAAATTAAAATTGTCAAAAACGGTTTCTCTTATACTAAATCACACTTTTAAAAGGCATAGTTAGGGACGGACATAGGTTGAATTTTTGGTTCACTTGAATTCTATCCTGAGTATTACACACCGACTCAAAATTTGACTAGAATTTTAAAATCTACAATTAATCTGACACAAATATATTTATAAACTTTTTTTATTAGGTAAAACATGAGCCTAAATAGAAAATAGAGAGATGAATTTGAGTAGAATCAAGTATTTTTTTCACCATCGAAATCTTACCTCATTCTTTACAAATATGATCCAACTTGAACCCGATTTTTAAATAAAAGAATAATTTTATATATTAGATTGGATTAACTCTGGGATTTAGATAAAAAAAATCATCTCTAGAGACGATTAATGTGATGTGTATTTAATACAGATGACAAGTGCTATTAATAAAACAAAGGATAAGAAATTTTATATTGAGAAATAACTTTTATAAGATACTTGTAATATAAAAGAAGTAGAAGAAGAGTGAGGGGTGACCTAAACTGTGCAATGCAAGGCGGGCACGCCTTCATTTTATACACGAAAGCATAGCTGCTTTCTTAAAACCAACAAAAATATTGGTGTTTGGTGATGGGTGTTGTATCTGCTTTTTGTTTGAGTGCCTAACAAGCACTCCTCGCCATTGGTCTTTGCTCTTCATGTTTTCTGTGTGCATCAAGGTTTTCAGCAGGCAAGAAAATGCAGAGTTGAATGATTTACGAGTTAACTCGACTGAGTCAGCATTGACGCCTTACTTGTATAAATTTTAATCTAAGATATGCTTAATATTTTAATAACTCTGATATAAAATTTTACGTCTACAAATGATTTCGGATTTCTTATACCGTAATGAAGATGAACCCATCCCAATGTGCTTTGGGCTCAAGTTGGTTTCACATGTGAGTTATATATATATACACAAAACAAGAACACATAACATGCCCATGATCTCACGTTAGTTAAATTGTAGGTAACTTGTGACGTAAAAGCGTGGGGTACATTACTCGCTGTAGGGCCTACTAGTCGTGACTTTTAATCTAACCATGATATGATTGGGTACTTTCATCGATTAATAATAGAAATACAAAAGGCTAAATGGGATGCAAGGCTTGGGCTTCTATTTTAGAAATTAAAGGCCCCATTTATGCAACTTTGTCTCCCTTATGCACCAATCTCATATTTTTCAAGTCCCATCCGTTTAAAAAATTAATTTTGGCATTAAATATCATTTGAAATATTATATATCTAAAATATGTAAACACATTTGATTAATTAGTCATTATCATAGATTTTATACTTACTAAAAACACTCCCATTTTCGCCTGCAGCGCATGAGAATTACTACTGACGGGAATTGCGTGCTATGTAATGAAACAATGGAAACCAGGAATCACCTGTTCTTTGAATGTTCTACTGCTTCTTTCCTATGGAGCAACAATCTGATTCTTAATAGAATTACAAAATCATGTTCTTCATGGGATGACTTGTTATCTTGGGCTTCCAATACATGGAAAGGCAAGTCCATCCTAACCATTACTCTCAAGCTTGCTTGGTGTGCCTACATCTACATTCTATGGGATGAGCATTTTTGAGTTAATCGATCGATGGAATTGACCAAGAGGGGGTGAATTGGCAATTAAAATTTTGGTGGAAGCTTTTGCAGAAAATTGAAAAGATTTGCACAACGATTTAGAGTGGTTCGACTTTCTCAATCAAAGTCCACGTCCACTACCTTAGCTATCCACACTAAGGATTTTCCAACAAATCACTAATTTGTTCTTTCTTTTGAGGCCAAAGAGATAACCTTACAACACCCTCAAGAATTATACCCCAATTCTTGAGCACACTCTTTTTCAAAGAGAAATACACAAATTCGCAAACTTACAAGGAAAACCTCACAAGGTAGATTGTTTGTACAATTCTAGAACAAAGAAAAGAACACTAAAAAATGAATACAATTGAGTACAAGTAGTGTTCTTGAAAGCAAAATGAATACTGAATGAAAAATAGGCTTGAAATGCTCAAACTTGAGGTTTGATGCTTTCTCTTTGATTCTCTCTTGATTCTTGTTGATTGTTGTTTCTTGTCATTGATCAATGGCTTCTAATCTTGTTTAAATACACCTTCAATTGATTTTGAACGTTGGGGATGATTAGTGGAGTCAATAGAGCCGTTTAAGTGTGAAAACAATTAATGAAAGTGGATGGGAGCGTCAGTGCATCGGTGCATCAGTGTAAAATTCAAATATTTTGACCGTTGGAATACTTAGTGCATCGATGCATAAAATGCATTCGATGTTGTGCATCGATGCATGGTATTGTGCATCGATGCATCAAATGCACTGAGTGCATCGATGCATGGTATGTACATCGATGCATAAAATGCATTCGATGTTCAATTAATTCCATGGTGCATTGATGCATGGATTGGTGCATCGATGCATGGATTGGTGCATCGGTGCATCACTTTGAAATTTTGATTTTAGGCTTGATTTTGGTTCAAAATACTTTGTGAAAATTGTTTCAAAAATAGTTTAAGTACAAAACACAATTTTACACATTTAGTAAGGCTTGAAATTGATCTTGAAAGACTTGGAGTAATAATTTGATATTCGATTAATTGAATCGAATATACTTAGAAAATCATTTATAAAATCTTAAAATTCATTTAAACTTAGTTTGTTATATCGAAATATCAAAATATTTTCAACAATCTCCCCCTTTTTGGTATAACAAAACACTTGAATAATTTTAAGATTTTCTTTGAAAATAAGTTTTGAAATCAATTTTGAAATTACTCCCCCTTACTGTAACACTTCTCCCCTTTAAAAACATTTCAACACTTAACATTTCTCACCCTTTTTGTTAAATCAAAAAGAGTTAAAAATTGATTTAAATAAGGTTTTGAAAAACATAGCTGTCGTAACCGTCTTGGCTATTCATTGATTCATTTTTCCTATTTTATTTTTATTGTCTTTATAAAGAAAATGAAATAAAGAAGAGATAAACAAAAAATAAATAAATAATAACAAATAAGGACAGAAAGTAAACAACACAGTTGATATGGAGATTATGAAAATAAAAGGAATATATTAAAAAAATAAAGACAATAGAATAAGATAAATAAATAAATAAAATAATAAAAATGAATCAATGAATAAAGAAAATAAAAATAAAATAAATAAACAAAACGAAGGGAAAAAAGGTAAAAAAGGAAATACATACATATTAGCTTGTAAACTAAAAAATATATAAAGAAAAATATTAAGAAATAACGTAAAATATATATATAGATAATATAACATATAAATAAAATAAGTAAATAATAAAATAATAATGATACATGTATATACATAACAACAAAAGGAAATAAATAATAATAATATACAGGAGTAATATCAAATATATATTATAATGCAATATTAAATAAAATAAGAAGAAAATTGAAATTCAAATCTAGAAAACGGACTAAAATGTAAAAATAGAAAATCGAGTGACAAATTTTGGAGCACTTTGAGGGTGAATTGGGATTTCAGGGTGGAAATTAAATCCTTTATAAACGAGGGGACCAAGAGTGAGATTACCCCTTTTTCACACCCATTCTAAAAATCAAAGTATTTTCTCAAGAAAAGAAGCCTCGGGGGCTAGATCTATAAAAATAGATCCCGAAAAATTCCCCTGTTCATCGGCAAAAAAAATTGTTTTCTTTGGTGTTTTTCGAATACAAAATATAACGACAAGCATGCAAGCATAAACTCGAAAAAGGTACTAAATTTACCTTGTATTTCTCTTCAAAAATTTACAAAAAAAAACTCTGATTTCACTCTAAGATTGCTCGTAATTTCTGCTTGTATTTCGTATCTCCATTCGTGTGTTACAAATGATATGGATTACATGTATTTATAATGGAAAAAGCAGACTATTTTTAGAATCCTATATAAAATAGACTTCTAACGCTCTTTGGTTGCTGTGAAAATTGGCTGCAGGAGGAGTCTTCGGGGAGGAGACATGTGGCGCTGGAAAATTAGTGTCTACAGCTGCCCCTCTTTGTCCTTTTTCGTGGAACAAAAAATAGGGCAAAGATAAAGGACACAATTTTTTGTTCATATCGAATATCCTCTATCGCAGAGTTGAAATCCGATATTTGATTGGTTTGCCAAATTGAACTGAAATATGGAATGACTCCCTCGTCGTGAGGTCGAGTTGAACTGGAAGCTTCTGAGCACGATATCCTTCGTCGTGAAGTTGAAATCGAACTCAAAGCTTTTGGCGAGTGGCCTTTGAATTGTCTTCTGGATCAAGATACTTTGTCGTGAAGGTGAAACTTGACCTGAAGACTTTGGTGTTGCTGCGTTACAGATGACTCCTTCGTCGTGTAGTTGGGTCAATCTGTTTGTGAAGTTGGAATCGAATATGGCCCCTTCGTCGTGAAGTTGAGCCTTGGATTTGGATATCATTCGTCGTGAAGCTGAAATCCAACGTAAGTTGCGTTGTTTCGAGGCCAATATCCTTCGTTGTGAAGTTGAAATTGACTCTGAAACTGAAAAGTGTGTTGACATACGCTCTTTTTTTGAGTTGGATATCCTTCGTCGTGAAGTTGAAATCCAATCTAGAGATGGATGTTGCTTGTGTGCACGATTCCCTTTGTTGTGAAGTTGAAACCGTTGGTAACCCCTTCGTCGTAAAGTTGAGTTTGGAATTGTATACCCTTCATCGTGAAGTTGAAATCCAAGTAGGTTGTATTGTTCCGAGTCCAATATCCTCCGCCGTGAAGTTGAAATTGGTTCTGGAACTGGGAAATTGTTTGTTGACAACCAGCCGTCCCTTCATTGTGAAGTTGAACTTATGTTGTCTCGAGTCCAATATCCTTCGCTGTGAAGTTGAAATTGGTTCTGAAATTGGGAAATTGTTTGTTGACAACCAGCCGTCCCTTCATTGTGAAGTTGAACTTGTGCTGTCTCGAGTCCAATGCCCTTCGCTGTGAAGGTGAAATTGGCTCTGAAATTGAGAAATTGTTTGTTGACAACCAGCCATCCCTTCGTTGTGAAGTTGAACTTGTGTTGTCTTGAGTCCAATATCCTTCACTGTGAAGTTGAAATTGGCTCTGAAATTGGGAAGTTGTTTGTTGACAACCAGCCGTCCCTTCGTTGTGAAGTTGAACTTGTGTTGTCTCGGGTGGCGCGATATCCTCCGTTGTGGAGTTGAAATCATGGATGTGTGGGAACGATATCCTCCATCATGGAGTTGAAATTATGGATGACCCATTCGTCGTGAAGTTGAGCCTTGACTTGAATATCCTTCGTCGTGAAGTTGAAATCCAAGTATAGTGAAGTTTGGCTTCGAGCTAGATATCCTCCGTCGCGAAGTTGAAACCTACTCTCGAGTTGATTGTGTAGCTTTGAGCTCAATATCCTTCACTGCGAAGTTGAAATTGACTCTAGCTAAAACCTAAAAAAGTTATGCATATATGTGATGAGATGGATGCAATGCTCTTAGGTATGCCTAAAATGCATATGCAACATATGTTATTTTTGGGCTCAGGAGAGAAATCTCGATCTCCGGTTGCTTTTCTGGATTCTTAGTTCTGGAATCTTCAAGTTCTGATCCGTGATCTCGAATTCTTCAAATGTTCAAATCTGATGTGCATATTCTATTTTTTTGATTTGAGAAATGCTTCTCGACCATCCCAAGTATGTGCTTGAACTGAGTGTAACGATTCAGATGATGCTTCAAGATAAATTGTCTCGAAAGAGACAGAATTCGTTTCAAGGGAATCGATCTCAAAGATATCTGTTGTTTCATGAGAAACGGTCTTAAGGGAGACAAAATTTTGTTTTAAGAAAAACTGTCTCAAGAGAGACAAAACTTAGTTCCAAAAGAAATTGTCTCACGAGGAGATGAAATTAGTTACAAGGAAAACATATTCAAAGATTTTGTTTCAAGGGAAACTGTCTCAAGAGAGACAAAATTCATTTCAAGGGAAATATTTTCAATGTTTATGTTTCAAGAGAAACTTTTTCAAAGGTTTTTGTGTTTCAACAGAAACAATTTCAAAGGTTTTTTTTCCAAGGGAAACTGTCTCAAGAGATACAAAGTTTGTTTCAAGGGAAACTGTCTCAAGAGAGACAATGGTGAGCACGATTCCCTTCGTCGTGAAGTTGAAACCGTGGGTGGCCCCTTCGCCGTGAAGTTGAGCCAGGAATTGGATATCATTCGTTGTGAAGTTGAAATCCAACTTGAAAATGCGAACTGGATCGGTTCTGAATTAGCTCTCGAACTCATCTGAAGTTGATTCTAAGATCTGTCGATCTTTCAATATATCAAATTAGTTGAGGTGTAGCCCCTTGCTACTGAGTTAAGCAACCACTATCGATTTTTACAAACTCTTTTGAATCAGGTATCTTTCGCATTGAAGTTGAAACTTGACTATAAAAGCTGTAAAATTTATGTATGTGGAAAAAAATGATAGATATGATGCTCTAAAATGTATGCATAAGATGCATGTAACATGAATTGATTATATTTATCTCATGAAAAAGGTCTGATAATCCGCATTAGGATGTTGAATCACCAAAGATGCCCCAATATCCAAAAATACCCCAATATTTGATGTTGAATCTTCAAAGATGCCCCAAATGTTCCTCATTTCTTGCTTCAGCATTGATTCTGAGCATCAGTTTTGTGTCTAAGAGTCACATGTCATTTACCAAGATCCATTCTAGAGAGACTGTCTTGTTTGAAAAAAAAATGTTTTTTCCTTTATTTTCAAAGTTCTGAAAATATAAAAAGTTTTGAAAATATTACCCCTTTCAAGGTTTTACAATTGAGACGAATCATAAAACTAGAGTTCATAGGATATTAAAGAGTTAATTACAATGTTAATCCTTCAATAAATTATAGCTATTTGACAAGTGCCAAGATCAAAGCTATCTTTGGGAAATGGTTGAGTAAGGAAAGAATAAAAAAGTCTCAGGTTATTGTGTTTGGTCAAAGGTTTGACATTTGATGCTCAAAGGTTTGATAGGGTATCTTGAATGCTCCTCTACTAGAAGTGTTCTCTGACTCCCAACCTTTGTGTTCACACTCGGATTGTGCGATGCCGTATCAAGGAACTTATGTGATCGCCTCAATTGCACAATTTTTATATTCGAGCCACCTTTTTAGGTTTTCAACTCAAACCCTCATTTGGTTTCAAGACGTTATTCAGGATTTACGTCCCCCTTTGTTATTTTTCTATACCATGCATTAATTACATTGTTTTTTTGCAAACAAAGATTAATCCTGATGGGCGGGATGAAATCTGAAGATAGTCTCTTCTGTTTAGAAATCCATGTATGATTAGAAGAGAATTTTAAGGCACGTAATGTAGGCCAGTGTTCATGGTTATGAAAGAAAATGATAAATAGGCCCAAACAAGTGTTTCAGGGTAGTGAACCAAGGATCAATTCATTCTGATGCCATCAATCTTGTCTTGCTTAAAATGTTTCTCTCTTTTGATGCTCTATGATCTTCGAGTGAAGTGATTCAGTGATTTGGGAATGATTGTGCTTGATCAATCTCATAGTTTGAAGCTTGATGTGCCATTTGTCTTTAGGAAATCTTTGTATGTGCTTTTTGTCCCTTTTTCTTTTTGATTTTTTTCTTTTCTTTTTTTCTCCTTTTCTTTTTTGTTCTGATTGAATCCTCGCACTGGCCATTTGGTCCACCTTTTGGTGTCTCCTTTGGATTGATGCCTTCACTCATGTGAGCAGATTTCTTCCACCTTGCCCCCTAGTGTGGAGGGTGATCCTTTGTTAGGGTTGAATCAGAAGAAAAATACTATAGGCTCAAAAAGGGGACACAAGGGATGTATATTTTCTCCTGTTGTGAAGGGATAAAGAAAGAAAGTCGTTCATCATTTCATACATGTAAGTCTTCACAGGAGGTATCCACTGGGGGATAGATTTTCAGGATTAATTCTATTCACATGAAAACAGTGTAATTAATGCATAATATAATTATTTCGAATGAATTCTTCTTCTTTTTCCCCCCCAGATGTCTCAATGTTCAGGCTCCCTGCGAGATGCTCCAAGTTGTGCCTTTAGAAGAATGCTCATGTTCAAATGAACAACACAATGCCTTGGGCTTTAATGGTATTAAAAGGTTAATTTTGAGTCTAAAAAGACAGTGGTGTGATCTTATTGACTCAAAGAAAGGTGTGGATGTATCAAAAAGATAAAGGTAATGTTTAAGAATTTCAAAGGGGGGTAATGTCAAAATTTTATCTTTTGGGAATGACCATGAGGTATTTTGGGCAAAGAATTGAGGTATTTTATTTTGGGGTTTGAGACAGGATAAGAAAGGTCTAATCTTGTCACATGTCAAAAATCTATAATTCTTGAAGAATTAAAAGAATCCTTAACTCATTTAATATTGGAAGAACTAAAGATTAGAATTTGTTCAATTGCTCCACCTTAGAAAGTAGCATAAATTCAATCCTTTAAAAGATTAAGCAAATATGAAATATCAAAGACGTATTCAAACAAAACAATCCTCTAAGTGGAAATGGTATATGTCATGCCACCTTCTTCGGTAAGCGCCTTACAGTTTTCAGAGGAATGTTTGGGGCTTTTTATGTGATAACAGCTAACAGCTTTAACATCGTAGCCCTTAGGATATGGGGATTCTTTTTTTAGATCATCCTGACAGGCTTTGTCCTACAATTAGCTGATCAGACTCCCACTGTATTGTTTTCAATTTTTTTATTTAATGTTACAATCTTGCTTCCATATGGTTAAATCTACTTCATCAAATCATCCATGAAGAAATTTCATGTTTATGAAAATGCTCAAAAATAAAATGTAGATGCAAAATACAAAAATGCATAAAATTGTTCGAGGCATTGATCCAAAAAAGTGTCCATTATTATAAATAATCCTTATTTCGACAAAAATGTTTTATCTTGTAAGAGACATAAAAACAATCAAAGGTACATTCGGACTAAATCCTCTAGACCCCGAACAGCTTCCAGCAGGTTGACAAGTCTTCTGTTTTCATCTGTCACTAGTTGTATGCCTTGTCGGACCACTCCAGCTTCCCTTGCCAGGCCGTGTAGATGGCGAGCTGCTTTCTGTACTTGATCCAGGAAGTCTCGGATGACTGCGTCTCTGGCATTCACCATTTGTTGTGCGCGCTTCCAATGGAAACGCCACTATAAACCTCCGTCGAAGGGCACTATCTGAAGCTCGCTTGCATGCTTCTTGAACCCATCTATAATAGCTTCTAACTCAACTATTGTTTTGCCATCTCTCTCATGTTGTTTCTCCAGATCAGCCATCCAGATTCTCAAGCATTGGTTTTGATGCTGACTGTCTGCTAAGCGCCTCTGGGCATTCTTCATCTGTTCCTTCCAGGCTCTCTCATCAGGCCCTTCGAACTTTCTTTTCAGGCTATGAGCTTCGTTTTTCCAGTATTCAGAAGCCACTTTCAACTTGGAGTTATCCTTGACTTTATCTTGATACCCATTTCTCAAGTCTTCGAGCTCAAAACGGATTTTTTTCTATTCTTTTTCAAGTTTGTCTGCTCGATCTTTCTAAGAGTCGGCATCTAGCTTCCACTGATAGTGCTCAGCTTCAAGCTCCTTTATTCTCTGCCTCAGCTCATTATTCACAGCTTCAAACTCTGTCTTGGCTATCTCGATTTCAGAAGGGACATGCCTGAGATGTTCTTCCATGGTTCGGGTGTCCTTATAGTCTGGCACCGAAATATTGCCATTTTTTCTCAATCTTCGCCACTCCACATAGTCTGGAGTAAGCATGTTTCTGGAAGCTACCACATCCATCCAGAATACTTTCTTCCATGAACCGACTGCTTCCTTGATCATCTTCTTATAGTTGTCACCGTGATACTCAAACTCTGATCTAGCTAGTCCGCATGTTGCTGTGACAAACTGACGTGCCCCATACTGTCTAAGTGATAACAACGGAGCATACCCAACAACACCCCAAAGTCCAAGTAAGTTCATAGTGTCAGAGTCTCCACATCGAAAAAGAACGTCACTGAGGAACAACCAGGGGGCTCTCCAAGCAATATCTTGGTCCTGAAGATGAGTGAACACTTTCATCCACTTCTATTTTGAAGCGCCTTCATGCCATTTCATGGTGATGAACTCTCTCAAAGGTGAATACATAGTGCTAAATCGGCGGTAGGCAACCCCATTAGTCTTCCAGAAGTGGCTGTGAATCCAGACTTATAGAAGCTGACACACCCAATGAATCTTCCTCCACCAGCTCTTCTGCAATGATTAAGAGAACGAAATGTTTTAGCTAAGATTGTAGGTGCTGGGTTTACTCTCTTCGAAAGTTGCTCAAATAGTTCCACCACAGCAGCATCAATGTATCCCAAAGTCTTCGGGAATATAATCAGACCATACAAACCCAATGCAAACAGGTCTATTGCCTTATACTCATCGGGATGGTCCTTCATCAATTTCTTGATATGAAGCCAGGCAATTCCTTCCCCACTGCCTTTACATCGAGCTCGGTCTGTTACCCATCTTTCGTCAACCCCGGTAACCTTGGCTAGTGCACTCTTGAAAGGCTGACTTTTGATGTGTTTAATATAATCTCGCTCCAGTCTGATATTTTCACAGTGCAACAATGTAGTGTACTCTTCAATGGTGGGCACCATGTCCTCCTGATTAAAAGTGAAGCAACTGTATCCCGGGTTCCAGAACTGAACCAAGGCTCTGATCAAGGGCTCATCAGTCTTGATATGAAGCAACAATGCAATGTCACCGTACCATTGGCTGAACTTCTGTTTCTGATCATTCTTCCAACTGCCCCAGAGGTCCCGAAGCTCTTGTACGTCGTTCTGCTTTAGGCTAATAGAGGCGTAGCTAACCAGTTCTAACACATAGCTTCCTTGAAGACTGTCTACCTTTTCCTTTTGAGTCTTCTCGGACCATAGTCGTACCTCGGAGTTTTTAATCTCTTGTATTACAACACCTTTATCCATTAATTCAGATTATTTTGTGTAACAAACACCTTTTAGGGATCAATGACCTCTTGTTATGATGCAAATGTTAAGAAAAAACACAAAGGCAAAAAGTTAGTAAAATAAAAATAAATAAGAATAAATGGCAAAGACAAAGAAATGTTCTAGGTTTTGGAATGTGGTTTTGGGGTAGGCTCTATTTCTTCAAAGTCTCCCGGTTTAGGTTATAAAAATGGTACCCGAGTTCTCCTTGCTGGTGCCCCCTTGGGCTTACCAGACCCTTAGTCCTAAACCCATCACAGGTTTGTGTGGACTAAGTTAAACTCGAGAGGACACATTCCCTTATGTCTATGCGGAGAATAAATTCACACGAAGACATAAGGTATATGAATCCCGAAGGCTACTTGCTAGGCATATGCGGTGAATAAATTCACACGAATGCGTCGCTTTCACCCCCACTTAGAACTGGTTCAGAGCTCAGGTATAGAGCCTTTAGATGAAAAAAGTTTGGGAAGCTGAAATCATTAGAAAACGGCCAGTTCAACTATTTACTCGAAAAAATATAATCAAAGGTAAGTAATAAGGATCGAAATATTACCTTAAAATTTAAACTTACCTTTTTTCATTAAAAAGACAACTGGAAATTACCTTAGCCTGACTCACTTACCTGTGTCCCCAGTGCAGTCGCCAAGCTGTCGTAACCGTCTTTCGGTCGGGCCACGGAATTGGGCTTCGACTTGAATTAAATGGATTAGAAGTCGCCACCGATCATTTATTTTAAAGCAAATGGGTTGACCGGACACCCTATTTCCTATCTGATCTGCGTCTTACCAAAGATGTGTCGAATTCGGGAGTCGGTTACAATCAAGGAAGGGTTAGCACCTTTGAACTGCCCTTTCGGTACTACGTAATTTCCAGTTGTCTTTGATTAAGAAAATTGTAATTTAAATTAAAAGATAAAATGACGATCCAAATTACTCACATCTAATGTTTGGAAAACGAACCCTTAAATAATCAAGAAAAGTGTTAGAAAAACAAAAGTGATGAAGATAAATTGAAAATAAAGAAAATGAAATAAAGAAGAGATAAACAAAAAATAAATAAATACTAACAAATAAGGACGAAAAGTAAACAACACAGTTGATATGGAGATTGTGAAAATAAAAGGAATATATAAAAAAAAATAAAGACAATAGAATAAGATAAATAAATAAATAAAATAGGAAAAATGAATCAATGAATAAATAAAATAAAAATAAAATAAATAAACAAAACGAAGGGAAAAAAGGTAAAAATGAAAATACATACATATTAGCTTGTAAACTAAAAAATATATAAAGAAAAATATTAAGAAATAACGTAATATATATATATATATATATATATATATATAATATAACATATAAATAAAATAAGTAAATAATAAAATAATAATGATACATGTATATACATAACAACAAAAGGAAATAAATAATAATGATATATAAGAGTAATATCAAATATATATTATAATTTAATATTAAATAAAATAAAAAGAAAATTGAAATTCAAATCTAGAAAACGGACTAAAATGTAAAAATAGAAAATCGAGTGACAAATTTTGGAGCACTTTGAGGATGAATTGGGATTTCATGGTGGAAATTAAATCCTTTATAAACGAGGGGACCAAGAGTGAGATTACCCCTTTTTCACACTCATTCCGAAAATCAAAGTATTTTCTCAAGAAAAGAAGCCTCGGGGGCTAGATCTATAAAAATAGATCCCGAAAAATGCCCCTGTTCATCGGAAAAAAATCGTTTTCTTTGGTGTTTTTCGAATACAAAATGTAACGATACACAAGCATGCAAGCATAAACTCGAAAAAGGTACTATATTTACCTTGTATTTCTCTTCGAAAATTTGTAAAAAAAAAACTCTGATTTCACTCTAAGATTGCTCGTAATTTCTGCTTGTATTTCGTATCTCTATTCGTGTGTTACAAATGATATGGATTACATGTATTTATAATGGAAAAAGCAGACTATTTTTAGAATCCTATACAAAATAGACTTCTAACACTCTTTGGTTGCTGTGAAAATTGGCTGCAGGAGGAGTCTTCGGGGAAGAGACATGTGGCGCTGGAAAATTAGTGTCTACAATAGCCATTGAATAAGGAAATAAGATTAAGCTGCTAAGATCACAATCATGAGAAACGTTAGCCATTAGTTTCATAATCAATATTTATAATCAATGTGACATGGTAAATTAGTCATAGGCAACTAATATGGAAATGATGCAAAAATTAATAAACATTAAGCTCAAAGTGAAAATTCAAACCAAACCAATATATATTAAGATTAAAATCCATAAAGCATCCAAATCATATCACTAAACAAAGTCAAACAATCCAAAGAAAACAATAATCCCCAAATATTCAAAATGTTTTAACAAGAAAAGTTCAACGAATATCCAAAACAAAACAAGGTCTACTCGTCCATAGAAGGATCGGGAGGCGGAGGAGGAAATCGGGCTTCTATCTCAAGAGAGAGAGCATCCATACGTGCAAGCATCTCCCTTTGAAACTCCATCTGTCAAGCTTCCAAAGTGTCTAAGCATTGATTTACTGCTTCGTGAGTAGCAGTCAAGTGGGATTCGATGAAAGCATACAGTAGATCAAATGTCTCAAAAAACGAACGAAAATATGGAGGCACTTGATCCTCTTGTGGAGCAGGCTCATCATCTGGTACGTGATCGTCGATGTCTTGCATAAGTTGTTAAAATTCAGGATCATTGTCAGCAGCTGGAGCCGGAGGAGGAGGACCACGAGAGGAGCTAGGAGCAGCTCGTGAGGAACTAGCTCCCGGAGTTTGCTTACCGGGTCTAAAGACCCATTGACTGGTATCCTCGTCTTGTTTCCAATCCGCTTTCTTCAAGGATGTAAGATTTATTTGATTTTGGAGTGGAATAGGATTATCGAGAGAGACGTCTAGACCAAGTTTGATAAAGAGGTTACTAAGAAGACATCCATAAACTAATGTTTCTACATATTTTGAAGGAACAATGTTTATGATATCTACTAGTTGGCTAAAAATAATGTGGGGCAAATTTATTTTGATTTTGTTCTTAATACAATACATCCACCATAAATCCCTAGCACGAAGAGTGGAGTACCTACCAACATATGGTCGAAACCACCACGGGATTATCAAATGAAGAAAAGGATCGTTATGAGAACGAAGGGTACTAACACTAGCGTTTGGAATATAAGGATAATCCACATTTTCATTTTCATTATATAACCCATCATCATCTAACCCAAAACGTGAGGCTATAGTCGTGGGGTCAATATTAATATATTGGCCTAAGACATAGGATCTAATAGAAATAGTCCCACATTGAGTATCATTTTGAATGCACACCGCATTAGAATAGAAAATGCAGACCAATTGTTGATAGACGATAGGTTTGAGCTGAAATAATTTATCAAACTTTGAAGTTTTTAGAATCGGAAGGTATTCAAAGTCAATATCTATCATGGCTTGAAGAGAAGGAATATGCTCTTCACAGATTCTATAAGTTTGGAAAGAATTTATGTACCTAGAGTACAATTCGTCTCTACGACACTCAGGCATGTTAAAACAAGATCCTAATAAGCTATTAGGAGATTGAGGAACGGGATTAGGAGGTTGGTTTGAACGAGAACGACTCGATGAAGTTCTAGGGCGTTTGGGATTAGACATGATTTAGGAATCCGAATAAGAAATATAACCTGCAAATCTAAATACATGCATGCAATTTTAATCAATCCCAAAACTCAATTGAGTACGCAAAAATTCAAGGTTCTCTAAACCGAATCCTAATGGGAAAAGTTTTGAAAACTATTTGAAAATAATGTTTGTAAAATTATAATATGTATAGTTTTCATGAAAACAACATAACTAAATCAAAAACATCAAATTTAAAAATTAAATTTAGATTTTTGAATATTTTTTTATTTCGAAAATTCACAAATTCATTGAAAATTTGTGAGTTTTTGATGAAATTAGTTGTAAAAACTAGTTTGTAATCATCAAACTATCAATGCCCGATATAATGTTCATCCTAGAACTAATTAAAACTAGTCCTAAGATCAAAAATCAATAAAATAGAGTTTTTGAAATATTACCTTGAAAATTTTAGATTTGAGAGGAATGTGATGTTGTTTTGCACGATTTGATGATAAATGCAGGATTAGGAGTTGAAAAACTCGAAGATTCCGACAAATTTTCATTGATTTTGAGCAAGAGGAGAGTTTAGGGAAGAAGAGAGGCGTATGGTTAGAGAGGGTTTTGTTTTAGGGTTTGAAACAAATAAGAAAATAAGCCTTTTAAACCCAAAACCCGATGGATGCATCGATGCATGACCCTGTGCATCGATGCACATTCAAGGCGTGCATCGATACATCAATATGATGCATTGATGCATGACACTAGTGGTATTGGCAACTCATATATTGAAAATTAATCATGTTCAATCAATTAAATTAATCTTTAAACAACATTTGAACATAAAATTTGTAACACCCTCAACCCGTACCCAACCCGAATACGAGTCCGAGGTGTCACATTGACTTTTCAAACTTTGAATCTTGACGAAAAATCAAGGAAATTTAAAACTTTCATTAAAATAACATTGTTACTTTACACAAGTTAACCAAAACAAGACAAAACTAATCAGAGCATTTGTAACATACACTTTTATTATATGCCAACCATATGCATGACAAAAGACATACTTTATCCGTTACTTCTGATCTGATCTTCTAGCAGTGTTGCTGTTCTTGCAACCCTATTTCAACTCTTCCTGATTCTTGGTACCTACGTGTAAATCACTTACACGCTAAGTCATACACTTAGTGAGACATATAAATATAACAATAATGAATTCAGTATGAATATGAACATGCAATCTATCCATTCAATCATGTCGTATACAATTCAATGTAAACAATAATAATATGATAACATATAACTATAACAATGTAATTACCTTTGATAACCTTTTATAGGCCCATCTACATTTTTGAGAACTCAAGGTATTCGAGTACATTGAGGTTGTGCACTATGCTGTCACCACAACTCGTATAGGTCCCACTAGGGGCTATGAAATTTATCCCGAAGGACCTATGTACTGTATTTATCCCGAATGACCACTCCTTAAGAACCATATACATATTCCAGTGGATCAGATCTGTCTTAAAAGGCACTGTAAATATTCCAAAGGATACATATATGTCCCGAAGGACCACGTAGAACCCTCGACTCTTGGCATGCCAACTATACCTATAGCTCTCATATCGTATACAATGGGCATTATTCTTATGTTTCATGTGTTCATGTCATTTCTCTTGTGATCACATAGCTCATATCACTTATCATATCACATGTGCATTTGGGTCTTTTCATATATATCATTTATCAAATCATATGAACATATATACTTTATGCATGTATCATAATAATTATCATGTATGTATGTTGTGCTATGAAAATCAACATAGGAATTAGACTTATCACAAGTCTTATTCCATTGTACCATACTTCTAATATGTACTCACCTTAGCCTTTCTTTGACTCGATTCTAATCCTTCAATTGTTCCGGAACGAGATCACGTTCTAAATCTACATATTAATACATTGATACATATCAGTATACTAATTGATATATTCTAAATTATCATTCCTTAGGCTAATAAGAAAGCTATTTTTATCTTTTAATGAAGGAATACATCGATGCACTACACCATGCATCGAATCATCCCTTGACAGGTGCATCGATGCACTATCTATGCATCGGTGCATAAATCCTATTCGATGTTTGTATTTTAAGCTGTTGCATCGATGCACTCCTTATGCATCGATGCACTGATTGCATTCGATGTTCATTTATTTGAGAGTGCATCGATGCACACAACCCAGAATTTATATTTTAAGCACGAATTCACTATCTTTCAGCTTAATTCTTCATCTTTCACCTCCTTTAATATTCCTAACTTTCATATACATACTTAAACTCACTTCTACTCCATAATCACTTCTTTAAACTCAAAATTCTATCTTCCATATGAAATCCAAGAATCATACTAAATTTTCTACTTGTTCTAAATTCAATTCCATCACTTCATATCCCTTAATTAAGTGGATGACAAGTCAAATTTGTCTTCCAATATGAGTAATGAACTCTATTCCAAGATTTAATTCAAGAACTCAAAGTCTTTAATCTCTCATATATCTTTCATCTTGTTGTTTAAGAACAAATTAAACTTTCCTTAAGCTTAATTATCATCTAGTGATCATAACTCAACCTTTAAATCAACAAATAATCAAGAAATCACAAACTTACATTTGAGCTTGGAGATAAGGGAGGAAGAAGAAGAAGAAGAGAGTTTCCCAGATAACTCTTTCTTTTCCCCCACGTGATTCATTCTTATAAAAGAGGGAAAATATCTTTCTTATCAAATGACCAATTTGCCCTTTAATTCATTCAATAATTACCAAACAACCTTCAACTATATTTCCAATAAGTCATTAAACTATTAAACTATTTTACTTTTATCACCAAATTTCAAAAATTCTCATTTTAGTCACTGACCCGGATTTCGGGATGTTAAAAAATTAATTTTCACCAAATAACATAAACTCCCCCTAACTAATAGCAATGAATGCAATAAAAAAATTATCATTATAAGCATTTTTCATTTATTCTTAAAAGTGCTAAAATTATTTTAAACACTAAGTGAAGATAGGTCAGTTAAACCTAATTCTCTCCTAAGTGTCCAAAAACGTTCCTTGTCTAAAGGCTTTGTAAAGATATCTTCTAATTGATGCAAAGTATCAACAAATTCTAGAACTACATCTTCCTTAGTGACATGGTCTCTAATGAAGTGATGTCTAATTTCAATTTGCTTAGTTCTAGAGTGTTGGATGAGATTTTTAGTGAGACAAATAGCACTAGTATTGTCACAATTGATAGGAATGGTACCTACTTCAATTCCATAATCAAAAAGTTGTTGTTTCATCCATAAAACTTGTGCACAACACCTACCAGCTGAAATATATTCAGCTTCAGTGGTAGATAATGCAACACAATTTTGTTTCTTTTAAAACCAAGAAATCAACATATTTCCAAAGAATTGGCAAGTACCGGAGTTGCTTTTCTTATCTAATTTGCATCCTCCATAATCCGTATCAGAAAAGGCATGCAAGCTAAAGGTAGAGTCTCTAGGATACCAAATTCCTAAACTAGGAGTGTCCTTAAGGTATCTAAAGATTCTCTTAACAGCTAGTAAATGTGATTCCTTAGGGCATGATTGAAATCTAGCATATAAGCAAACACTAAACATAATGTCCGGTCTACTTGCAGTTAGATAAAGTAAAGATCCAATCATTGACCTATATAATTTAACATCCACACATTTACCTCCTTCATCTAAGTCAAGCTTTGTTGATGAGCTCATTGGAGTGTCATAAGGTTTTCCATTTTCCAGTCCAAACTTCTTGAGCATATCTTTGACATACATAGCTTGATTGATGAAGATGCCATCTTTTCTTTGCTTGATTTGGAGTCCCAAGAAAAATGATAGCTCCCCCATCATGCTCATCTCAAATTCACTTTACATTAGCTTAGAAAATTCTTGGCAAAGAACATCTTTAGTAGAACCAAATATTATATCATCAACATAAATTTGAACTACTAATAAATCTTTACCTTTATGCTTTAAAAACAATGTAGTGTCAACCTTCCCTTGGAAAAATCTTTTTCAATTAAAAAATTTGACAATCTTTCATACCAAGCTCTAGGAGCTTGTTTTAAACCATAGAGTGCTTTTGTCAATTTAAGAACATGATTTGGAAATTTTAAATCTTCAAAACCAGGAGGTTGTTCCACATACACTTCTTCCTTTATAAAACCGTTTAAAAATGAACTTTTAACATCCATTTGATACAATTTAAATTCATGAAATCATGCAAATGCTAATAACATTCTAATTGCTTCCATTCTAGCTACGGGAGCGTATGTTTCATCATAGTCTATGCCTTTTTCTTGAGTATAGCCTTGAGCAACAAGTCTAGCCTTGTTTCTTACTATATTACCACTCTCATCAAGCTTATTCCTGAATACCCATCTAGTACCTACAGTAGATTTATTACTAGGCCTTTCAACTAATGTCCATACTTCACTTCTCTCAAATTGATTTAACTCTTCTTGCATAGCCATAATCCAATGTTCATCATTTAATGCTTCTTTAATATTCTTAGGCTCTATGCATGAGATAAATGCAACATGATTACAAATATTTCTAAGAGAAGATCGAGTTGTTACCCCTTTGGATGGATCACCTATAATCTCACCATCCTTGACATAGTTGTACTCTCTTGGATAAGATACTTCCCTTTCTTCAATGGTTGGATTCTCGAGAGGATCATGAGTTTCCTCATCTTTCGTTTCTTCCTTTGATGATGGTTCTCCAACGTCATGTCTAATGTCATTTGTATTTATAATACCTACATCATCATTCAAACAAGAATCCTTCCTCGGAAGGAGGTTACTATCGAAAACAACATGTATAAACTCTTCTACAACTAAAGTTTTTTTTATTAAATACTCGATAAACTTTAGAATTTAAGGAATAACCCAAAAAAATTTCTTCATCACTTTTAGCATCAAATTTGCCAAGATTGTCTTTACCGTTGTTTAAAACAAAACACTTACATCCAAAAGGATGAAAATAGCTAATGTTAGGCTTTTTATTTTTGAAAAGTTCATATGGAGTTTTCTTTAAAATAGGCCTAATCATTACTCGATTAATAACATAACAAGTACATTTTGTTAAGGGGTTCTAGGTGCTGAAAAATTATGGCTAATACCATTAGAATTACAAAAATCAGTAAATCCAAGATTTTCAAATTCAGTTCCATGATCACTCCTAACACTAGTTATAGAGTAACCTTTTTCGTTTTAGATTACTTTTGAAAACGTGATGAATTTTTGTAATGCTTTATCTTTAGTACTTAAGAATAGAACCCAAATATATCTAGAATAGTCATCTACCAAGACAAATGCATATTGTTTTCCACCCAAACTAGTAGTCCTAGTTGGCCCAAAAAGATCTATATGGATCAATTGTAATACTCTACTAGTTGATACATCATTAATGGATTTAAAATAAACGCGCTTTTGTTTTCCTTTAGCACAAGCATCACAGATTTTATCATTATCAAATTTTAGTATAGATAACCCTCGAACTAAATCACCTTGAATTAGTCGTTGCAAAACACTCATGTTAGCATGTCCTAGTCTCATATGCCATGACCAACTATCATGCTCATCCTTAGCAACTAGGCATAAATTAGTCATATCAATAGAATTTAAATGCACCATGTAAATGTTTCCTATTATATGACCAACACGCATAATCAACGTAGATGCAATGTCAATCAATTTTGCAAACACTTAATTTAAAAATAAGACATTGTATCTTTTGTTAAATTCATCTAATCGGATTATGCTTTAATCCATTCACATACAAACATTATGCAATGTTGATTATCGAGATCAAAAGCACATGCATAAAGTTTTTGAAGATGTTATGCATTAAAAGTTGATATCATTGAAAACTTGAAATCTATGCATAAACATTAAAAATTTTAAGGTCAAAAATTTGTAAAACCAAAGTTCTTGAAAAATCGATATCAATTATTAAATAGATATCAATTACATTTTAAAAATAATTTTGACCAAAAATTAATATGATGAACTAGAGTTTATAAAACATTACCAATAATTACTATGTTCATCATACAATATTTTTAAGAGAAAATAATCTCATTGACCAAAAATACCTTATAATATACGATTTTAACCAACTTTTTTTGGATTTGCCAAAATGACCAACTAAATCGCAATGCGATCGATAATTCGCAACGCGATCTCCGATATCGCAAATCAGTTTCTAGATTCGCAACGCGAACTTCAACTATCGCAATGCGAACTTGGACTATCGCAATGCGAACTTAGACAATCACAATGCGAATATGTAAATCGCAATGCGATAGTCGGCTATCGCAATGCGAATATGTAAATCGCATTGCGATAGTCGACTATCGCATTACGATAGTCCAATTGCGATAGTCGGCTATCGTAATGCGAATATGTAAATCGCAATGCGATAGTCGACTATCGCAATGCGAACTTGGACTATCGCTATCGTAATGCGAATATGTAAATCGCATTGCGATAGTCGACTATCGCATTGCGATAGTCCAATTGCGATAGTCGGCTATCGCAATGCGAATATGTAAATCGCAATGCGATAGTCCAAGTTCGCATTGCGATAGTCGACTATCGCATTGCGATAGTCCAAGTTCGCATTACGATAGTCCAAAATCGCAACGACTGGTGGTATTGCATTTGTTTCTTAAGAACTTTCTCTAAAAAGATAGTATTCGCGCGGACGTGTCGAAGACACGTATTACCACGACCACGACCACGACCCGACCCGAGACGAGACGGACGGCGACAGCGCGCGAGAGTCCCCCTTGTTCTCTATCACTCAACAAGGAAGTGGGAAAGCCAAGCCTTAAATACCATTCCCAATAGTGTTTCCAATACTATGTGGGATTGAGCATTACCAACACTTGTTTCCAATACAATGCGATTATTCAGGAAACAATTAACAATCATGCACCTTAAAACAACTGAATGTAACCAATTGCATTAGTATTATACGATTAAATATGTCATAATTAAATGTCAATCTACAATCAATCGCGATTATTGCAATTTTAAGCAAAACATTCAAAAATAATATCACTATTTAAGGCTCAATCCCACATAGTATTGGGAACAAGTGTTGGTAATGCTCAATCCCACATAGTATTAGAAACACTATTGGGAATGGTATTTAAGGCTTGGATTTCCCACTTCCTTGTTGAGTGATAGAGAACAAAGGGGGACTCTCGTGCGCCGCCGTCGCCGCCGCTGTCCGTCTCTT
Source organism: Hibiscus syriacus (assembly GCF_006381635.1). Lineage (NCBI taxonomy): Eukaryota > Viridiplantae > Streptophyta > Magnoliopsida > Malvales > Malvaceae > Hibiscus > Hibiscus syriacus. The sequence goes on along the minus strand of NW_024063402.1, from coordinate 123,357 downwards.
CTCGGGTCGGGTCGGGTCGTGGTCGTGGTCGTGGTAATACGTGTCTTCGACACGTCCGCGCGAATACTATCTTTTTAGAGAAAATTCTTAAGAAACAAATGCAATACCGTCGTTGCAATTTTGGACTATCGCAACGAACTTGGAATAAATCGCAACGCGAATTTGGAATAAATCGCAACGTGAACTTCGACTATCGCAACGAACTTGGAATAAATCGCAACGCGAACTTGGACTATCGCAATGCGAATATGTAAATCGCAATGCGATAGTCGAAGTTCGCGTTGCGAATCTGGAAACTGATTTGCGATACCGGAGATCGCGTTGCGAATTATCGATCGCATTGCGATTTAGTTGGTCATTTTGGCAAATCCAAAAAAAGTTGGTTAAAATCGTATATTATAAGGCATTTTTGGTCACTGAGGTTATTTTCTCTATTTTTAAATATACATGAGATAAAACATAATGATTTAGAACATTTAAAACCTCATGCATGCATAAACTAAATGAGCAACCAAATAAAATAATTACATTAAGTTTAGAGGTTACGCATTCCTTTTTCATATGTGGCTAAAGCAACTTGAATATCATCATCTTTATCACCATTGCTCCCACACACCTACAAAAGACATTTAAGTAGATTTTGGTATCCAAATTGCTTTGGATCTGTGAATGTTAGTTTCAATACCCCTTGTTCCTTTTGGAACCCATATTTGTCTAATTTTAATTTTTTTTTCTTTCTTTAAAGGACAAGTATGCTCTTTATGACCATGATAATGACAATGTGAACATATTGTCATTATTGAATTAGATGAATTATTTAAAATGATCTCTTTTTCTTTTGTTAAGCATTCAAAGTTAACTTTCAAATCAAAATTTTCTTTTTCAATACTTTCAAATTTCATTTTTGAAAGCTCTAAATCCTTCTTCAAGAGTTCATTTTGATTTTCAAAATCCATTTTCGTTTCTATAAGAAGTTTGTTTAATTTGAAAATTCCTTTTTCAACGTTTTCAGATTTTAATTTTGAAAGCTCTAACTTCTTTTTCAACATTTCATTTTGATTTTCCAAGTCTGTTTTAGCTTTCAAAAGAATATCATTTTTAGTAATGAATTTAGAAATTAGATTTCTATATTTGGAGTTCATGGTCTCAAACTCCGAAAATAATTCATCATAAGCATCTTGTAACTCATTAAAAGATTTTAAAGTTAATCTATTTGAGTTAGAAGATACATTTGACTTATAGAGAGCTAATAGAGACATCACCTTTATTGGTTCTTCTTCTTCCTTGTCTCTATAGATTTCCTCAAGCTTATCCCACATATCTTTTGCATTTGAACAAGAAGAAAATCCTTTATATACATTAGAATCAATTGCACAACACAACATGTGCATAGCCTTTGTATTTTGTTGAGCATTCTTCCGTTCTTGATTACTCCACTTCTTTGCCTTCTTCGTAGGAGAGGAATATCCTTTCTCGATTATCATCCAAGTTTCCATATCATGTGATTGGATAAATATCATCATGAACCTCTTCCAATGACGATAATTTGTTCCATTGAAGTAAGAAGGCACGTCAATTGGTCTGGATTCTTTCATGGAGAATGAACAAGAAGTGGACGCCATCTTTATCGATTTAACTCTTCCTGGATCTACTCAAGAGGTGGTTAAACCTTCAAATGAGTCAAGCTCTGATACCAATTATTGAGTTAATCGATTGATGGAATCGGCCAAGAGGGGGGTGAATTGGCAATTAAAATTTTGGTGGAAACTTTTGCAGAAAATTGAAAAGATTTGTACAGCGATTTAGAGTGGTTCGACTTTCTCAATCAAAGTCTACGTCCACTACCTTAGCTATCCACACTAAGGATTTTCCAAAAAATTCACTAATTTGTTCTTTTTTTGAGGTTAAAGAGATAACCTTACAACATCCTCAAGAATTATACCTCAATTCTTGAGCACACTCTTTTTCAAAGAGAAATACACAAATTCACAAACTTACAAGGAAAACCTCACAAGGTAGATTGTTTGCACAATTCTAAAACAAAGAAAAGAACACTCAAAAATGAATACAATTGAGTACAAGTAGTGTTCTTGAAAGTAAAATGAATATTGAATGAAAAATAGGCTTGAAATGCTCAAACTTGAGGTTTGATGCTTTCTCTTTGATTATCTCTTTATTCGTGTTGATTGTTGTTTCTTGTCATTGATAAATAACTTCTAATCTTGTTTAAATACACTTTGAATTGATTCTGAACGTTGGGGATGATTAGTGGAGTCAATAGAGCCGTTTAAGTGTGAAAACAATTAATGAAAGTGGATGGGAGCGTTAGTGCATCGATGCATACCCTGGGTGCATCGGTGTATTAGTGTAAAATTCAAATATTTTGACCGTTGGAACACTTAGTACATCGGTGCACCAAGTGTGCATCGGTGCACCAAGTGTGCATTCGATGTTTTGAAAAAGCCTGAGTGCATCGATGCATCAAATGCACTGAGTGCATCGATGCATGATATGTGCATCGATGCATAAAATGCATTCGATGTTCAATTAATTCCATGGTACATCGATGCATGGATTGGTGCATCGGTGCATCACTTTGAAATTTTGATTTTAGGCTTGATTTTGGTTCAAAATACTTTGTGAAAATTGTTTAAAAAATAGTTTAAGTATAAAACACAATTTTACACATTTAGTAAGGCTTGAAATTGATCTTGAAAGACTTGGAGTAATAATTTGATATTCGATTAATTGAATCGAATATTCTTAGAAAATCATTTGTAAAATCTTAGGTGGTGTTTGTTTTTACTGTGTAAGGTCTGCAAAGCTCTTATGTGTACGCCGCGCAGACCACGCGCAAACATTGAGCTTCGCAGACCGTTTGTTTTTTAGAAGACATAAGCTCTTCTAACGTCTGCGCGGCGTAGACATGGTCTTATGTCTACAGACATCTTCTAACCTCTTCAAAGAGGTTTTATATTTAATTTTATATTATATTATATTTGATTTTAATTTTAATATTAATTTTTTGAATAAATTAAATATTAATTTTTAATATTATATTATAGATATTAATTTTAATATTAATTTTTTAAATAAATTAAATATTATTTTTTTAATATTATATTATAGATATTTAATTTTATAGCATATAAATTATTTTATATATTTATTTTAATTATTTTGATTTAAGTTTAAATATAATATTTTTTTGGATTTGTTATTTTTAAATTATATTTAAACTTTTTATACAAAATGTAAGTATTTAAACCACATTGCTTAATCAAAAATGATTTCATTGTTTGATAATTAAGATTTTAAAATATAAAAAATTATAAATTATGTTTTTAAAATTTTAAAATATAATTACAATTAAATAAAAATAATAAAATAATTTGATAAATTAAAAAATATTTTCTAAAAATATCATATAATTATAAAAATAAATTATGAATATATATTTAAAAAAATTAAAAGTATTACATAATTTCATATTAAAAAAATCATATAATTTAATGATAATTTATAAATTTTATTCTATAAAACTTATAAAACTAATAATACATGTGATTATGTGAGACTTATAATAGAATTAATAAGGTGATGTTTGTTTTTCTAAAAAATTTATTATTGTAGTTGAATGAATTATTTAAATTTTAGTATTGTAAAACTAAAATTATTTAAATCTCAGTATTGTAAAACTCTTTTAAGTTTAAAAAATCAGTTTATTTATATTTCAGTTTATTTTAGCAGTCTGCAGACGTTAAAAAACAAACAGTCTTCTTCTTGCAGATTGCAGACTTTTGGTCCACATCTTCTGCTGCAGATGCCTGCAGATATGGTCCGCAGACTGCAGACTTTTTACCTCTACAAAAACAAACACCACCTTAAAATTCATTTAAACTTAGTTTGTTATATTGAAGTATCAAAATGTTTTCAACAAGCGTAATAGAAGAATTTTTACAAGATGCTCCCGACCCAAAGACAGCTCCTTGCTTGCATCAAAGAACTTGTAGGTATTAAACTTAGAGGGAAAAAATCAATAGGGATGATAGAGTTAATTCTCACCTCTGTTTTTTGTATGTAGAATGTATATAATGTATTGAGATCTGTATTTTTTTGTAGTAGACTCTGCTTCTTTAGGTAATAAAAGATGAATTATCCACACACAAAAACACTCCCATTTCTTCCGCCAAAATTTCCCCTTCCCTTCCTCTAGAGGTCAATTAGGATTAGATTTAGAATTTGTAAGAAAAAAACATACATATAACACTGTATAGACGAGTTTATATAATGAAAAGAAAGAAAAATAAGATAGAGAAAAAGGTTTGGATAAGGAATACTGAAGCTAAAGAAGAAAGTAGCCTTAGTCAAAGATTTAACAAATAGTGTAACCCTTTTCTTAGGTTACTATTTTATTCATGTACTACTCAAAATCAGATTTTCTACCCTTTACATTACATAATCATCCAACGCCACCTATTATTCTTATACGTGGCCCTTGTTACATCTAATGATAATTCCTTATATGATTTTCTTTTTCATTAATAACTTTCCGCTTTTTGTTCATCATAATATTCTTAAATTTTGATTTTAAATAAATTTTTATAAAATATTTTAATTTAGTTATAAGATTATCAACGTTGCATTAATTAAATTATTCTATCATCTTATCAATTAATTTGAAGTTAAATACTATTTGAATTATGACATCAAATTCATTTAAAAATAAGGGATCAGATGGGTCAGCCAGGGGAGCTCGTGTTAGCCGGGATAAAGTTTGCAGGTTGAAGTCTGGGGGGGCTTGGGCTACGGGATCTTGTTGAATGGAATAAAGCTGGTATGATTCATCACATCCATGTTCTGGTTGTTGAGGATGGCTCTCTTTGGGTTAGATGGACGAACGAGTATGTGCTGAAGGGCAGGTCAGTTATGGAATTTATGCCCACTTCTGCTTGCAGTTGGTTCTGGAAGAAATTGCTGAAGCTAAGGGATGAGGCCGCGTAATTTGTGGATGTTGTTCATGATGCTGGGTTGGGAAGGCCAAAGAGGTCTGGAAGGTGATCCAAGTGAAGCACGAGATGGTCCCTTGGGCGAGGTTGGTTTGGTTTCCATTGCAGGTTCCTCGGTTTGCAGTGCTTGTATGGTTAAAAATTTTGGGCAGGTTGTCAACGAAGGATCGTCTTCTGAATTGGGGGATGGGGGTAGACGGTAGTTGCTATTTTTGCTCTAGTTTGGTGGACTCTAGAGAGCATATCTTCTTCACCTGCGGGTACTCCAGTGTGGTATGGAAAAGGATCTTGTTGCTTTGTGGGTGGAATAGGCCTGTTTGGAGTTGGACCCAAGAGCTGACTTGGGTCTTGGCTAGGTGCAAGGGGAAGGTACCTAATTCAATTCTACTCAGATTGGCCTGGAGTGCTTACATATACTAGGCTTGGAGAGAAAGAAACTCTAGGGCGTTTGGGGGTGGTTCGAAGGAGGCTGAGGTGTTGGTTATGGAAGTCCCAAAGGATGTTCGTATGAAGCTTATGGGGACGACAGTTGGAAAGAGCTTGGGTTCTAGGCTTTGCTCAGAATGGGGTTTAGGATAATGGGAGAGGTCTGATGCTGGTATTTTCATTGTGTTGGTCTTATCTATTTTGTTTGCAAGTGTCTTGGTTCCCTGTTAGTAGCTCTGGGCTTGTTTGTGGCTTGGTGTTGGCCTTATGGTGTTCTGTGTTTAGTTTTAGTAGTTTACTGCTTTTTGGGTAGTGGAATTCATTCATCTAAAAAAAGGTATATCTAGTGTAGAAAAGGTCAGCATCAATAAAATTTAAGAATATTTTTATAAATATGTCAAAATTATCAAAAGAATTTGATTGATACAATATTAGTATTTTGAGGACTCTATTATAATTTATACTTATCTAATTAATATATTTAATTATAAAAATTAAATTAATGAAGGTCTCAACAAAAAATTTAGATACTAAAAAAGAAAAAAATATATAATTTAAAGAAATTCATAATGATAAGTAAATTGATTTTTATAACAAATCACGTATTCAAATTGTACATAAAATCATTTCTCTCTCAATAAACCAGCAATAAGAGAAATGGATTGTAAAATCTGTGCTTTATATATAATACCACAGATGTTGGAGGACTATTATACAAACAAACTTTTGAAAAACCTATATATAACTACCTATCAGGCATCGCCTATTTTTTTTCTACGGTTAGAGAAAAATCGCGTCCTTATGTACAAATCCGACAAGTAATTCGCGACATCTTCAGGGTAAAATCTGATGAACACTGTGACGCTCTTTTCATCTCCGATTGTCGATTTATGGTGATCGAAAAATTACCGATAAACGGCGACGAGCTTCCTTCCGATGGATGCTTTGATCTGGTCTCGGAGCTTCGAGTCTGGCACGACGCATGAAATCTGCTTCCAATTCGCTGCTTCGAAGTGTGCTGATTCAAGTGTATGAAGGTGAGAGAACAAGGACCAGAAACAACAACTTGCTTGGTAAATTCGAGCTCTCTGGCATTCCCCCAGCACCCAGGGGTGTTCCACAGATCACAGTGTGCTTTGACATTGATGCCAACGGTATCTTCAATGTGTCTGCTGAGGACAAAACCACTGGACAGAAGAACAAGATCACCATTACCAATGACAAGGGTAGGCTCTCAAAGGATGAGATAGAGAAGATGGTTCAGGAGGCGGAGAAGTACAAATCTGAGGATGAAGAGCAGAGGAAGAAGGTTGAGGCAAAGAACGCATTGGAAAACTATGCGTACAACATGAGGACCACAGTGAAGGATGAGAAGATTGGGGCCAAACTTTCCGCAGAAGATAAAAAGAAGATCGAAGATGCCATTGAACAGGCCATCCGATGGTTGGACACCAATCAACTTACCGAGGCTGATGAATTCGAAGACAAGATGGAGGAGTTGGAGAGCATCTGCAACCCCATCATTGCAAAGATGTACCAGGGTGCTGGAATGGATGATGATGTCCCAGCTGGAGGAAGCGGTGCTTGCCCCAAGATCGAGGAAGTTGACAAAAGTTTTTTTCCTATATCTTAGTTGTTGGCTGTTCAAATTTTTTTTTTTTTAATCGTCGTTTCTTTTAATCGGTTTAAAATAGATATTTTGGGATTTTTGTTGCTCTTTGGCTACACTCTATCCGAAGATGGTTGTATTGGTTTTTGTTGCTCTTTGGGTACACAATATCGGATTTAAATGAACTTTTATATCAATGTATTTTGTTTCGATATCAATTGCCTGCTGAATGTGCATTTGCATAATGCATCTGTGGATTGATTTCCGATTTTGAAGAGGTAAACTCGATTTCCGATTTGCATGATGAAATGTCTCAATGTCGATAATTTTCGTGCTTTAGCAGGTGGTAGGTGTGCTTCACATCTCAGTGCCTTGAAACCGTAACTTGCACCATTTGTCAGTTTGTATTGTTCCATTATTGGGTTGTCTAAGCTCTCTTCAGCTGAATACTAGAAATGTAGTTGAGCATGTCTTTTACCACATCTCTCTGCATTTTGTTTGGTGAGGATTGCTTAGAGATTGGGCTATAAAAGGCGTCAAATGCAACTCATTACTCAACTTCCACTTCAAGCAATTGGACGCCATTAAATTTAGTTCTTACTGATGAATGATTTATGGAACATATGACAAATACTAAATTCATTGATCATCAATAACAGTTCCTTCAAAACTTGGGAATATTTACAAACCCAACCAACTCTAATTGTAAACATTTTATTTAAATTTAATTTAAGTGTATAAAATATTAATAAAAACAATTATTCGTTTAGAAAAGGGGTTACTTTTAATCACGTGTCTTTAAAAATAAAAATAAAAAATCTGACAAAGTGTATCTTTATCTTTATATAAATTATATTTTCAAATATACATGTAATATTTGACAAGATACATGCTAAGATTAGTACGACTAAATTTAAACATGATGATAAATTAGGCCAGAAAAAGAGTAGTGAAAAACTGGATAAGGCCACATATAATAACCGAAGTTTGAAATTAAATTTCAATTCCGTTTAACAGGAACCACTCACGCCGACACCAAATTCAACTCCAACATTCTCAAAGTAGCTTAAAGCTCTGACAACCCATCCTAAATCTCAGCTCAGCTGTCCAAAAATCAATTAATGAAAAGATCTCACTTTCCTTTTTCCGCAGATCGGTCATGGCTTTTGTTGCCGCTGCTTATAGTATCGGTCATTTCACTCACTTTTCTCCTCGCATTCACTTCTACCCAGACTAAATCCACTTCTTCCCAGTCCGATTTCTCTTTTCACCGCCCCAAATTCACCTTCTCCCAACGAGATCATGGCAGGCTACCTGAGTTACCCAGATTTGCTTACTTGATATCGGGGACGAAAGGGGATGCTCCACGTCTCAAGCGGCTGTTGCAGGCGGTCTATCATCCCAGGAATTACTACCTGCTCCACCTCGATCTGGATGCTTCGGATTCGGAGCGGCTAGATTTGGCTAAGTATGTGAAATCGGAGAGGGTGATTAGGGAGTTTGAGAATGTGATGGTGATCGGAAAAGCTGATTTGGTGACTTATAAAGGGCCTACTATCATTGGCAGCACGCTTCACGCGGTGGCCATTTTGTTGAAGAAAGCTAAAGACTGGGATTGGTTCGTCAACCTTAGCGCATCTGATTATCCCCTCATGACTCAAGATGGTAAGAAGCAAGAAGCAATTTTTGTTATATTCTGAGTTGGAAAATGTTGGGTTCTTCTGATTTTGCTGCCATTGGATGAATCCTTTTATGACTGGTTTATGGGTAATTTGGATATTTGTATAGGTAACTGAGTTAAGCACCGGGTCGACGGAGATATAGTAATATTCTTGATATTTATAGTAATGAGTTGCATTTTGTCAATGGAATTTTAGCAATGCTTGACGGTGATAGAGCATAAACCATTTGTATGTATTTATTTTTATAATTATAGCGATAACAGTTGGGATGTACCAACATTGTTATGGTATATATTTGGTTATAATGTTTGCTTGAATTGGTTGTCAAAATGGTTAAAGCAAGCACTTGTAGTATGTGAATAAGTGCAAGCTTGTTTCAACTTTAGTTTTATGCGCTTTAACTTGGCTGGTCCGCTGACTGCTTTGCGGGTGACGAAACAGGCAATGACCAGTATAATTCCAGGTTGTGTTTTGCTGTTAATTAGCAGCCACTTTCATCTGCAATTTCATTAGCAGCAATTCTCGAATTTGCACTCTTTTTGGAGAAAAAATAATACAAATGTAGGGTTTGACAGGCCTAGGCATGTTCCAGTAGCTGCTGTTCGCTTATTGTTTTTTGTTTCAGATATTGTGCACGTCTTTTCATACTTGCCTAGGGATCTCAACTTCCTTGAGCACACGAGTAGCATCGGCTGGAAAGAGTGAGCAGTCAATTCATAATGTCCCCCTTTATATACCGTGTAGTCATCTACATAGCATTCTTTGAGTGTAACTTTGTTTTGTGTTTGCAGATATCAAAGAGGAAGGCCAATCATTATAGATCCTGGCTTATATCATTCAAAGAAATCGGGTGTATTTTGGGCTAAGGAGAAAAGATCATTGCCTGCTTCATTTAAGTTATTCATGGGTAACGTTTTTGTACATCTCATCGTTTTCTCTAAATTCTCGAATGAGTTGGCACTTAGTAATTGAGTCTATAGAAGCCTGCTGGTGTCTCTATGTGGTTTTCATTCGATATAAGCAGATGTAGAGATGGTAAATGAATGATTTTAGAGAAAGTTTTGAGATTCTCAGATTTTAGTTTTCCCGTTGAAGATCAGTATCTGGTTTTCATTAGACCATCTTAATATATACATGAAAAAGTGTGTAATCGTTTTAGAACTGCTAGTTAGACATGTTCTTTAGACTGTTTTAAGATCCTTCTGCATCGTTGCATATCGATACATAAGGTTCTGATGGAAGTAAATCATGGTTTTAAGTTTTGTTTAGCTATTTGTTATAGTCGATTAGTCAAAAAAAAATTGATTTCCATGCTTTGTATGTATCATCTTGTATCTGGAAATAGCATATTTAGTGTATGTATGAATTTTTATCCTATGTTGTATCATGAAATTTTGATATACATTTCCAGGATCTGAGTGGGTGGTTCTGACAAATTTTTTTCTTGAGTTCTGCATCTGGGGATGGGATAATCTTCCTCGCACGCTCCTTATGTACTACACAAACTTCCCGTCGTCTCAGGAAGGCTACTTCCACACCATAGTCTGCAATCACAAAGACTACCAGAACACAACTGTAAATCATGACTTGCATTTTATAAGATGGGATAATCCTCCAAAGCAGCATCCAATGACCCTAACATTGGAACATTTCGACGACATGGTTCGGAGTGGAGCACCTTTTGCTCGGAAGTTTGCTGAGGACAATGATTCGGCCCTCGATAAGATCGACAAGGAACTGTTGAGGAGATCAAATGGTCAGTTTACTCCAGGGGGTTGGTGTGTGGGTGGTTCGGGTCCGGGTAAAGATCCTTGTGTGGTTTTCGGGGATCCAAATGCTGTTAAACCTGCTGTGAGTTCAAAGAGGCTTGAGAAACTATTGGTAAAACTTCTTGATACTGAAAATTTCAGATCAAAGCAGTGTAAATAGTTTTTTTTTTTCATGTATTGCTTAATATCTCAATATCATCATTTGATATTCGATATCATGTGGATCATTCGTATATTTTTGCTTTTTCTAATATTAATTAAACACACTTGACAATGCTCTAATTGAGCCCTTAAACTTTTAGGTAGAATATTTTGTTCACTATCGATCACTTGAGGATTTAATTAGAATATTTTGAAGTTTGAGGATCAATTCGAAATTTGGGTATAGTTTGAGAATGCAATTAACTCGAGAAAAGAAGTAACAGTATGCGAAAGGTTGAGTAAACGCTATTGGACCAAAAAGTCCGGTTAGATTTGGTATGCCCCATCAAAAATCGAATTAGCAACTCAACCAGTTTGTGACACGTGGTCCCGCCATGGACTAATCCGTAAACAGAAATAAAAGGGGGGTATTTCAGAAATTTTGATGAAGTCTTTTGCTTGACGACAGATCTATTCATGGGAGAAAAATAACATTTAGCGGGAACACGATTCGTTTCTGTTCCTTTCAAAAGCTTCACATTTTATTTTTTTAGGATTTTTCTCTGCTTTTAATCTTCATTCACTGATTGCACCTCAGGGTAGTATCGTCCGTTTCTTCGATTTTCCTTCAGTTTTTGAATTAGATGTTAATTATATATAATGTTAGGGTTATTTTAGGTTGAAACAATATGAATAAAAATCATATGGGCAATTGAATTTCACAAAATTTCATTGATTTTAATATAGAGAATCTAAAAAGTATTGTAAGTTTCATCGTTGACATATACCGAGTTAAGAATGTGAGCATTGGATTCTGAAATATTACAATCAGTGTTAGCTCAAAGTCAATGTTTTTAGCCAATTTTTGCTTTGATTGATTTGTATTTGCTTTGATAATTTTGGGTTAGCTTTGTTTTGTGGTAATAATTAGTGAGTGAATATGATGGACGACCCACATTTAGAAGATAGACCTCATGGTGAGCAGAGTCCGGTTGCTACTCCAACAAATGGTTCAACTTCTCATAGGATGAATCGATCAGCAGTCAAGCAAAAGAATACGAGTGCTGGTCTTGTTGAAGGGTGATTTACAATTTTCATTTTAATCGGTTTTCGTTATATCTGTTTTAATAACTATACATGTAAGAACTTGAACCAGTGATGAATATTATGTTCTTTTATGTTTATTTTTCTTCTAAATAACCAGTACACCGAAGAAGAAGGTATCAAGAATGCCTGGCGGGGGGCTGCGCCAGTTCAGTGTTATGGGTTAGTGATTTTTATATATCAAGTTAGATTTAGTCTATTTTCCTTGGGAAATATAGGATATTTTGTTGTGTTAACTTTTGCTGATCTCTAATTAGATTTAGAGGGCAATGTACATACATTCTTATTTTTTGCTGGAATCAATGATGTCTTACTTTGGATTCCATGATCGTCTTGATTGAATTGAACATTCTTTTTTTCAGTTTGTAAGAAATTGGAGAGTAAGGGGAGCACCACATATGCTGAGGTATGTTTCCGCACTATATTTGCTTAAGTGATTAAGACCTCATAAGGAAGTCATGAGGTAACTTTATTTAAATTTTAGGTAGTAAATATTTTTCTCTTCAAGATATATTAGGTCAATATTCTCATTTATGTAAATGTGAAAGATATAGTGAATCAAATGAGAATTTTGTTGAGTGTGAGAAGCTATATGTAATATAATATGTATGCATGTATATATGCTTTGAATTATAAATTCTGATAATGTGGTAACTTGGTCACTGTAGCTTTCTACGAACATGAACATATGGTTTCATATTGCATTCGTAAAACTGGAATTGGGTCTTTAATGCAATACACCACTTGAGAAATTGTTTTGATGCTCTAGAATAGTAAGTATGATGTCTTACATGTTGCTTTGCTGAGAGAAGATGCTTTTCCTTCTTGATTAGAGTATATTTCCTCAGTCAAGCATGAATTTCACAAGTTGAGTTGAGTGTTTAATGTTTTGCAGGTTGCGGATGAAATTATAGAAGAATTTTCCACCACTCAGACTCATGCAGCAGGATCTTTGGATGAGGTTTAATTCCCACCCAATATTTTCAAGTTCTTATTCTTTAATCATCTGATGCTTGCCCCTTAAATGTTATGCAAAAGCAAATGAGCATTTTGGGTTTTTCAGTTCCATGAGAAGAATGTTCGGCGACGGGTGTATGATGCATTGAATGTACTTATGGCAATGGATATTATTACGAGGGAGAAGAAAGAAATCAGGTGGAAGGGGATTTCTCCTACACAAACGAAGGATTTGGAAGAATTCAAGGTTGGTAATCTTCTGAGTTACTGGATGTAACCACAGTTTTGATTGAACTCGCATGTCACCATGGACGCATGAATTCACAAGAGGGAATATTTTTTATGCTTATAGGCAATGCGTGTTCAATTAATGACAAATGTCTCAAGGAAAGCAGCTTATTTGAAAGATTTAGAAGAACAAGTAAGTTCTTTTTTTATTACATTTGGACACCATGCTGGCATCTATAGAAGACCTGCTTGTGCTCTAGTGTTGGAGAGAGAAACACTGAAGTTCACACATGATTCACGAGCCATTTACAACAGCGCATAAATGATTTTTTTCCCTGTTTATTATTTTGATTTGTTCTTGAAAGTGAGTTTATCAGCTACCTTCCATGCCTAATGTGTCAATGAAAAATCGAAAAAGATTGCAGGTATCCAGAATATAATCAAACGGAACCAGCGGATGCTCACGAATAATACAGATCCTAAAGAAGGATTTACCTTGCCATTTTTATTGGTTCAAGTAAGAGTATTTCTATCTTTGCAGCTGGTAAAAGTTTCATGTATTCTCTGTTTACTTTCTCCTCTATTTACAGACTAGCCCACATGCCACTGTTGAGATTGAGATTTCTGAGGATATGCAACTGGTGCACCTTGATTTTAACAGGCAAGTACACTTTATTTTACCATGGATAACATGTAACCTTTTTTTTTGTTTTATACGTTTGATTTTTTATCATGGCAGTTTCATCTTTTACTTATCGTTGTATCTCGATGGCAGTATGCCATTCCGCTTGCACGATGATGCTTATGCTCTGAAGCTAATGCATTGCTGCCAACAACCTGAAGGTAGAAATCTCTCGCAAACTTCTTCAATCCATTCATCTTCAAGCTCTTCCAAAGTATCTGGAGTCGGCAAACCGTTTTACTGGAATTCCGAAACGGACACCGTCAAACATGGGACATCAGGAAGATGAATAGAATCACTATATCCCCTAACAAACACATGTAAAACAAAATCTTTGGTACTTGTATATTGTCATTTTCATTGAAAAAAAGTACGGAATTATTTGCATCTCTTACGAGATCTCTTGATGTGATTTTCAACATTGGGATGACTTGAGGGAGTCTAGTTTTTGTTCTGAGAACCTAGTGAATGAAATGCTGAAAATTGAGTAAAATGGTAGGGTTTTGTTCTTAGTTGATTGTAAATGAAGTATACTGACAACATCACTTTGAGAACATATTGGAAATTATATATATTAATATGAGGTAATTGTGTAATGAAATGTGTCGTGACACATTTAAAGTTATAACCTTCAAATCTTTTTAACGTTATTAAGGTTTGGTCGATAATAATATATATAATTTAATTTATAAAAGTTTTCATCATATTCTTTTTATAATTTTTTGGATCAATTAGTGAATTATCATAATATTTTTATTTTATGTGAATACTTTATTTTATATTAATAAATAAATGAATAGCTAAAATATATTTTGGTTTAGATAATAAAATAATAATTAAAATTTACTCAATTTATATATAAAAAAGAGATACGTCGACACCTCAGCCGTTGAGGACAGGCAGTAAACAAGGAGAAATATAGACAGTTAAGTTAGTTAGAATGGTTTGGGTGGCATGCACTGAAAGAAACATCCAAAAGCAGAGAAAATGAACGAGGAGATTAAGAACCAGACAAATCTAAACTACTTACCCCGACATTGGTGCTTCGTTTGTTTCCATTCCTAATGCTTGTTTGGTTGGCTGGAAAAGAAAAAATAATAAAAAAATACACAGAATTCATCTTGAACGATTGCATGAAAACGATTACAAAAACCAAGAAAAGGTTCAACAAGCTTGTAAATTTGTTGTTTAAGCAGGTCGGAAAACGCAAGTTAAATCAGCGAGCCAAAGTGCGAACCAACTCCTCTAACATGCCCATCCCTCAAAGTCATCAAAATCACCCCAGTTGCACGTGGGGTATTTTTCATGTACTTAAATACCATCACTGGAATCGCCGGTTTATTAAGAAGAGGATTTCAACCAAGAAGCAAGATGCAGGTAAGCTCCGATCTGATCTGACCAGAACCCGAATTTTGTTTATTTCGAAGAAGCTTTCACCTTTCATGGGAATGGTAACAAGCTTTCGGGCTTCTTATCACAGGGTCTGAAAAACCAATGGATGAATCAGTAGGAGCCTCAAATAGAAGCGCTGATGATTCTTCTAAACATAAGAAAGCTGAAGCAGCAAGCTCTAAGGTGAGTTGATGTACGGACACGGTTATGTTCGTTTTTTTATCATGTCCGATACGAATATGCATCTAATTCGAAACTTGCAGGTTGAAGGGAAGAAGAAAGCTCCGAGTACAGGATCTAAAAGCGTGACATCTCGATTGAAAGCACTGATAACCGATGAAGTGTCGAAAAGGAAGGGGCAAGGCACCCATCACAGAAGTTCGACATGCCCGATACCATCGAAATCGGATCCGGATAATCAAGTTGATCATCTCCCTAACATGGAACAATCTCAAGGGAGTTCCCTACGGTCCAACAAGAACAAAGGTATCTGGAACGGAAGTGGTTCCGAGGATCAAGATGCACGAAAATCCTCCGAGGAACGCATTGCCAGTTACGAAACCGATGAAGAATGCAGTGTCCGGAACGGTTCGAGCAAAGACGAAATCGACGAAAACACGAAAACTCTGCTCGAGAGTGTCCTTTTCTTAGAGGGAGACCTTGATGGTAAAAGGAAAGCATTACAAGAATCCAAGTATCTAATGGATGCTTTGGATATAATCAAGATGAACCAAGGGTTTTTGTTGACGGTTTTACAGGACCCTGACTCGCCTTTTGCTCACCATTTTCATAAACATCTGGCTATGAGTGCTCAAATGGCTTCCACTGGTTCAACCAGCAGGGAAAACCAGAGCCCTGATGGACCCGGTAAAGGAAAGGAGGCCGATGTATGTTCTAATGATGGACGTTCCGGTGCTAGCGAGCCTGCAGATCATAATCTAAACCAAGCAAAGGTTCGAATGGCTGACATTTCCTCTTCAGATTCTTCGTCCCACGATCCGAATCGATCCGAAGCAGCGAGAAGTAGATTCAAGAGTCTTAGAGATAATCTAAGATCTGTAATCAAGGAGAGAGAGAAAGAGAGGCATAGGATTGCCATGGATGCTGTCCTTCACAAAATACCTCACCAGAAAGGATTTTCCAAGGACTTGACACCCGACATTGTCGATCATGTCAAGGACCCTGCCAAGACTAAAAAGCTTTACTCTTCGTCTTTGTCCCGCCGGGGAAGTATGCGGCTCGAGCGAAGAACTTCTTTCAATGCGTCCATGGATAGATATGCACAACTGTTTGAACATAGTTTCAGTAAAGAAGCTAAAGATGAAAGAATCACCAAAACTATACAACAAAGACAAGAAGAACCGATCCTTTCGCATAGTAGGAGCACGAAAAAATACATGAGAAGAATCCTTTCATCTCCTGAGCTATATTCTTCTGCTTATAGCTGTGATGCATTTTCATTTTCATCAGAGGTACCGACCCCAACCAACGTTGAATATAGTCCTTATGAACGAAAATACTTAGAATCAGAGGCTTTGGGGTATAGTTCAGAACTAGATCGCTTCGAAAAAACTGATGATGAAAAGGAGAACTCGATGATCATATCAGAAAATATTTCAAAAAGAGAACAAGACAGTAAGCCTGAAGTCATTCCTCTTACAAAGCAGGAAGAACCAAGTTCTGATGAGCCAACAGATAGTTCTGCAGAAAGTTCAAAAGTACATGGTATATGCCCTATTGAACCTTACTGTTTGATCTTTTTGAACTATTATATGCAAATATTACATTTCCCTTTATTATATCAATGGATGGTTCATGGCCAGAAACAGAAATAGAGCCAAATCAAAGCTTCGAGCAACGGAACGAAGAACTCAACTTTTTACCCGATCTGCAACAAGAAACAAAGATTACCCTTAAGGTGGCTGGTGGAGGCATAATTGAATTAGAGCAATTAGAGGCTTTAAAGAAGGATTTAGACATAATTGACAAACCCAAATTCGCATACGTGAAAGATGTGCTTGAACTATCGGGATTTAGTATGAGTGAAGCACTCGGTGCATGGCACGCAGAAAACCAGCCACTGGATCCCATGATGTTCGGGGAAATCAAAGGCTGCGTTAGGTGTGACCCGAATTGTTCGATGGAAGGGGAAGAAGTTGGTTACTGTAATCACCCACTTTTGTTCGATCTAACCAATGAGGTACTAGTAGAAGTTTACGAAAGATCCTATAGTTACTACCCCAGAGTTTTATCTCCACTGTGCCACGTCCGTCCAATTCCGGCCGGACGCCATGTGCTCGAGCAAGTGTGGGAAAGCATAACCTGGTATTTGAGCTACAAAACAGGTTACGATAAACCATTGGATTATGTTGCCAGTAGAGATCTAATGGGAAATGATGGGTGGATGAGCCTACAGGTCGATCATGAAAGTTTAGCGCTGGAGGTTGAAGAGCTTATTTTCAATGATCTTTTAGAGGAATTTTCTTCCTCAATTTGATCCCTCAGTATTAAAAAAATTTGTAACTTGATTTGATTGTGTAATTACTACTTGCTTTACCCCAAACTTTGAATGAGATTAGGGAAATATATGGACATAGTTGTTGGTAATAACTATAAGAAACTAACCATACTTTGTTTTCATTAACATTACTTGGATAACAATCAACCTGTTGTAAGAAATCAATCTATTTTATGTTTTATAATATTACCTCGAGACTTTAATTTTTTTCCCCGATTCCCTTAAATTTAACATATATTCGAACGTAAGTATGAGAATGTGAGCTTTTCTACTTTGTCAAAGTATAATACGGTGATCATTGTGCAAGGAAGTGAGTCCGTACTGTAATGAATGAATGTAAAGCTCCTTTCTCCTTGCTTTGAAGATGTTTGGATGATATGGAAATGATTTTGATGCAATATTATACACTCCCAGAAGTATTGATGAGATAAATGACACAGCACAGTGTATTAAGCCCTTGATTAAGATCTATCAGTGAAGGTTTGCTCTCCTATTGAAGATAGCTCTCATGCGAAGAAGATGGAGGCCTTAAACCATAAGTTATGGTAAAACTCTCCTAATCATCCAATGCTATTTATCACACGGCATATATGAACTGAGCACAGGGGTCTGATAGACAACACGTGAACAAAGCCGATACGAACCGAGAGGAGGTGGGAATTTGATTTGATACCTGTTCAAGGACAGTTTCATCGTGCAGCAGAGCAACGCGGTCCTTGTGTATTGCCTGCTTCTAAGAGTTTGTACCATATAGGCATCTCCAATATCTCATAGAAGGGGTTGTTCAAGACATCATTGGTGTAAAGCTCATATATGATATTCAAGAGAGCCTCCATGTGCTGTGTTCCCGCAGGTTTACAAACCACAAAATTTTTTAATCCAACATCTTCTGATATAGATGTCACTCAGTTTTATCTGCACCATGTTTATTCTTTATGCTTTTAACAGATTTGAGGGTGGCAAGATGAGGCAGATGTCTTGTGATGGTGCTTGTAATCATTTTTGGCCTGATAATAATAAGCTATAGGATGTGTACTACATAGATATGTCCAACAAAGAATATTGTTGGTATCCTGGAATTTGAAAACCAGGTTGAGGGGCTGCCGTTCGTGCATTAAACAACGGCTGGACAGTTGGATCCATAGCTGCTGGTGAACAAAACCTCATCTTCAGCTCCAAACAAGGTAATAAATAAACTCAAACTTAGTTCAACTTCTTTCAGCTTTCTGAATAACTTCTAGTGCAATAAGCTTGAAGATTCTTACACACAACAGCTTTTTGCATAGACTTTATTTATTGTTGCCGTCTTAGCTCAGCCGGTAGAGCTTGTGGCTTTTACGTGGGTTCGATTCCCACAGACGGCGCTGTTTCTTATTTTTGAAGTTTCTCCCTAGTCATCCAAGAATATAAAGAGAACACGTGTGCTCATCAGGACAAACCCAGTTCAGGCCAAATCTCAATATTCCCAGAAATATATTTCAATTCTATGGCGAAATCAAACGTTGAATTGTTAAAAGTTTGCACACACTTTCGAACCTTTAAAATAAAGAAAACGATTCCCAATGGGCAGGGGGTAGATATTTGCATGAAAAGTGGAGAGTCTTCAATATAAAGCAAACACAACGGGTACATATTCCATTCCCATCTTTGCCTGTGTGTCCACAACCCCATTTCTTAATCTTTTCAGTAGATTTGGTAAGCATTTGCAAAAAGGAGAGTGCGATTTAACTTCACATATACACACACTTTCTTCTTCAATTCTAATCACTTTAGCCCCCACAAGGACTAATGTTTCTTCCTCAACACACAATGGCATCATCTTGAATGTACACATGAAATAAGGCAACTTTTTAAAAGACAAAAGTACAAAAAAATGGTAAATTACAAATCTGGTCACTGAACTTAATAAATTGAGTTTTTTTCTCACTCAGCCGTTAAATAGTTAACGACGTTAAAATAGGTTGTTATATAGATGCAAAACGACGTTGTTTTGGTGAAATTTTTGTTTTTTAAAAAACAATATTGTTTTTAATGCCGTTAACTAGTTAACGACTTATTGACTCAAAATAGGAGAGACAGTGACAAAAAGAACTCAATGTATTAAGTTTGGTGAGGAAATTGAAAACTTTTAAAGTTCAATGAGCAAAATCGGGGAGAGAGTAAAGTTCAGTGATGAAAATATGCAATTTACCCAAATATTATTATATGTAATCGTGTACTTGCACGATTTAGTGGTTCATGCCATGACAAAATAAACAAGCTTATTTAGTTAAGTGATGAATCTTTAAACATTTTTAAAAACATCATTTGCATAATTAGATACATTCTTCAAACTTGACACAATCTAACAATTGCTTGATAATAAAAGGGTTGAAATGCTATTATGACTTAATTTTGTTAACCTATAAAATAGGTTGTTTTCTTTTTAGAAAATGAATCTAATGGGCTTTCGAAGTCTATACAATGGATAGAATAATGGCATAAAGTAATATGGAATGTTAGTGCAATTTAAACATCCTTTCATTGACGTTAGGACCTCTGCTTCGATGTTTTCTTATTCCCCCTTGTTCCTGCACGGAACTCTGTAGAAGCAAAATTAAAAATATAAAAAAAATGGAGGGTAAATTAAAAATTAAAAAAAAAAACTTTTAAGCCCCTTTTCCCGCATTTATGAGTGACCGAATCCGAACTTGGGATGTCGTTGATTCTCGTCGTACTCTCGCGTACTTTTAAAATATCAATGATGGTCTAATAAAGAATTAGATCCTCCCGTTTTCGAAAATTAATAATCCATCCTCTATTACCGTATTAAGTTGTTAAATTAACGACAAAATCATAATTCAACGAAAAATCTGTTTGGTTCCCAAGAAAACAGAAAAACATATTTCCCACAGGCGACCAAATAAACCCAACTCAAGAAGTCGTACGAAAAAGCAAAACAATGGCGAGAAAGAGAGGTTTTTCGCAGACTCACCTTCGGAAGGAGACGGGGACGATACCGGCACGGTACTCGGCGATCTTGAGGAACATAGGCATGGCGAGGTCAAAATGAGGGTGAGGAGGGTTGCATCAGCCGCCATTGTCACTGGGGAGTGCGAAATTAGGCGGGCAGAAGTTAGTGGCAGTGACAAAAATGGAAGGGCTACCAGGGTGGCACCACCGTGGGTCATTTGCACATTTAATCTCAAAGCAACCACCGCACCTGAGGTCACTGTTGAAAAGCGCAGTGCTTAAAGCTGCTGTGTTCACGCCGTAGCCTTGGATGTACAGATTCCCGTAGCCACATACACCACCTAAACCAACAATAACAACCACCATCTTTTCATACACATGTTCATAGTTTTTGCGGGACAAATACAGACCGAATAACAAAGAAAACAACCGATATTTTTTCATACCCATTGTACCGGAGGCGTCACTGCCTCCATAAAAGGAAGCCTGAGCAATAAAAATTTAAAATTCTAAAATACTCAATTTATAATTATTATAAATGAGTTGAAAATTTAAAAGTAAATTATTTTAAATAAAGAGTAAATTATACAAGTGATCACCTATCTATTGCCCCTTTCCATTTTGACAATCATTTTTAAAATTTTATAAATTAAGTCACTCAACTATTTAAATACATTCAATTAAGTCACTTATTGTTAATACTTAACGGAGAAACTGATGTGACAGTTAAAACATTTGATATAATTGCACATTTGATCACTGTTACTTATATATTCTATCAATTTGATCCTGTAACTTGATCAATAAAATATTTGATGTTCATTTAGCTTTGGTGGACACAACTCGGTTGTTGGTTTTGCTCCTTTCAAACCATGTAAGAAACTTTCCTTCACTTAAGTGAGAAAAATTGCAGGTCCTAAACTTTTTTTTTTGGATAAATCGTTATTTTATTATCCAAGAACAGTAACAGATACAAAAAACATCGGAGGTCGGAATCAGTGATTTGCCTATACAAAAGAAACAGATCATGCAATACCCCATTGCTCACATAGAGTAATGTTAACATTATAATTCATATTAAAATTCCTATCACTCAATTGAATTCTAATAGTATTCTTATGCTAAGGAATAGTTCATGTAAGTTGCTGGATCGATCTTGGAATAGACGTTTGTTGCGCTCGTCCCAAACAGTATAGATAAGAGATGTTAAAGCTAGTTTCATGATCAAAGTTTGAAGTGATTTTCCTTTCCAGTTAGTACTTGCTCTCATGATAAGATCTTTCCAAGAGTAAATATTGAATGGCAGGCCAGAGGAGGAGAAGACAGCAGACCACAGTTGGTTAGCCGTTGGACAGGAGAAGAATAAATGCTCTCTTGTTTCACAAGGGTCGTCACAGAGTATGCATTTACGGTCATTAATATTACCCATATGGAAGAGCCTATCTCTAGTTGGTAATCGATCAAGTAAAGCCATCCAAGAGATTAAACTAAATTTAGAAACATGTAGAGGGAACCAGATAATATTTTGCCATGGTACTTGAGGTTTTTTATCGCACAAAGTGTCCCATATATCAGAAATTTTCCCTGTTCCATCAGTAATAATGGGATAAGTCACAGCTCGAAGTTTGAAGATACGCTTAAGGCACCAGCTGTAAGAAGAACCAATATACAGGGCATAAACTTGATCCTGTAACTGGATCAATAAAATGGATTTAGTACCCTCTGTTTTTTTAATAAGATATAAATCACATTTTTTTCTATATTTTCATCGTTTTTTAAGTGGATTCATAACTTATAATTATAAATAAATCCCGTTCAATTTATAATTTAATACATAAATTTTAATATAATTTTATATAACTTTTTATTTTGATTCTATTTTCGTGATGAATTGTATACGATTTTGATCGATTTACATAGTCAAATTGGCTTGTAATTTGTTTGTTCATGCTACTAGCTTTGAGGGTCAAATTTATTCTAATTTATTAAAATTAGGACCAAATTGATAAAAGTATATAAGTAACAATGACCAAATATGTAATTATACCAAATATTTTAACTATCACATTAGTTTTTCCATTAAATATTAACGACAAGTAATTTAATTGAATGCATTTAAATAATTGAGTGACATGATTGACAAAAATTCAAAAATAATAGTCAAAATTAAAAAGAGCAATAATTAGGTTATCATTGTTAAAATTTACGCTTTATTTTAAATATTTTTTTTAAATTTTTAAGTAATTTATAATTATACGTTAAATTATTTAAAATTTAAAATTTTATAAATTAAATTAATAGTACTTATCGTTAATAGTCCTCATCGATGTCGGTAGAGTGCTGTAGAATTGTCTTAATTTATATCATTAACTTCTCAATTCTTTATTAAACATTGAAAGGCATATCTTTCTCACACGTGCACACATGTCAATGTCGCGTCGATTTATAATCGTGGGTCATTTTTACAGTTTTACTCCCCTCTCACAGCTCCTATCCAATAAATTCTCTCTACACACTTCTCTACAAATTCTCTATTTTCTTTAAAATTTCGAGAGAAATAATATCACCAATTTTCATTTCAATTTTTAGATGTATAAATTTTAAATATTCGTATTAATATTATCGATAACATTGATTTTAATTTAATATTCGTATAACTTTAAAATTTTGTTTTAATTTTACAGTAATTTTATAATATTTACAACAGAACGTGCGTACCATCAACATCTCTTCGTCTTGATCTTCTTTTCCATGGTCATTTGTTGGCAGGAACAGACTTAAGATTTTATGTTAAAGATACGAACTTAAACTTAAGGGGATGAACTAAAATTTTAAGGGGACGAACTAAAATTCTAGGGTTAAAAACAAATTTTCAATATGAACATAAAAAAAATTCAAAATATATAGTAATATTTAAATTTTAGGGGATGATTATCCCCAATTGTCCCCTCGATCAATCCCTGCATGCATGGGTATCTTGACAGTCATGAGCAAATATGGGGTAGGCCCTTTGATTTAAATGGTAATTCTACTATTATGTCCACTCAAAGAATTTATTTTCTAATTCGATTTTGATCCCCTTTTCTTTTTGAATAAGACGAAACTCGTTAAGAATCCCTTCTACCAACATAAGATTAAGGGTAGTGTGAGAGGAGAAGAGTGCCCAACTCCATTAATTACGGAGGAAACATATCGATTTTTACATCCTATGCAATGAACTTGGGATATGTCGAGTCAAAAGATAAAGTGACGCTAATATTTAAAGCCCATTATGAGCGACCCCATTTGCATCCCTTGGAACATGAACCACATCACAATTACTAAAAATAGTACAATTATCAGGAATAGGTTGCATGTGGGTGTCAAGAGGGGAGATGTCCTCATCCATACAATTAAACTTTTTAACCACCAAAGTGGAATCCGACTCAAAAATCACGTTCTGCGAGCCTTCCATTGCAAAAGTCACAGCTGCAGAAAGCCCATGTAGTTCAACAAGGCTCGGATCATAAAAGAATATTAATATTAAATGATTGGGTTAACATTCAACACAAACTATTAATATTAAATTAAAAGTCAAAGGTGTGACATAGAGCAAGGGGGCCAAAAAGAATATTACCAAGTAATCTATTGATATTATTATAACTAGCAATTTATATCATTCAAAGTCGATTAGTTTTGAACGTAATATAAAAATATAACATATACATGATAAGTCTTATAAACTTCATAAACACTAATAAGTGCATTAAACCCTTAAGAAGAGTATGTTGGTTTTAATTGTAAAAAGAAAATGATATTGTGTATTATTGAATCTACAAACAAGAAGAGTCTTAGATTATATTTTTTGTTATTATTTTGTAAAAAAACATATTGGGTGAGATAAAAATCATAGATAAAAGGCTTAATGCATCAATTTCTTTGAATTTGTCAATTTTTTCAATATAATATTTTGATAGACCACTTGATATTTATATTTCAACGGTCAATAATGTTGTTGATGTGGCATTGAGGCAGTGACGTTATTAATGCCACATGTCATAATTTAATTGATTGTTAAAAAATCATGTAAGTGTATGGTACTAATTTAAGAATTTCTAAATTCAAGTATCAAATTGAATAAAATGATTAGATCCAAGGAGCAATTGCTATGATAAAGCAAACGTTTGCAAAACTCAAGCACGTCAACCAAACTCGACTAGATACAGCGTACTCAACCTTAAACCCCCTCACTTTTCATTTTAATATACACCAATCTGACATGAAAGCTTTTGCTTTTCAACCATAAAGGAATCTTTTTGAAAACGTAATGACCATATATATATATATATATATATATATATATATATATATATGGGTAAATTCTAAATTTCATCACTCAACTTTCTTCTCACCCTTGTTTTAGTTACTCAAGTCTAAAAATTTTCAATTCACTCATTGAACTCTCGATTTTCTCATATTTTGTTCATTATGCAGCTAAATAGTTTACGATTTTATGACTCCACATTTTTCTTTTAAAAATTATGAAATAGTCCCAAAACTTGTTTTATTTTTTTTATGAAAAATCCTCTAGTTTCAGAATCTATTGATTTCTTGATGATGAAGCATATTCTTTCAAATCTCAATAGTTGAGAGATGGAGAAAGAGGGAGCAAGTTGTATACCATGATTTCACGGAAATCAAATTGTGAATATTATTGATCTTAATAATAGTTTGGGTTTTAATGTCTTTTGGGTTTAGAGTTGAATTTTAAAGTAGTTCAGGTAAAATCTAAAATGATAGAGTGGTAAAAGACAATGAGACGAATTTGTCGATATCTAGAGTGATTGAATAAGACACCAAAGAATGGTGATTGCCAATAAAAATTAATCTACATCGACACATGTGATTGTCATGTCACTCTTTCATTTATGACTTAACACCTAAATGATCAAAACAAGAGTAAATCAAAAGTTCAATGAGTAAATTGAAAATTTTTAAATTTTAGTGACCAAAATAAGAGTGAAAAGGAAGTTGAGTGATGAACTTATAATTTACCCTATATATATTTAGCGTCTTGGGGGAATCACACATGGCAAAGAAGACAATGCAAATTATGTTTTCATCCTTAATTTCGGGTCCCTTGTCTTCCCATGGTGTTCCTTTTAAACATGTATACGAAAATGTCTTTGGTTTGAATAAACAAGTTAGGATGATGGAAGTCTAAGCTGGTGGCTTTTAACATTTTCCCATTCCTCCGAATCAAAAGTATATTCTCCACCGCACCAAAAAAGAAAAATAATTCATATATGTACTTAATTATTATAAAATCAAAAGGCTAACCATATTTGTCCCTATATTATTATATATAACTTCTCTTTTGGTATTGAATAAAAAAATTGTATGAACTAAGCTACCTTATCGGTTAAAATAAGGATTATTATTTCTAAAAGTCACGAGTTTGAGTATAAAAGATTGTTGGATATTTTAATTTTTTTCTATATATTTAAGAATAATTATTATAATACTCATTTTCTATAATTGATTTTAATACCTTTTCTATTTTTTCAAATAAAAATAATTATTTTATATTTATATCGGATCAAATATATGCTTTTATCCAAAATTTAAGTAAGAGTTTAAGGTTGGATGAGATCTTCTTAGAATCGGGTTTAGTCAAATTCAAGTGAAAAAATATTTGCTTCTCGTATTGGATCGAATTAGCCGAAAATTCGATTTTAGCCTATTGGTTGCTATCCCTACCTCTACTTCGTCATATAAGCAGGTTAAGCAGTAACTAAAAATAACAATCGTATTGGTATTGAAGTTGATAGCTTTTGCAAAAATGGTTATCTAAATTAATGGAATAATCTTATCTGTTGGGCATTAAGATTTTATGCTAATGGAGGGTACTTCGAATTTAAACGTTAAGCTTAAACTCGACACAATGTAATTAGGAACTGGTTTGGTTCATGAAGTCAACCTACGAAAACACAAGCACATTCATGTCAGAAAAACAAATAAAAAAAACCCAATGGTTACAACCATCAATGTCCGATGGTGACCTTGAAGTTTCGTCTCCACTTCGATTTCTCTTTCTGCTGTATTTTTGGATAAACTATATTAATAGTTACTGAATCGTTAAGATATTTGTACTTTAATAAACCAATTGAAAACTTTTATTTCAATCATTATTGAACCGTCAAACCGTTAATGACAACTAACTGATGTGAGATTTTGGAAAACTTAAATGAATCTAACAGTTATCAGTCTTAGTTTTATCAGTGTTTCTGTCACCGTTCAATAATTTCTTCAATTGAAAAGATCATCAAACTCTTTTTATTCTTCTTTTTATTAAAATTAGTCGAAAATCTCTGTATTTTTAAGTCTCAATTGAAATTAAAGTTAACATTTTTCGATCTTCACTGTCAATTGTTAGATCAACTTGAAATCGAATTATGTTAATTTTCTAATCGAATAAATCCTTTTCATCGAAAAACTTAACTTTTTGTGATTGTTGCCAATTTGGAACCTTAGAATTTTTTTGGAAAAAAACTTTAACGTGACATGTCAATTTTTCTTAATGATAGTTAATAATAGTGACTATAATGAAAGTAAATTAAAAGTTTAATGATTGTAATATAAGTATAAAAAGTTGGTTACAAAAATGAAAGCATACCAAAAGTTGAGTAACCATCAGTGTAGTTTACTCTTACTTTTGGTGGATCAGTTTTCACGTGTACGGCTCAGACTCAGCCTATGTCATAATCATTCACGGCGACCAAAATCAATACCCAATAAGCGAAAGTTGTTTTACTGACTCGGTTTAAGAGCTAAATTCAACTCTGTCATTTTGATTCATTGTTGGGGGAGACAAGTTTGCATGTAGCCAAAATCAATGGCTGCTATTGCTTCCACCACCTTTTGTTAAAGACATCACAACTGCAAACTCTGCCCTGCTTGGCTTGGCTGCTTCCTCAATTCTTTCTTCATTTTTGTCTGCTTTGTGCCCCTCTCTGAAACTGGGTTTTCCCCGAGGTACGATCTGTTGCTTTTCCTTTTTACAACAAAAGAAAGTGCCTTTTGATTCCTCCGTTGTAAAGTTGACCCTTTTAGCATTGAACTTCATTGCTGTTGGAACAGAGGTTTAGAGGTGACTCAAAAGATTTGAGCTTTGATTAGCTTTTGGAATTGCATGTGTTTTTCAATAGATGGTTATGGATCCAAGGTTAAAAGGGTTTCCAGACTTTGAATTGAGGAATCGTCAAACCATGCCCGTGTTTCAAAACCAGAACTTTGTTGGGGATCCCGGATTCAATAATAGTTATATAGATCACAGCTTTCATGGATTTCAATGCCACCAACCTGATCCAGCAGCAAGTAATACGTCAACTTTGAGCCATGAAGAAGACTCAACTGAAGACTGTGATTTTTCAGATTCAATTTTGAGATACATAAACCATATAGTGATGGAAGAAGATATGGATGACAAATCATGTATGCTTCAGGAGTCTTTGGATCTTCAGGCTGCTGAGAAATCATTTTATGATGTCCTTGGCAAGAAATATCCACCTTCCCCTCAACATAATAACTCTACTTTTGCTTACGATAATGCGTGGATGCAAGATCTGGGTGATTTTGGCACCAATCAGGCTCAAAGTGCTTATGTTTCTAGCATATCTCAATCATCGTATGACTCTTCAATGGCGAGCTTTGAGGGGATGTTGGAGTCCCCAAATAGTACTCTCCAAGTGCCTGATTTTAATGGCGAGATTCAATCTATTTGGCAATTTCAGAAAGGGGCTGAAGAGGCAACTAAATTTATACCAACCAATGTGGATCTTTCTGGCAATTTTGAGGCTTATGATGTGGTGAAGGAAGAGAGCTCAGGTATGGGTTCAAAGGGGAGGAAGATTTCTCATAGAGACGATGTTGAAACCGAAGAAGAAAGGAGCAGCAAGCAAGCTGCTGTTTCTGAAGAAACCACTGTGAGATCAGAGATGTTAGATATGGTGTTGCTTTGTACCTCCAACAGGCCGCCATCTCCGTACACGGATCTCCGTGAGTCTCTGCGTAATGGAACAGGTAAAAATGATAGGCAAAACGGTGGAAAAGGCCGAGGGAAGAAGCAAAATGGGAAAAAAGAAGTGGTGGATTTGAGGTCAATGCTCATTCATTGTGCACAAGCTGTTGCAGCTGATGAGAGGAGTGGTGGGGCTGCAAATGAATTGCTAAAGCAAATCCGACAACGTTCGTCACCGTTTGGAGATGGGAATCAACGGTTAGCTCATTATCTCGCTGATGCTCTCGAGGCGAGGTTGGCTGGTACGGGTAGCCAAATCTATAAAAGCCTTGTCAGTAAGAAAACTTCAGCTTTTGATATTATGAAAGCTTACCTTCTGTATGTTGCTGCATGCCCTTTTAGAAGGGTTTCTCATTTCATATGTAATAAGTCGATCGGTGTTGCATCAAGAAAATCAATGAAGCTTCATGTCATAGATTTTGGTATTCTTTATGGTTTTCAATGGCCTACTCTTATTGAGAGGCTTTCTATGAGACCCGGAGGGCCTCCGAAACTTCGGATTACCGGAATAGATTTCCCTCAACCCGGTTTCAGGCCGGCTGAGCGAGTTGAGGAAACTGGGAGGCGTTTAGCAGCTTATGCTGAAGAGTTCAAGGTGCCATTTCGGTATAAGGCAATCGCAAAGAAGTGGGAGAACGTTCGAGTCGAGGAACTAGGTATTGAGGAGGATGAGTTTGTTGTTGTTAACTGCCTGTATCGTGCTAAGAATTTGCTTGATGAAACAGTGGCAGTACATAGTCCAAGGAATACGGTTCTTAATCTGATTCATAAGATTAATCCAAATTTGTTTCTCCACGGGATTACGAATGGTTCCTTCAATGCTCCATTCTTTTTGACACGGTTCCGGGAGGCTTTGTTTCATTTCTCTTCAATGTTTGATATGCTCGACACAATTGTGCCCCACGAGGATTGGCAGAGGATGGTGATTGAGAGAGAGATCCTCGGCAGGGAGGCCTTGAATGCCATAGCTTGCGAGAGCTGGAAGAGAGTGGAGCGGCCGGAAACAGTCAAGCAGTGGCACGCACGTAATCTGAGGGCCGGGTTTCTACAACAGCCGTTTGAACGCGGGATAGTCAAGGAAGCATTCGAGAGAGTCCGGACGTTCTACCACAAGGATTTCGTAATCGATGAAGATAGCAAGTGGCTGGTGCAAGGATGGAAGGGCAGAATAATTTATGCCCTTTCTGCTTGGAAACCTGCATAAGGATGTTTAATATATCTTACTTTCAAGGACTAACTACGTCGTTTTTCGCATCAAAATAATTTTTTTCAATTAAAAAATAAAGTAAATTTAACGTAATAAAAGAGAAATAAGGGTAGATCTCACAGAGATTAAATAAGGGTCGATCCCACAGAGACTAAGGAAACTTCATAATTTATTCGTACTTTGTTTAATATTTGAGCCAAGAAGTGAATAAAATAGAATTTGAGTAATAGTTGAGATTTATAGATGGAGAGAAATAAAATAGAATAAAGAAAAATAAAAAGATTTTAAAGAAGGTTAAAAAGAAATTTAAAAAGAAAAGTTTAAAAGAAAATTCAATATGGTAAAATCAACCTTAGGCTTTCGCTTTGACTCAATTTCCTTCGGATCATCGAATTAGATTTTTTCTTTCGGGATTTATGTCGGTTATTTTGTCTACAATGGAAACCTAGTGGCTCTTCTTTGTATACCGAATACCCAAGACAATCTTTGATTTCGACTTCAGGAATTAATCTGATTAACATTAATTGTTGTAGATCAATAACCGTTTAAGTTCGTGAAGACTGACTCGGATTATTATTTCAATAACTATTAATTTCGATTTGAATTCCCTCTTATCAAGGCAGTATTGCTAAGTGTGTTCCCAAGAAGTCGAATGTGCTTTCAATAAGTCGATCTTTCCTCCCGCACATTTAATTGCAATAACATCTTAGCTAAAGTCAATCTTTGATTTTGTAAATTGTTTAGATTGAGAAAGATATTCCGAAGTTATTCAAGTGTTTTCAATTCTCATGTTGGAATTGAGTCATCGCTTTAGTCATTGGCTTGAAAAAAATTAAAGAAAACGAAAATAGAAGAAAAGAATTTTTATTAAACTAAAGAAAGAAAGAAAGAATTATTCCATTAGGCTTACCCTAATGTGTATTTATAGCATTCTAAAAATCCTAAAAATAGGCTGAAAAATAAAATATAATTATTTAAATTTAAATCTTAAAAATAAAAAGATAAATCCTAAAAACATCAATTTTAAATTACTTGAAATGCTCTTGATGTTTATCAATCTTTTAGAAGCTGCTGACTGGTCTTCTAGAAGTTGTTGACTAGGCACCATGTCACCTAATATGTCATCTGCCATGTCATCACCACATCAGATGTCATGTCATCACCACGTCAGTTTCCATGTCATCGCCACATCAGCACTGGCTAGATGCCATGTCGGGTGTGTCATGTCCCAAGTTGTGCCCACTAATATGGTCATGAATCAAAAAAAAATACACGATTTCGTTGTTCTTTGCATAATTTCTAGAATTCAATGTCATGTATCGAAAATGAATGAAAATGCTCAAGTTAACAACTAAAATTATCTAATCAAGGAGTAATTAATCATAAAATAATGTATAATTTAAACATTAATCAAATTCCCCCTCACTTATCTAATGCTTGTCCTCAAACATTTCTCAATTAAGAAGCCAAAATCAATAGTTTCCATTCTATAACTCACATCATACTTTAATCATCCAATGAATTAAAATCAAGACAATGAATTGAAATTAGAAAATAATCAAGCATGTGGCAAAGCTAGGAAATAAGTTAAATCATAACAAGACATTCTGATAGCTCACTAATCTCATGATGCAAGACTCAATACCCTCACAAAGGATTCACTCATTCCGCTAAAGTGTTTAAGGACAACTGATTCTCAAGACATTCGCTTTGACTCAATTTCCTTTGGATCATGGAAATAGATTTTCCCTTCGGAATTTACATCGGTTATTTTGTCTACAAGGGCAATCTTCGTGACTCTTCTTTGTATACGGAATACCCAAGCTTTGATTCCGGCTTCGGAAATTGATCTGATCAACTTCAATTGTTGTTGATCAATAACTGTTTAAGTTCGTGAAGACCGACTCAGATTTTTGTTTCAATAAAAATTAAAAATCGATCTCAATTCCCTCTTAGTAAGAAAATCTTGCCAAATGTATTCCCAAGAAGTCGAATGTGCTTTCAATAATTCGATCATTCCTCTCACACATTTAAACGCAACAACATCTTGACCAAAGTCAATCTTTGATTTTGAAAATAAGCGTAAAGATTGAGAGAGATATTCCGAAGTTGTTCAAGTGTTTTTCAATTTTCACGTTAAAATTGAGTCATCGCTTTAGCCCTCGGCTTGAAAGAAAATTAAAGAAAATGAAAATAGAATAAAAGAATAAAAGAATTTTTATTAAACTAAAGAAAAAATGAAAGGATTATTCCATTAGGCTTACCCCAATGGGTATTTATAGCCTTCTAAAAACCTTAAAAATAGACGGGAAAATAAAAGATAATTATTTAAATTTAAATACTAAAAAAATCCTTAAAACTTGAATTTTAAATTGCTTGAAATGATCCAGCTGTCCATCTATCTTTTAGAAGCTGTAAACTTGACATTCTAAAAGTTATTGACTGGGCGTCATGTCACTTGCCACGTCAGTTGTCACGTCATCGCCACGTCCACACTCACTAGTTGCCATGTCGGGTGTGTCATGTCCCAAGTCATGCCCACTAATACGGCCATGAATCTAGAAAAATAAAAATTACACGATTTCATTATTCTTAGTATAATTTTTGAAATTCAATATCCTGCATCGAAAATGAATGAAAATGCTCAAGTTAGCAACTAAAATTATCTAATAAAGGAGTAATTAATCATAAAATAATGTATAATTTAAACACTAATTACCTTTATTCATATTCTTTGCTGTGTTGTAATGATCGGGTTCGGGCACCTCTTACATGTCATCTTTCGTACCGAGACGTGGGAGTTAACGGTAGGTAGGATGACATGAGAGAAATGTCCCGAAACCCAGTCATTACAATACATTACAAGCAGATGTGC
This sequence comes from Hibiscus syriacus, assembly GCF_006381635.1. Classification (NCBI taxonomy): domain Eukaryota; kingdom Viridiplantae; phylum Streptophyta; class Magnoliopsida; order Malvales; family Malvaceae; genus Hibiscus; species Hibiscus syriacus. Next base: position 90,747 of record NW_024063402.1, on the reverse strand, counting down.
AAGATACGAAAGTAAAACAGGTGGACAACTGATTGCAATAGATTACAGGTGCACGCTGCAAGAAGCTGGTTATCTGGTTTACATCTACGGAGCTGAAAGTAATCAGAACATCAACTACTTGAAGAATTGGGTCTTAGCTAACCTCCGTATAGGCAACTTTGGCCGGGGAAAAAGATTGTGATATACAGATACGAATTTTGCAATTTTCTTTACATGCCATTTTATGTACCTGTAAATGGATTGGATCAAATCTGAAGGATAGATCCACTCCCATGTGCATCAAGCGTTGAACAAACAAAATGAGGAATCCTTATAGGCAAATGTGTAGACTGTTATATATTACATACAATGTCTCCATTATATGAAAATGGTTAAATTACATCCACATACGACATCATTAATCATGTATTATATTGATATCGTGATTGATACGCTCTTCAGATCGATTAAGACAACACTGATTATGCAATCCTAAACAGGAGGAAGCACGGGTTAACGTAGAAAAGGAGTATTTTCCCTTTATTTATAGCCATATATAATGAATATCAGAACAATACATCTACATCATATGAACAAGGGAATGGGGACAATATGATCCCACTAGGAGTTTAGATGCCGTTTTTCGAATAATAGAAAACATAAGATGATCTAAGCCGTCACAGACGTTTCCACTGCAACTTGTCCGGCATAGTTGACTTCGGATTTCATCTCCGTCTCCCACAGCTCCGGCAACGCCTGCTTAATGTTATGAATGCTTTCTAATGCATAATCTGCACCTCTAGGTCTCTGAGAAGAGCCGACCAGGACGGTGTGGAGACCGACACGTTTTCCGGCCTGGATGTTGCGGACACTATCGTCGAAGAACAACTGAAAACAGCAAAACATCAGTAGCCTGGAATTGTAACATATACATGACAGATGAACAATATAGAGATAATCTCACCGTTCTCTGAGGGCTGACGTTGGCAATCTCGAGAGCTCGCTCGATGGTGGATTCTTGGGGCTTGCAGACGACGGGTGTTTTGGGTAATGTTACATCCGGCTTCGGATGAGCAAAGTGGCCGATTATGTCGAAAGTTTCAGGGCTGCTCCTGCTAGGACCATCATCACCTGTAGCAGGTGACCCCAAGAATTCAACGTTGTCTTCGTCAGCGGAAACCATGTTCTTATGGGTAGGGTTGAGTGTTTCGAAGCAGATAATCCCTTCGAAACAGTCTTCTAACCCGAGCTTGCTAAGAGCTTTAGCAGCGTGGGCCCCGTCTGCATTTGTGAAGATCTAAATCAACAAAAGAAAACAACATAAAACCTTGTTAGGAGACAATTGAATAAAGACGTGCTCAAAACTTTGTCTAAGCATCAAGGTTAATCAACAGCTTACAATTTTCCTAAGAGGCAAAGTCATCAATAGACTCCTCAATTGAGGATCCGGTTTCAAGTTATCATACGGGAGCTTTCCATGAACATAACTGTGGTATTCATCATAGTCAAAGTCATAACCAACAGCCTGCAAAGGCGAAAAGGTTGAAATAAGCACATTAAATATATATTTTTTACTTTAATTGTAAATAATGAAAAGGATGTTAAAAGGGTAAATAGTAAATACCCTGAGGCCAGCCATTGTTGTCCCATAATTCTTGTACAAAAGATTGGACAATTCAACAATTTTGTCCTGTTCAATCCCCAGCTTCTCAGCCATGTAATCTGCAAATGCCATTCATTTAACGTTTAGACTACAATGCAATCTTGATAGTAAAACAATGCAAATGTTTACCTTTAATGTTCTTTCCACATTCTCTTGCAATACCAGAACTAAGGGGATAAAGGGTATCATCAAGATCTGCAAAATTCAAGAAAAAGTTTCGGTTAATAGATCCTTGTCAGATATTAAATTCATGTATTAACATGTTCTTGTCAACTATATCATGCTTACCAAACAGAAGGCAATCATACTTAGGCCTCTGGGTTAGCATGTATTGATTCTCATATTCCATTTCCAGCAAGGAACCTTGAATTATCAATGAAATGAAGTTAATATCCAAACCAAAAGGCAAAAACCTTGAATTTTAAGCAATAAAAAGACCCGTAATTTTCTGGGAAAGCAGAGAAGTTAGTTTGAAGATGAAGCAAATGAAAGAGAATTTAAGCAAAGCTGCAATGGAACAATAACTTACAAAGCTAGAAAAGATGGTAGAAGGAAGAGCTTTTGAGAACGGCGAGAAACAGAGAGAGTGAAATGTTGTAGTCAATGAAGAACAACGAGGGAGGGAGGGGGGAAGAAGATGAGAGGGGAGATGGGTTTTTATAGGCAGAAACGGTTGTCATTTTAAAAAATCAAGTCTTTCTTAACTCGCTGAAAACAACAGTATTTTACTATATTTTTGATGTTACACTCAATGAAGGAAAAAAACAATCTTTAAAAAGACGAAACGACCGAGTTAGCTGTCCAATTTGGACGTCTCCACTCCATTTTAAACGGTTCAAATTCATCCATCTTTTCTATTGTTGGAGTAAAATCCAGAATTGCGCAGAAATTCGGGCTACATTTTTATCTTTTTTTACTAGCACAATATAGTAGGTACTTTGGTGAGCTGTGAAACGTACTTTCGTAATCTTTTCCTTATTAATTTCATGCATTGAAATTTTTGATACCCAAATCTTCACTTTTCCAGATATTTCTCTAATGATTTTTAAAGCTTTCATGTGGCTCTAGTGTTAGCATCCATGGCAAAATATCTCTACTTTTCTTTTATAAAATTATGGAGGAATAATTCATATTTGGTTTGTTTTCTTCTTATAGTCAATTATGGACTCAACATGTTAATTCTTAAATAAATTCATGGTTTTATTAAAAATTGTATGGTTTGAAAAGAGAAAATTTAACATAATTTCCTGTCAAAAAGATTTATATGATCCATACTGACTTATTGAGATAATTTTTATGTAACTAAAATATAACATATCTGTCACAGTTATATTTGAATGTAATTAATAAAACAAACTTTATAAAAATGACGTTTTTGTTACAAGTTGGACAAATTTTATTTTTTTTCATCAATCTTAAATAAAACTTGATTTCATATCTTATCGCTACTTATTATATATTCAAAGAATTAATGAAGTAAATATAATAAGGAAAACTTTGGATTAAAATAGAATTCGGGAGACCGTGTATGATGTAGAGTATAGTCCTTTCTTTTCAGCGGGAAATCCATAAATTATATGTTAGATAGTTACGTTTTTGGGAAATAAATAAATTAAACATTGGTTTATTGTGGTGGAGGATTGGTTCTTCTGATAGGACCATTTTTAACTCTTTCCCCTCAATTATTTCAACTTATTTAGAATTATATATATATATATATATATATATATATATATATATATCTAATTAAAATTAATTATTATAAAATATGATTAGATGAATAATGTTATGACTATTTATTTATGTGGATGTCTATCTCTATCTATCTATAAGATAGAGTTTTTATATACTTTATTATTAAAACTTTAATATCAATTAAAGTTAAAGTTCTACATTATACATATTCTTTAAGTTTATAAATATGAATCTCAGAAAAAGTATTGTATACAATTCATATTGAGATAATAATACAATTCTCTCATTTTACTCTTATATCTCTTATTTTTCTTGTTCCTATTATTGCTTTGTCTCGTTTATTTATAACAAATAATAAAAATATATTTAGATAGAATCGTTATGGTGAAATACATACATATACATACCTGTATATATATATATATATTAAAAGAATGACATACAATATTTTATTGATAATAAAACTCGAAAAAATAATAATTGTATCTGGAATATAAAATAATTAATTTAAGGATGGAATTTTTTATAATAAAACTATAAAAATAAAATTGAAATAATATAAATTGGAGTTTCGAATATTGTTGAAAATTCAACAGCTCATGGGCTGCTTGAAAAAAAATTTGGGGAATGAATTTTGCTGAATTTTTGGCATGGGAAAATTATTTTTAGTCATTGGACTTTAGGGTATTTACAAATATTAGTCCTTAAGCTTCAACTATAAATACTCTTACACATTTAGCTTCAAAATCATCCCAAAATCATTTCTTCCTCTCAATACTAAAGAGTTTAGAGAGTTCTCTTGTGAGTTATGAGTGTTTTTGTAAACACCTGTAAATTTTTTCTTTAATAAAAGATCTGCAGCAGTCCGGAGACATAGGCGTAATTGCTGAACTCCGTTATCTATTTCGGGTATTATTTTTCCGCTTTTATTTCGCATTCTCACTAATCTGGTTATAGGGAAATTACTCGTACTCAATTTATTTCCCAACAACTGATATTAGAGCTTTTGATTGTGAATTTTGTCAATTTTTTGTGATGTTACTATTCATTACTATTCACATGAATAGTGAATTTCATGAATAGTAAAAATTTTGTTGGCGATACGAGTTTGTCGATGGAGGTGTTATAATACATGGTGGTTCGCAAAAATTGTCAGAAACAATCCAAAGAAGCCATATTCGAGTGGGAGCGATGGCTGCAAACGAAGGGAATGTGAAATTTGAGAAGTTCGATGGTGCGGACTTTGGCTTTTGGAAGATGCAGATTGATGATTTTTTGTACCAGAAAAATATATTATAAACCTCTCTCAGGAAAGCAACCAGAGGGCATGAAGAATGAAGACTCGGCTCTTCTCGACAGTCAAGCCCTCAGAGTTATCCGACTGACGTTATCCCGCAATGTTGCTTTCAACATAGCAAAGGAAAAGACTGCGGCGGGTCTTATGGCGGCTCTCTCCAGTATGTATTAGAAGCCATCGGCCTCAAACAAAGTTCACTTGATGAGGCGATTATTCAATTTGCGGATGGCGGAAGGGGCATTAATGGCTCAACACCTGAATGAACTCAACACAATCACAACCCAGTTGAGTTCCGTGGAAATTGAATTCAATTATGAAGTTCGAGCTTTAATTCTCTTATCATCTCTACCAGACAGTTGGAATGCTATTGTTACAGCAGTCATCAGCTCATTGGGAAATAGAAAATTAAAATTCGACGATGTTCGGGATCTGATATTGAGTGAAGAAATTCGACGGAGAGAATCGGGTGAAGCATCAAGCTCCTCAGCCTTGCACACGGAGTCTAGAGGGAGAACTTCATAAAGAAATTAAAATCGTGGCAGATCGAAATCCAGAAGTGAAAAATCAAGAACGAGAAAGAAAGATTTTACCTGTTATAATTGTGTCAAGAATGATCACTTTAAAAGAGATTGTCGAGCACTAAAGAAAGATATCGACGCACAGGAATCTGCCAACATGACAGAAGAGACATGTGATGCCATGATTTTAAGCGTCAACAGTCCGATTGAATCATTGATCTTAGATTCAGGGGCATCTTTCAACTCCACCCCAAGCCAAGAAATCATGAGAACTATGTCAGTGGTGATTTTGGGAAAGTTCATCTAGCTGATGATGAAACCTTGAAGATCGTCGGAAAAGGAGACATCCGATTAAAGTTGCCAAACCAGACCACCTGGAAACTGACAAGAGTGAGACATATTCTTGGCCTCAAAAGAAATTTGATTTCTGTAGGATAGCTTGATAGAGAATGATATAGTACAACATTTTCAGGCTGTGAATGGAAGATTACCAAAAGAGCACTCGTCATTACTCGTGGTAAGAAGACTGATACTCTCTATGTAACCTCAAATTTAGAGAATATCATTGCAGTAGCAAATGCTGATGGAAAATCAAACCTATGACACCAAAGGCTTGGCTATATGAGCGAGAAAGGGATGAATACACTTTTGTCAAAAGGGAAGCTTCTGGATCTAAAGAATGTAGATGTCGGATTATGTGAGGATTGCATCTTTGGAAAACAAAAGAAAGTCATTTTTGCAAAGATTGGCAAGACACTCAAGGCAAAAAAGTTAGAGTTGGTTCATACTGATGCATGGGGACCATCTCCAGTTCCATTTCTTGCGGGCTCACTATATTATGTCACCTTCATCGATGATTCTACAAGGAAGGTGTGGGTTTATTTTCTGAAGAAAAAATCAGAAGTCTTTGACACCTTCAGAAAATGGAAGGCCATGGTGGAAAATGAGACTGATTTAAAAGTCAAGCGGTTGAGGTATGACAATGGAGGAGAGTACAAAAATAGTAGATTCAGAGATTTCTGCGTAAACAATGGGATCAAGATGGAGACAACAGTTACCATGACACCGCTGTAGAATGGCGTAGCAGAGCGCATGAACAGAACTATGAATGAACGTGCCAGACGCATGAGGATACATGCCAGATTGCCCAAATTGATATGGGCTGAAGCTATCAACACTGTAACTTACCTGATTAACCGTGGGTCCTCAGTTCCTTTGGATGGCAGAATACCAGAGGAAGTTTGGAGCAAGAAAGAAATAAACCTTTCACACTTAAGAGTGTTTGGTTGTATTTCTTATGTACACATAAATTCTGCTGAAAGAAGTAAACTTGATGCCAAGCCCAACAAATGTGTCTTTGTTGGTTATGGTGGTGATGTGTTCGGTTACCGGTTTTGAGAGTATGAAAAGCGGAAGATCATCAGAAGCAGAGATGTCATTTTCAATGAGAATGTGATGTACAAAGACAGGTCAACCATAGAATCAAGTAGCTCCAATACCGAAGCTGAAAAAAGGAATTTGTTGACTGACAATAGTGAACCAGAGTGCTATGATGAAGCAATACAGGTGGAGGATTCATTCAAGTGGGAGTCTTCCATGAAAGATGAGATGAACTCGCTTATGTCAAATCAGACGTGAGAATTAACTGAATTACCACCAGGCAAGAAAATGCTCCATAACAAGTAGATTTACAGGATCATATAAGATCACGATGGGAGCAAACTCTACAAAGCAAGATTGGTTGTCAAAGGTTTTCAGCAAAAAGAAGGTATTGACTACAATGAAATTTTCTCTCTAGTTATAAAAATGTCTACAATCAGACTGGTGTTAAAAATTGTAGCTGCAGAGAATTTACATCTTGAGCAGTTAGATGTGAAGACAACTTTCCTTCATGGTGATTTGGAGGAAGAAATCTATATATGGCAGCCAGAAAGCTTCATAGAAGCAGACAAGAAAAACCTGGTATGCAGGTTGAAGAAGGGCTTGTATTGTTTAAAACAAGCTCCAAGACAGTGGTACAAGAAGTTCGATAGTTTATGAGTAGCAGTGGTTTTACCAGATGCCAAGTAGATCATTGTTTCTACATCAAGAAGTTCGACAACAACTTCATTATATTATTGTTATACGTTGATGACATGCTCGTTGCAGGTTCAGACATGCAAGAGATTATAAACTTAAAGAAAAAATTGTCGAAGCAGTTTGCAATGAAAGATCTGGGCGCTGCAAAGCATATTCTTGGGATGAGGATCAAGAGAGACACAAAGTCGGAGACTTTGATGTTATCACAGGCTGAGTACATCAACAAAGTACTTTCCAGGTTCAACATGCAAGATGTTAAACCAGTAAGTACACCTTTAGGTGTTCATTTTAGACTCTGCAAAGAACAGTCACCAAAGACGGAGGAAGAACGTGCACACATGGTGAAGGTGTCATATGCCTCAGCAATTGGAAGTCTGATGTATGCCATAGTTTGTACCAGGCCTAATATTGCTCAAGTAGTGGGAGTTGTTAGCATGTACATGAATAATCTGGGCAAAATACACTGGGAAGCAGTCAAATGGATCCTCAGATATCTGCGGGGTACTACAAATAAAACACTTTGTTTCAAAGGTGGAGATACGATACTGACAGGCTATGTAGATGCTGACTTAGCCGGAAATATTAACATCAGAAGGAACGTTACAGGGTATGTCTACTCTAAGAGGAACTGCAGTGAGTTGGATTTCTCAACTACATAAGATAGTTACTCTCTCCACAACTGAAGAAGAATATTTTATTGTTACGGAAGCCAGCAAAGAGATGGTTTGGCTCCAAAGTTTTTTGTAATAGTTAGGCAATAAATAAGAAAACCATGTCTTGTATTGCGACAGTAAAAGAACTATCCATCTAGCAAAGAATCCGTCTTTTCATTCCAGGGCGAAGTACATACAATTGCGATATCATTTTATCCGGTCTCTTCTAGAAGATGGGATTTTGAAACTTGAAAAGATCAGTGGAGCTCAAAATCTGGCAGACATGTTGACAAAGACGGTGACTACGGACAAACTGAAGTTGTGTTCAGCTTCAGTTGGCATGCTAGAATAAAAGACCAGAAATAATGTTGTATTGATCAAGGTGTGAAGACATATTAAAATCTATCTTCAAGCGGGAGATTGTTGAAAATTCAACAGCACATGGGCTGCTCGGAAAAAAAATTGGGGGGGTTAAATTTTGTTTAATTTTTGGCATGGGAAAATTATTTTTAGTCATTTTATTTTAGGGTATTTACAAAGATTAGTCCTTAAGCTTCAATTATAAATACCCTTACCCATTTAGCTTAAAAATCATTCCAAAATCTTTTATTCCTCTCAATACTAAAGAGTTTAGAGAGTTCTCTTGTGAGTTGTGAGTGTTTTTGTAAACACCTGTAAATTTTCTCTTTAGTAAAAGATCTGCAGCAGTCCGGAGACGTAGGCGTAATTGGCTGAACTCCGTTATCAATTTCGGGTATTATTTTTCCGCTTTTATTTTGCATTCTCACTAATTTGGTTATAGAGAAATTACTCGTACTCAGTTTATTTCCCAACAAATATATGGTTATTCGAGATCGAAATAGAGAAAAATAAAAAGAGGACCCATCAGATTGTGCAAGTCTTAACCAAAAAAGCAACACGCTGAAATGCTCGTCCAATTCCACTGGTAGCCCATAGCCCTTCCGTTGTGACACCCTAAATGAATCATACAGGAGCATGGTTTTCAGAACCGGACCGGTTAGCGAACCGACCATGCTACCGGTTCACTGGTTCAACTGGTCCGACGTCATAATTATTTAAAAAATTAAATAAAAATACCAAAAATATTTAATAAAAAATAAGTTTTTATATCACAAGTCATATTCAAAGCAAGTCATAACATATATAAGTTAAAAACCATAAAATCAAGTGAAACAAAATGATTCAAATTAACTACAACATAATATTTAAGGTAAAACATATTAAATAATAAATATAATTATATAACTATAATTAAAAAATAAATTTGGGGCTAAAAAATCATAACAAAATGATATTGTTTGGTTTAATTTTTTTTAAAAAATAATCCAACATGACTAAGAAACATAGAAGAGAATTACAAAAGTCTAAAGAGTAAAAATATGAGAACAAAACAATCTTACATGATTAAGAAACATAGAAGAGCATCACAACTAACTTCTATAAATAATAGAGGTAATTTGACATTCAAAATCATGGAGCCTTTTGGTGAGCATTGAGTGAACTATTCTTTCACTTCAATCAAGCTCGAATTTTAGGCTTCAATCGAGCTTCTAAATTTTTTTTGAGTTCAAGCCTTTTTGAGTAAAGTTTCAATATTATATTTCGAGTTTGAGTTGAACTTGATAATTTTTAGCTCGTGAGTTTGAGTCGAGTTGAGCTTACTTTTAAAGTTTTCAAGTTCGAGTCGAGCTCAGCAATACTCGAGTTCGACTTGGCTCGTTTAACAAACGACGTCGTTTGGTTTAATTTTTTAAAAAAAACCAAATTGGCGGTTTTTTCCGGTTTTCAGCCAGTTCGATTCGAACGGTTTAGCGGTTCCGACTGGTTCACTAGTAGCAGTTCAACCGGTGTAGCTTGAACCGGACTAGACAGCGGTTCTCGGTTGAACCGGCCGGTCCGATCCGGTTTTCAAAACACTGTACAAGAGCCCTACACCGAGGAATAAGACACAATTTCTCCAATCATGGATGTAGGCATGATTTTATATTAGGGGTAAACTTGGATTTTTAAAATTTTAGAGATAAAATTTGAATTTATAAAATTTCAGGGGATAAAAATAAATTTTTAATAAAAATTAAATAAATAAAATCTAAAATATATGATAATTTTAAATTTTTAAAGAATACACGACTTTCCCCGCTCACCCCTCTGTCTATCCCTACTTTTCATGGTCTTGGTCATTGGCTATCGTACGAAGGAGATAACGATAGCTTCTTTGTTTTTTAATTTAATGGTTGAAATTCATAACACAATTACGGTAGAGTTGGATATATACAAGCGAGAGGATAATGTCAATGTGGTGCTTGATTTTGGAAAACCATGTGGCTAAAATGAAGCTGCAAATAAAACACTTGTGAAGGCGACAGTGTTTGATGTTGAGCTTATCCCAACTCCATGGAGCGGAATGGCACAGCTATGCTATCATCTGTGTGGTGTTTGGTTCACAAGTTTATTGTTCTAACATCACGCCCAAATGGCGATTAACAACAATAAGGTTTGCATATAGTCACATGTGTATGCAGAATTTTTTTTTAGAATAGACATACATATATTAATTATTAGAATCTTTCATATGAAATAGATACGAATAAAATTTATTTATGAACGGATTTTAAAATGAACACGTAAGTATTATTTGCATCCGCCACTACATATAGCCACATGCCCGTGCAGAAACAAAGACGCCGGCCTTGTCTTTGCTTAAAACTATCGTAATCTGTTGAGTAAAATCTAAAATGGATGCCTTTTATTCGGTATCTGAACCAAGTGGACCACTTTTTCTAGAAGCAAATTCTCCAATGTGAGCCACATGCTCTTTTGTTTCAACCCCCGTACCATAATTATTTGTTTGGATTGGACCACACGCCTTTATTTTTTTTTCTGTACAATAAAATTTAGGTTAGGTGTGTGTTTCTCATGTCTAGGTTAGAATATATTTAAATTTTATTGAGATTTATATAAAAATTTATAGATTGTTCAATAAAAGTAATCATGGTAAAATTCAAATTTAATTTTATAAGTTTAAATTCTTGAATCATAATCACTTATGCCAACACTAGTTGACAGATCACACGCTTTTATCATAGCTTAAAAATGATACTAGATATCAAATGTTACCATTCATACCAACATTTATTTATTTTGGTTTAGGTTTAAGTGTTTTTTTCCGTCTATGCTGTGAACTTAATTTATCAATTTTGTCCTTATCTTTTTATTATCAATTTAGTCCTCGAAGTTGTTTAGGGTATTTATCTTAGCCTTTGAAGTCCGTTGACTGTTTTGACTAACAAAACTATGAGTCTTTTACGTTTGTAGATTAAGTGATTAGGTTAAAATATTTATTAATCTCAATCATTAGAACAAAATTCTAAAATTTTATTATTTATTTCAATGAGATAAGGGATTAGATCAATTTTTTGGGATTTTTTCCATAATCATTGTATTTAGTAAATGCTTTATTATTTATTTTTTAAATAAATGTCATGTCATCATCAAGCCACGTCAGTAATATTGGTTGATCTGAAAATTGATGGTGTTGATAAATGCATAAGAATAACAGTTCTGTTAGTCAAAATGGACTTCGAGAGCTAAGATGAACATCCTAAACAACTTTGAGGGCTAATATGACAAAACAACGATATAGACGAAATTGATAAATTGAATTACTACAGGGACAAAAATAACCCTAAAACCTTTGATCTATTATCCATTACAATTTCGACATATTACATATTCAAGATGATCTAAAACACTTACAAGTTAGGGATTTAAATATTGAAATTACCCTTTATATTCTTAAATCTTGCTATATTATCACTTTAAGATAACATTTTTAATCCAGATATACGAATACGGTTGTAAAACTTTTAGATTATATGAATCAAATAATCCTCTAAAGAAAAAGAAAATCTACAAAATTAATGTCAATTTACATATATCAATTCCCACGACAACTTATGCATATAGTCTTTCACTTGTATAAGTCGAGGCCTCTTGGATTAGATCCAATACCACTATTCAGGATAGACTACATGAGATGTTACCGAATTATATATGTTCAAATAATTATTTTAGTCATCGATTTTTTTAATATTATAAAAATAAACGTTAAATTTAATAAATGATTATAAAATAGTCATTACAATTAAATAATAATTATAATAATTTAAAAAATAATAATGACTATTTTGTAATAATGTGATGAGTAAGTATAAGAACTTGAAGAAAGAGTTAGATATAGTGATGATGAAAGGAACTCGAACTCGGGTGCCATCTACTGGAGAAGAATGAAGCCCCTGCATGAGGGGAGAGTTGCTTTTTGTTAGGAAAGAAAGGGATAGACCCCTAAGATTCTAGTGGATCACGCTGACACATTATTACTGTGTTGTGTTCATATCCGATCCAAAATTGATTCGGAATGTATGAGAGAATTTTGTATTTAGCTACAAGAGATGTTTATACAAGGTGGGTACACTTGATTTGCATCCATACTTGTACACTCTTTATGGACAAGGCAAGGTGTCAGAGTACAAAAACTTGTGAATAAACCCCATTAATCCCATTTCTAATTCATGGGCTGGCTGTTCGAAACTGGAAGCCATCGCCTACGCGCTTTGTTGTGGGGCATATCCAGCACAAAATCCTTGGACCCAATACCTGAAATTCTCAGGTACCAAATAAAGTATGTTATTCACGTTCAGAAAGCTAAAAACGCCAAAACTTCTCTCATGTTCATCAATGTAAAAGGCCTAATGGTATAGTCTAGTAAAACCACAAATGCAGCTTCTTTCATCCCTTGGCATACAAGGAAGTTGGGAGTGCAGTATCGGTTCTAGTTATTACCGTTATTAGATTTTCGTAGGCACCAAGATCATATGGATGTTGGGAAATAAACGAGAAACGAGTAACGAGTAATTTCCCTAAAACCAGATTAATGAGATTGCGAAATAAAAGCGGAAAAATAATACCCGAAATTGATAACGGAGTTCAGCCAATTTTGCTTACGTCTCCGGACTGCTGCAGATCTTTTACTAAAGAGAAAATTTACAGGTGTTTACAAAACACTCACTACTCACTAGAAAACTCTCTAGCATTGAGAGAAAGAAATGATTTGGGATTTTAGGATGATTTTGAAGCTAAATGAGCTAAGGTATTTATAGTTGAAACTTAGGGACTAATCTTCTAAATACCCTAAAGTTCAATGACTTAATTTTGTAATTATCCCTATTACAAAATAATAAAAAATTTAGCAGCCCCTAATTTTTCAAGCAGTCGGCTGCTAATGTGTTTTTTTTTTAATTTTCAACAATCTCCCACTTGAAGACTGATTTTAATCTTTCTTCACACCTCGATCGATGCAGTAGCTTTCTGGTCTTATTACTCTAGCATGTCAACTGAAGCTGAACACAACTTCAGTTTGTCCGTAGTCACCGTCTTTGTCAACATGTCTGCCGGATTTTGAGCTCCACTGATCTTTTCAAGTTTCAAAATCCCATCTTCCAGAAGAGAGCGGATAAAATGATATCGCAATTGTATGTGCTTCGTCCTGGAATGAAAAGACGGATTCTTTGCTAGATGGATAGCACTTTGACTATCGCAATACAAGACATTGTTTTCTTGTTTCTTGCCTAACTCTTCCAAGAAACTTTGGAGTCAGACTATCTCCTTGCTGGCTTCCGTAACAACGACATATTCTGCTTCAGTTGTGGAGAGAGCAACTATCTTCTGTAGTTGAGAAACCCAACTCACTACGGTTCCTCCTATAGTATAGACATACCATGTAGTGCTCCTTATAATGTCAACATTTCCGGCTAAGTCAGCATCTACATAGCCTGTTAGTATTGTATCTCCACCTTTGAAACAAAGTGCTTTGTTTGTGGTACCTCGCAGATATCTGAGGATCCATTTGACTGCTTCCCAGTGTACCTTGCCCGAATTATTCATGTACCTGCTAACAGCTCCCACTACTTGAGCAATATCTGGTATAGTACAAACCATGACATACATCAGACTTCCAATTGCTGAGGCATACGGCACCTTCACCATGTGTGCACGTTCTTCCTCCGTCTTTGGTGACTGTTCTTTGGAGATTCTGAAATAAACACCTAAAGGTGTACTTACTGGTTTAGCATCTTGCATATTGAACCTGGAGAGTACTTTGTTGATGTACTCAGCCTGTGATAATATCAAAGTCCCCGACTTTGTGTCTCTCTTGATCCTCATCCCAAGAATCTGCTTTGCAGCGCCCAGATCCTTCATAGCAAACTGCTTCGACAAATTTTGCTTCAAGTTTATAATCTCTTGCATGTCTGAACCTGCAACAAGCATGTCATCAACATACAACAATAAAATAATGAAGTTGTTGTCGAACTTCTTGATGTAACAACAATGATCTGCTTGGCATCTGGTAAAACCACTACTACTCATGAAGTTATCGAACTTCTTGTACCACTGTCTAGGAGCTTGTTTTAAACCATACAAGCTCTTCTTTAACCTGCATACCAGGTTTTTCTTGCCTGCCTCTATGAAGCCTTATGAATGCCTCATATAGATTTCTTCCTCCAAATCACCATGAAGGAAAGTTGTCTTTACATCTAACTGCTCAAGATGTATATTCTCTACAGCTACAGTTTTTAACACCAGTCTGATTGTAGACAGTTTCACGACTGAAGAGAAAATTTCATTGTAGTCAATACCTTCTTTTTGCTGAAAACCTTTGACAACCAATCTTGCTTTGTAGCGTTTGCTCCCATCGTGTTCTTCTTTGATCCTATAAATCCAATTGTTATGGAGCGCTTTCTTGCCTGGTGGTAATTCAGCTAATTCCCACGTCTGATTTGACATAAGCGAGTCCATCTCATCTTTCATGGAAGACTCCCACTTGACTGAATCCTCCACCTACATTGCTTCATCATAGCACTCTGGTTCACCATTGTCAGTCAACAACAAGTAATGCAAAGAAGGCGAATAGCGTTGGGTTGGTTTAGGAATTATGGAGGAGCGTCTCAGTTATAGTGTGCTTGGTTCTTCTTGAACTGCTTCAGGATTGATATGAACATCATTTCCATAAATCTCCTCGAACTCAGCAAATTCCTTTGTTTTAGCTTCGGTATTGGAGCTACTTGATTCTACAGTTGACTTGTCTTTGTACATCACATTCTCATTGAAAATGACATCTCCGCTTCTGATGATCTTTCAAATTTCGTAGTCCCAAAACCGGTAACCGAACTCATCACCACCATAACCAACAAAGACACATTTGTTGGACTTGGCATCAAGTTTACTTCTTTCAGCAGAGTTTATGTGTACATAAGAAATACAACCAAATATTCTTAAGTGTGAAAGGTTTATTTCTTTCTTGCTCTAAACTTCCTTCGGTATTCCACCATCCAAGGGTATTGAGGGCCCACGATTGATCAAGTAAGCTGCAGTGTTGATAGCTTCAGTCCATAGAAATTTGGGTAATCTGGCATGTATCCTCATGCTTCTGGCACGTTCATTCAGAGTTTTGTTCATGCGCTCCGCTACGCCATTCTGCTGTGGTGTCATGGGAACTGTTGTCTCCATCTTGATCCCATTATTTGCGCAAAATTCTCTGAATCTTCTATTTTTGTACTCTCTTTCATTATCAGACCTCAACTACTTGACTTTCAAACCAGTCTCGTTTTCCACCATGGCCTTCCATTTTCTGAAGGTATCAAAGACTTCTGATTTCTTTTTCAGAAAATAAACCCACACCTTCCTCGTAGAATCATCGATGAAGGTGACATAATATAATGAGCCTGCAAGAGATGGAACTGGAGATGGTCCTCATACATCAGTATGAACCAACTCTAACTTTTCAGCCTTGGGTGTCTTACCAATCTTTGCAAAGCTGACTTTCTTTTGTTTACCAAAAATGCAATCCTCGCATAGTCCGACATCTACACTCTTTAGATCCGGCAGCTTCCCTTTTGATAAAAGTGTCTTCATCCATTTCTCGCTCATATGACCAAGCCTTTGGTGCCATAGGTTTGATTTTTCATCAGCATCTGCTGCAGCAATGATATTCTCTAAGTTTGAGGTTACATAGAGAGTACCAGTCTTCTTACCACGAGCAATGACGAGTGCTCCTTTGGTAATCTTCCATTCACAGCCTGAAAAGGTTGTACTATAACCTTCTCCATCAAGCTGTCCTACAGAAATCAGATTTCTTTTGAGGCCAGGAATATGTCTCACTCCTTTCAGCGTCTAGGTGGTCTGGTTTGGCAACTTTATTCGGATGTCTCCTTTTCTGACGATCTTCAAGGTTTCATTAACAGCTAGATGAACATTCCCAAAATCACCACTGACATAGTTCTCCATTATTTCTTGGCATGGGGTGGAGTGAAAAGATGCCCCTTAATCCAAGATCCATGATTCAATCAGACTGTTGACGCTTAGAATCATGACATCACCTGTCTCCTCTGTCACGTTTGCAGATTCCTATGCACCGGTATTTTTCTTCGGTGCTCGACAATCTCTTTTAAAGTGACCCTTCTTACCGCAGCTATAACAGGTAAAATCTTTCTTTCCCGTTCTTGATTTTCCCCTTCTAGATTTGGATCTGCCATGATTTGAATTTATTTCTGAAGTTCTCCCTCTAGACTCCGTATGCAAGGCTAAGGAGGTTAATGCTTCGCCTGATTCTCTCCGTCGAATTTCTTCGATCAGTACCAGATCCCGAACATCGTCAAATAATACACAAAATTGATAACAGAGTTCAGCCAATTTTGCTTACGTCTTCGGACTGCTGCAGATCTTTTACTAGAGAGAGAATTTACAGGTGTTTACAAAACACTCACTACTCACTAGAAAACTCTCTAGTATTGGGAGAAATAAATGATTTGGGATTTTGGGATGATTTTGAAGCTAAATGAGCTAGGGTATTTATAGTTGAAACTTAGGAACTAATCTTGTAAATACCTTAAAGTTCAATGACTTAATTTTGTAATTATCCCTATTACAAAATAATAAAAAATTTAGCAGCCCCTAATTTTTCAAACAGCCAGCTGCTAATGTGTTTTTTTAATTTTCAACAATGGATGTTTGTAGGCGTGCCCTGCATGATACTGCCAGGTTTAAAATTAAAAACTAAATAAGTAAACAATCATTCTAAGTGGGAATCAGATTAAAAATAAGCATAAATTCAGCAAAGAGAATCCTCATTGCCTCAATTGTGGTCTTATTTTGCAAAATAAGGTAGGTATGCCAACCCAAGAGAACACTTAAAGCCAGACTCAGGGGAAGTAGCAACAGTCCAAATACAACCTGAAAAACACAAACTAGTAAGCATACCACAAATAAGGTAAGTTCTAGCTCTAGGACATTGGTAAATCATCGACATTACATATATGATTCCGAAAGAGACTGTACTCTGCCGCTCATCGCTTTGGGAATCATTAGTTAGACTACCCACAAGTAAAACCTGACATTCTAGAGAATAAGAAAATATATGAGAAGAAAAAGATGAAATTATCTCATCAGAATCCAACTGGGGTACCCCATTACCATTGCAGATGCCAAATTCAAGCATGGGAAAAGAAAATAGCTTTCACGTACCAGAGAATAGATGCAAGCGATTTCGGCATATACAAGAAAGATGAAGAAGACCTTGTAGTTGGCATGGCCAGAGTTTTAAATTGAGGTCGTGTTTTTGGTCATTTCGAGTTTAATGTGATTATGTCCATCGCGGACGCTATTGGGCGCTATTGCGGGTGTTGCGGGTAACTCGGACGGTGGCGAAATCGCTATTTCGTGGACGAAATCATGTTTTCGGACCGTGATTTAAAACCCTAGGCATGTCCCACACAATTATTTATCCAAATGAAGTGGCGGTCCTTATAATCAAGAAGAACACTTTTTAGTATTGAGGACATTTTAGACATGCTTGAATCATGAAAGATTGCACATGTCATTCTCAAAAGGCATATCTTGCAAACAAAACAATGATGTGCACGGGGAGGTTTGAAATGCGAACACTTCGGGCAATATGTCAAGTCCCCTCCCTACAACAACACTCCAAACACGACACGTGGATTATTTTTGAGATCATTTTGACTCACAAGAGATGCAATTAAAATCAGTTTCTGAATACAAGGCAAATCCAAGCAAATAGGGCAAGCCAACTTCATTCAATTGTTCAGACTTTATAAAATATGTTACAAAAAGAAATAAGAATAACCTCAACATACATGACAAAACAAAAAACCCATAAGCGTACCTTGCGTTGGATCTCATGTACAACAAAACTGGAATCTTCAAAGTCGGGCAATGTTGGAAAACAAAACTTGTACGAGTAATTTAACTATAACCAGATTAGTGAGAATACGAAATAAAAGCAGAAAAATAATACCTGAAATTGATAACGGAGTTCAGTCAATTATGCATACGTCTCCGAATTGCTGCAGATCTTTTACTAAGAGAAAAATTTACAAGTGTTTACAAAGCACTCACTACTCACAAGAAAGCTCTCTAGTATTGGGAGAAAGAAATGATTTTCGGTTTTGGGATTTCGATCTGCCACTATTTGAATTTATTTATGAAGTTCTCCCTCTAGACTCCGTGTGCAAGGCTGAGGAGGTTGATGTTTCACCTGATTCTCTCCGTCGAATTTCTTCACTAAATACTAGATCCCGAACATCGTCAAATTTTAATTTGATGTTTCCCAACGAGCTACTGACTGCTGTAACAATAGCATTCCAACTGTCTGGTAGAGATGATAAGAGAATTAAAGCTCGAACTTCATCATCGAATTCAATTTCCACTGAACTCAAATGGGTTGTGATTATGTTGAGTTCATTTAGGTGTTGAGCCACTGATGCCCCTTCTGCCATCTGCAAATTGAATAATCGCATCATCAAATGAAATTTGTTTGAGACCGATGGCTTCTCATACATACTGGAGAGAGCCTCCATAAGATCCGTCGTGGTCTTTTCCTTTGCTATGTTGAAAGCAACATTGCGGGATAACGTCAGTCGGATAACTCCGAGGGTTTGTCTGTCGAGAAGAGCCCAGTCTTCATTCTTCATGCCCTCTGGTTGCTTTCCTGAGAAAGGTTGATATAGATTTTTCTGGTACAGAAAATCTTCAATCTGCATCTTCCAAAAGTCAAAGTCCGCACCATCGAACTTTTCAATTTTCACCTTTCTTTCGTCTGCA
Organism: Hibiscus syriacus; assembly: GCF_006381635.1. NCBI lineage: Eukaryota > Viridiplantae > Streptophyta > Magnoliopsida > Malvales > Malvaceae > Hibiscus > Hibiscus syriacus. The sequence continues at coordinate 71,664 of NW_024063402.1, read as the reverse complement.
GTCATCGCTCCCAATCGAATCTGGCTTCGTTCGGATCGTTTCTGACAATTCTTGTGAACCACCGTGTATTAGAACACCTCCGTCGACAAATTCGAATCGCCGAAATTTTTTTTTTACTATTCACGAAATTCACTATTCACGAAATTCACTATTCACGTGAATAGTAATAAATAGTAACCTCGTAAAAAATTGACAAAATTCACAACCAAAAGCTCTGATTACCAGTTGTTGGAAAATAAAACTCGTTTACTCGTTTATTTCCCAACAGGCAAGAAAGTAGACGGCACCCGACCTGGATCCATGGTGATTGCAAAGATGTAATTTAGCGCACGCATGACGGTGAAACTAGTGAAAGAGACGACGTTCATGATACCAGGTGAGGTCAGTAGACCGAACCACCTCTCAATGAAAACAAACAACGTAGAAAAATAAACGAAAACGATGGAGGAAACAACAACCGTTACAGGCACCCAAAAGATAAAGCCTCGGTTCATGATTTTAAACGTTTTTTTCTCTACAATGCCGAGGCGAGTGGTGGAGGTGTCGGCGTTGAAAAATGACGGCGTCTCTGGTCCTGGCTGATGTCTAGGTGGATCCTTTTTCAAAAGAAAATAAAGATTGGAGTTTTTTTTTTGGGAAGTTTGTATCACTAAACAACTGTTTATATCAATGGATCGTTGCCGTTATAACTCAATTGATTTGAACTTTTTTTTAAGTAGAGTCAGTTTTATAAAATTTGAGTCGAGTCCAGTCGAGTCAAATTTTTAAATTTTTATTTAAATTTAATTTAGAAATATTTATAATATTATGAAATTATTTAATTCTAATTTAAATGATATTTTACAATCATATAAAATACATATATACATTTTTTGTATTTTTTATATGTGATTTACATAAACCATATAAAGTATAGGGATTCAACTTAAACTTGAAAATCAATCTACTAATTATTAAAAATTTTGAGTTATTCGAGTTGTATTTTACAACTCGAATTGAATTTGAAATTTTTTCGAGTTGAGTTTATAAAATTACAATTCGAATTCAATTGAGTCAAGTTTTTCCCAAATCTAGTTGAGTAAAAAAAATCAATTTTGCGAGTCGAGTCGAGTTTTACACCCATGATTTCCTTTTTTTATAAGTTTGACCTCAAATAATTAATTTTCTCAATATGTTCTCCTTAAATCTTATTGTCGTAACCGGTTTTCGCCCGGGCACGAAATTTTTACTCGGCGAGAAAAGTGATGTGAATAAATGGTTTTTAAAATGTTTTGGGAGTCGCTACCGGCCTTTTGGGTTAGGTAGGTCAAATACCTAAAATTTATCTTTTAAAAGAGTTTTTAAGAAAACATCAGTTAAAAGATAAACTAATCTGTTTTTTAACCAAAGATTCGTTCCTTTTAATAATAAAAAGGGATTCGTGGTCGATTACGTTTGGGGAATGATTAGCACCCCCACAACGCCCAAAATTGGTACTTATTAATTATAAATTATCTCTATTATTGGAAATTTAAAAATTCAAAAATATATTTAATTTATAATCCTTTTTATTTCAAATTTATTAGTATCTTTAATAAAATCAATTAATTTATATATAAATAAGATATTTATTTATTAAGAAATATCAGAAAATGACTTCTAGGTGCCTTAAGACAGCTCTTTTCTTCGATATTAAATAAATATTAATAAAAAATTAGTATATATTTTATAGAAATAAAAAATATCAGAAAACGGACTTCTAGGTGCTTTAAGACAATCATTTTCTTTAATATTAATAAATATATTAAAACATGCTTATAATAATTAAAAAGTATTTTATATTAAATTTATAAATAAGATTTTGATAAAATAAATAATATATATATATATATATATATATGATTAAGTAATAATAAAAAATAACTAAAATATAAAAGAAATTACAATTATAGAATTAAATCACAAGATATATAAAACTTATGGTCAAAATTATATAAAATTTAATTATTAAATTATAGAATATAAACAATTAATGGTCATAGTTATAAATATTATGTAGTATATACATTAAAAATTAAAATGGGACTAAAATAAATTTTAATAAAGTTTAAGGGATTAATTATAATATGTACCTAAATTACTAGTCAGGATTAAAATAAATATTATTGAAAGAGTAAGGACTAAATACATATTTTACCTTAATTATTTATATAAATATTCGGTCAGGACTAAATTATAAGAAAATAAAATTAAAGGACTAAATCATAACAAATAGGAAATGATTTCAGTGACTAAAATAGAATGTTACAAAACTAAGATGGTTGCGGAAAGGATTTGGCCAAACGCAAAATTACGGATATACCTCTTCCCAAAACGACGTCGTTTGGGAAGGGGTATAAGCATCCTCATTTCTCTTCTCTCTAACTGAGAGAGAATTTAACATTCTCTCTCGGTTCTCTCTTCAATTCCCTCATCTGAGGGAAATGAGCTCCGGTTGACGGTCACGCTCCGGTCTCGACCACCGCCGCCGGCCACCGTTATCGGTGGTCAGAAAATTCTAAAATCTCTCAAAATATAGATCGAGACGATCTAAAACCGAATCCGACCTCCCTTTCCCATAAAACATCTCCTATTTACATAGATCTACAAAAAATACCTTCGGTATTTTGCTTCTACGGCGGCCTATGAACTCCGATGGAGTCGCAGCTTCTTCAGTAAGGCTTCTCTCAATTTTTGTTTCGATCTTTTGATGGTTTGGTTGCTGTGTTCTCTGGCTTGTTCCTCTCTATCTCCTCTTTTCTTTTTTTCAGGTTTAGTGGCTTTATAGCCACCATGGTGATGGCCTCGGACCAGTCCAAAAGGGGCTCTTTGGTGAGTCACCAGACTATGGTGGTGACTCACCATAGATTTGTAGTGTGGAGGGGCAGCTGGATCTTCTGGAGCGTTCTATTGAAGCGGTGGCAGCAACTTCTTAAGGCGGCGGGGTGGCAGCAGTAAGGGAAGCGACGATATGGCCCTAGGGTGATGATACCCTAGGGTTTCCTCTGGCACATCTGGGGACCGTTGGATCAAGGCCAAATCCAACAGTTGAGAAGAAAGACGGCTGAGAGATGATGCTGAAACCCTAAGAGGGTTTAAGGTTTATTATTAGGTTTGGGCCAGTCTGTTTGGGCCAGTCTGGTTTGTAATCGGGCCTATAGTTTTGGGCCTGCAATGTATTAAAATTAATTAATTATTTAATAAATATAATATAATAATAATATTAAAATAAAATAAAATAATAATAATAAATGAAACAAATGAAATAAAAAACTAGTGTCTTCAGCTGCCCCTCTTTGGTCATTCTTGTGTTAACAAGAATATGGCAAAGACGAAAAGACAATAAGTTTTTTTTCATTTGACTTCACTTGATTATGATGGAAATGTTGAACAAGTTCTTCTTCTTTGGGATTAGTTCTTCTCATTATGAACTTTTTCACTGGGGATGATAATTTATTTCCTTTTATGATGTAATCTAACAAAAAGTTGAACAAATTCTTCTCATTATGAACTTCTTCTTCTTTTTTAGATGAGTTCTTCTCATTATGAACTCCTTCTGGAAATGCTGATCTTCAAAAGAGGTATTGTTAATTCATCTTCATATGTGATGAATTAAATTAAGGTTGAACAAGTTCTTCTCATTATGAACTTCTTCTCCTTATTCAGATGAGTTCTTCTCATTATGAATACTTCTGAAAATATTGATGTTGATCTATCTCCTTCTGTGATAGAGTCATACAAAGGTTGAACAAGCTCTTCTCATTATGAACTTCTTCTTCTTCTTCAGATAAGTTCTTCTCATTATGAACTTTATCTGGAAAAGCTAACCATCGAGTGATGAATTAAAGCGAAAGGTTGAACAAATTCTTCTTATTATGAACTTCTTCTTCTTTCTTCAGATAAGTTCTTCTCATTATGAACTCTAACTGGCAATGATAATCCATCGAGTGATGAATTAAAGCAAAAGGTTGAAAAAAATTCTTCTTATTATGAACTTCTTCTTCCTTCTTCAGATAAGTTCTTCTCATTATGAACACTAACTGGCACTGCTGATCCACCGAGTGATGAATTTGAGCAAAAGGTTGAACAAGTTCTTCTCATTATGAACTTCTTCTTCTTTCTTCAGATGAGTTCTTCTCATTATGAACTCTACCTAGCAATGTTGATCCATCGAATGATGAATTTAAGCAAAAAGTTGAACAAGTTCTTCTCATTATGAACTTCTTCTTCCTTCTTCAGATGAGTTCTTCTCATTATGAACTCGACCTGGCAATGTTGATCCATCGAATGATGAATTCAAGCGAAAAGTTGAACAAATTCTTCTCATTATGAACTTCTTCTTCTTTCTTCAGATGAGTAATTCTCATTATGAACTCTTCTGGAAATGTTGATCCATTGAATGATGGATTCAAATCATTGCTAAAATCTTTGAGTTCCTGTCAAATATTCAACATGGATAAAATGAATGAAAATGCCCCTATTTGCAAATGTCTAGATATGATGCATGAATGTTAAGTTCATCTTTATTTGATTTCAAAGTGTGAACTCGGTCTTCCTTCACTTGGTCAAAATGTCATTTCAAACTGCATTTCTGATTTGGAAGAGCAATCTTTGTGTCTTATTTGCTTCATTTAAGTCTCAGAAGAAATGTTTCATTTATGGAACTCTTGCCGTAATCAAAATTATGACCTTGATGCCCCATTTTTATCTTTGATAACATCAGCTTTCTTTATCTGGACTTGTGTAGAAATTCAATAAAACTTTCATCTTTAAAAAGAGAATCTATCATCTTTGGAGAGGAAATCTATCATCTTTAGAGAGAAAATATATCATCTTTAGAGAGTGTAAATTTAGACATGTCATTCTCAGCAGGGATTAATTAAGAGAACAATGTATGTTCTGATTTGACTCTTGCAACACATTATAAGGAGGATTTATCCTAATTCCTTTCATGTTTCCACATCTAATTGGATCTCTGACAAGGCAACTTGTCATTCAACTTTAGTTGGCTCCACTAGTTTCTTGTTGTAAAACATTTGACAACACGTTCATCACTTCTTGTGATTTCTGCCCAAATTTCTTAATCAAATGAAGCTTTTTGCATAGTGTTCAAAGCTTTTGTATGATTTCACAAGACCACTTGAGAACAAAACTTAGTGGGGATACAAGTGAGATGTTGGTATGACCAAAAAGTTGGTCAAATTCATGATATATGCTAGTGCCGAGTTGAATAAGAGATACCAATTGATCTTGATATCATCTCGGGAAAGGACAAATGTGATACTGATCATGTTTTCTTTCATAATGAGCATTGTAGGAAGTAGAAACATATCAGCTGTAGGATCCATGTACAGAACGATATCCATGGAATTCTTGCCACTGGGGATGAAACGCACATGATAAAACCAAATGGATGAAAACTCAGTTTAGCCTGGCTGGAAATGACAACCCCAGTAACAACGGGAATAAGGGTAATATATATAAGTCAAGCCTCCCTCTTCAATGTTATCAAGTAAGCAAAACTGATGTGAAAAACAATTTTGTAGCCTCAACAGCATGATTGAAACTAATTGTCAGAAATCTCAAAGAAATATTTCCAATCGTTACTGACACACAAAGGACTAAATTCAAAGCTGAGATTTTGAGGAACTGGACCCTGGATCGAATAGTCTACCTGGGGACCATCTTCATCTATGCAACCGTGATGTAGCTTAAAGAACACGCTGTCATATGACACATGGTTAAGAAGATTGGGTATTTGAAACCATACTTGTTGAATAGATATTTGTTCAACAACATGATCATAATGTAATTGCCTGATGAACTAAGCAATTATGTATAGTCAGCTCGACTGTCATTGTTTTACCATTTTCATTCTTCATATATTTCTATTTCATTGGAAATTTTTGCTCAAATCAATGATCTTTAACACATAATGATGTGGGCCTTCAGCATGCCCCCAATATTTGCTGATATGAATGTTCAAAATGTTATTCCAATTTCTGATTGAAATGGGCTATCAACATGCCCCATATAGATTTGTCTGAAGTAACCTTCAAAATGCCCTAACATTGTAATTTTGGTTTACTTTCAATGTCTGTGTGACTTGAATCTCATGATCCCTACAAGGTTCAATTTTGACAATGCACTGTTATGGGTATTTGTGGCTTTATTCGTACTCCAAATCTGTTTATCTTGACTCTCATTCTGGTGTCACTAAACAGCAGTTGTCAAGTAACTTGAGGAATTCTCTTCATTTTGTCATAAACTTGTGAAGTGCTCAATCATTCTTACATAAACGTCTGAGATATGTGTCTCTTTTGAATGAGGTGCCCATTTTTTAGATCTGAAGGGATCTTAGTCGGACAGAGTGATATAAATCGCTTGGTAATTCATTCCAGACTGACACAATGAACCTTGTTTTCAGTTAAGGCTATTTCTGGAATATACTTTTTCATGCAACATGTTGATTCTGATAACTACTCATCTAATTATGAAGCGATCTTTCAAGATGATTTCACATATATTGATAGTTCTTTTGATACCGAGGAAATCCTGAATTCTGATTCTGATGAGGAGAATAAACTGTTATACTTGACGAAAATGGGGTACTCATAGGCTGAGGCTTCAATAGCCATGGAGATATGTGGTCTGGATTCATCAATTGCAGAGTTGACAGATTTTATATGTGCTGCTCAAATGGTTAAGGCTGTTAACACACTTCTTCCGGTAGAAGATAGGAAACCATTATGCAATGTACCCAATTACAAGAAAAGGCAAAACTCGGGCTATGATTTTTGTAAAGGAAGAAGCAGGGGAAGCTTGAAAAAAGCTTCTCAATGAAGACGATCATGCCGTTTATCTTTCAACTCTAATTATGGGTTTTGAGGTTCTCACAGAACCCAATCAGATAACTCAAAGAACACTTATAGAAGATGCTATTGGGCCTCCTTATTTCTACTTCGAGAATGTGGCATTTTCTCCAGTTGGTGTTTGGACCGAAATATCATGGTACTTATACAATTTAGAGCCAGAATTTGTAGATTCGAAGTATTTTTGTGTTGCTGCATGGAAAAGGGCTATATTCATAATTTGCCAATTGAGAACAGATTTCCTCTTATTCTGATTTCTCCACGTACCATACATGATGCTTTTCTATTGACAAAATGGTGGCCTTCTTAGGATCCACGAACAAGGTTAAACTATTTACAAACATGTACATGAAGTGCCAAATTGACAGAAAGGATCCGCAATGCTCTTGAAACTTGTGATGATGTGCCATCTTCGAGTGTCCATAAGTATGGTCTTGATGAGTGCAGAAAATAGAATCTGGCATGGGTTGGAAGGAATAAAATTGTTCCACTTGAACCTGATGAGGTGGAAATGCTTCTAGGTTTCCCTAAAAACCATACACGAGGAGAATTATCTTCTAGAGACATATTCTCCGGTGATATCAATGTCATGTCTCTTTTTTTCTGGGATCAGTGATGCAGAGGTTGCCTTCTACTGTCTTAGTATACCTTTGAAAACAGATGCGCAAGCACTAAATGGTGATCAGTTGGTGAAATTGATGAGTAGATTTGGTGAATTCAACCTTGTTATCGGTGACATCTAGTGTAACAACCTTTACCAGAAGAAATAAACATCATCAGGATGAACTAGAAGATTTTTGTTGGTGCATTTCCTTGCAATGACTACTACATCGACTGTCTTTTTTTCTGCTCTGACACACGCACTGCCATATCCTGCTCTTCTCGAACCATGGAAAGGTTTGGCTGATAATAAAACTGGTTATCTCAACTTTTAGAATCCTGTAACCAATGTTACCCCATATGAAAGGCCTATAAGAGTAGATTCTATCCCAATGTCTTATTCTGCGCCATAAGTTCTCAAATTCAGGTTCAACAATCTTCTGAAGGACATAATGGATATAATCTTGACAAAGAAAATGATCGGCATGGAAAAGGTCGTAATGATGTATCAAGACTGAACCAGTATCAGGTATAACCAAAGTGCAAAGAGTGACTTGTTCATTCCCATAATACACCTTAATGGGACTTATGACTCTGTGATTGGAGAATATGATAGAGATGTGGATTGATGGCTGGGGAAAATAATTTGTCTGGTGATGTTTATCATCATCAACATGAGATAAGTGATAATCTTTCTTGATGGATTGCTAACGATGTCACAGGAGAGCATCACAAGTTTAATTCTCCAGACTTTCTGGCTTCTTGGACCCCTTGCCTTCAAGAATGTGAAATGCTTCATCTTTTTGGCATCACTTTCTTTTTCTATAATAGAAGTAGAATAAGCAGCAACTTGCTTCAAGGACCTTCCTCATTTGAGACTGTCCTGTTTGAAAATATTTTTTCTCCTTTCTTTATCAAAGAATGAAAGAATTTTGTAAAATATTGCCTATCACAGGTTCACAATAGAATCAAATCATAAGACATGAAATTAATGAATATCAAATAAATCAACTACTCTTTTAAATCATTCAAAAATCATAGTCCTATGGAAAGTGTCAAAACTATTGACTGATTTAAGGTATAAGTTGATTCTGGTAAAGTAAGGTCTCTCAGGTTGGTCAAGCATATATATCTTCTTTGAGCTTCTACTATCTTGAAGGAAGGGTTGTTATGCTCATCTGATGGAGATATTTCTTGGTTCCAGAATCTCAGGAACATCTTTGGGATGTGCGGTGCTTTATCAAGAGCTTAAGATCGTCTCTTATGTCATTGATGCACCATTCAATATTCGAGCCACCTTTTCAGGTTTTCAACTCGAATCCTCCTTTGGTTCCAAGATATTATTTAAAGATTTACATCTTAAACCCCTTTTTTATCATTTTTCATGCATTAAAGGTTAAAAAAAAACAATTTTGTAAATAAAAATCAATCCTGAGAGGCAGAATGAAATCTGAAGATAGTCCATTTCACATATAAATTCATGTATGATTAGAATGGACTTTTCAGGTACGTAACGTAGGCCAGGGCTTATGGTTATAAAAGAAAGGGATAAAAAGGCTCAAACAAGTGTTTAAGGGTAATTAAACCAAGGATCAATTCTGATGCATTTAATCTTGCCTTGCTTGACTTGGATCTGCTTTGCTGGGGGTTTTTCCATAAGATTTATTCATCTCCAGCATTTCTTGTGCTTCTTGTTGAATATGAATCTTTGAACTTATTGCACTTGATCAACCTTGTAGCTTTGGGCTCAATGATTCACCCATCTTGATTCAAATTTTTTTTCTTTCCTTTTTTCCTTTTTCCTTTCCCCTTTTTTTTGAATGAGTATATGACTCCAATTGCTTTGAGAACCTCCTTTTCCTCTTGTATTTCGAAAATTCTTTCGTTATTCTTGAATGGATTGATCTTCAAGCACTTTGCATTTGATCTAACTTGTAGTTCAAAACTCTCTTCATTTCATGAAGATTGCCTTCATAATAAAGCTGGATTAACGATCTTCACTTTGTCCCCCCCAATGTGGAGGGTGATCCTTGGTTAGGGTTGAATCAGAAAAAATATTATAGGCTTAAAAGGGGACAACAAGGGATATATATATACATATATTTAAAAGGATAAATGAAACAATGTCGTTCGTCATCTCATACACAGAAGCCTTTGTAAAAAAAATGTATCCCCAGGGGGAATGAATATTCAAGATTAATCTTTATTTATATGAAAACAATGTAATTAATGCATGATATATATTTATTTCAATAAATCCTTTTTTTCCTTCTTTGAGTATGCCCCAATCACTCGAGATTATATTTGATAATTTGATCCATGATGCCTTATCTCGTCTCTTCTTGCAGGAAGATTCACGGATAATTGAAAGTTTGGTTCTTTTGAGGTCATTTGGTTTATGATGATTTTGTATTTGGAAGGACAAAAATGTGACTTTGGAAGTCATGTATATGGTGGAAGGTAATATCATCAATCAACTCTACCCAAGAAGGTAAACATCTGGAGTTGGTGTCTCAAAAACAGGTAGAGATATTTCTTCAGAATCACAGATAATTGTAGTGTCAGGATTTGGTTTTGGTAAGGATCGGGTAATTGGCATTGGATGGGATATGGAAGATATAATTTTATCACTTGACAAAGATCTATAATTCTTGAAAAATTAAAAGAATATTTAATCTACTTGATACTCAAGAATTTCAAGATTTAATTCTTTGTTCATAACCATAAAAGCAGCACAAGTTTATTTATTGCACACAAGGCGGAGAAAGGAACAAAAAACATGTTCAAACAAGATGCTGAAAATAGAAATTACTACAGTGGTAGATAACAACTTCCACTTGTTTATTTAACTTGTATCTATCATTCCTCGAATGTTGGGTGTGTATTTGGCGCAGGATTTTCATCTTTATTTGCCCCCCATTTCTTGATCATTTCTTGTGTCAAGACTCCCTTGTCAACGAGCGTCTCTATTTTTTTTAACAGTGACCAATAATTCCCTGTTGAATGCCCAGATACTCCCAAGTGAAAATTACAGAAGCTATTTTGATCATAGCAATGAATATAAGGCTTTGGTGACACTTTCACCAATCTTGGTGTAATGTATTGGCCTTTAACCAAATGAGGGTACAGATCTGAGATAGATTCTTGAAAAACCTTCAGAGTTTTTCTCACTCGAGAGATTATTACTTTCTTTGATCATTCTGAACGAATAAATGTTCTCTTGTGATCGAGGGGGTTCTGGACGCTCATTTCAGCTGCAACTGGGGTAATATTAACCAGACTCCTTAAGTTGCCCCTTGTCTTACTGGTTTTCGAAAAATCTGATATAGGTATCTGAGGTGTCTTCTGGGTTACATCTGCCTCATTCTTTCTTAGACCTATGGGCCAATCTCGAATTACCTCTATGGGAGCCTTTTGATTTCTTTTCCCATTTTTTTGCGCCCTATATTCTTCGCAGGATTTGGTCACATTAGTCTCTGTTGAAGCAACGATATCTGAGTATTAAATCTTAACCCCTTATTTTATCTTGTATTCTTGAATTGCTTGCTCTAAAGGATCTTGGAAATTTCCTTCAAGGTTACCAGGAACCTTAGCTAAACAATTTGGAATTCCAGTCTGATTTATCCATGGAACCTCCTTATAGGTCCAATTCTTATTTGGAGGTCATTGTGGTTGAACAAGTTGTGGAGTAAGTAACCTGGCTGAGAGCATTTTGGGATGCAATTTTTCACTCGAACAGTGGAAGGGAGGAAATTGAAAACCCTGCACATTCGTTTTCTTCTTAATCACTCTATATGGTTTGGCACCATGTTTAACTGAATAAGACCTCATTGTATTAACCTCGGCTTATTTCTCGTCAGTATTGTCAGAGCCTCTTATCTTGTCATTCTTGATAGACATTTCGATCATTTCTCCACTCATGATGATGTCCGAGAAATTATTAGTGACAACCCCTATCATGTGATTAATATAGGAGAATTTTAATGTACCGATGAACAAAATAGTGAACTCATTTTCAGTCAATGGTGGGTGCACTTGAGAAGTGACGTCACTCCATCGTTGTGAATATTGTCGAAAGCTTTCATTGCACTTCATATTCATGTTTTGCAACATTGTTCGATCAGGGGCCATATCAGCCATGTGCTTGTATTGACCCAAAAAGACTTGAGCTAAGTCTCTCCAAGAACGTATTTGAGTACGTTTTAGCTGATTATACCACTTGAATGCAGACCCAGATAAACTGTCTTGGAAACAGTGGATCAACAACTTTTCATTCTCCATATAGCCAGTCATACAACGACAGTACATAGTGATATGATATGAAGGGCATGTGGTCCCATTATACTTCTAAAAATCTGGAACTTTGAATTTGGTGGGAGAACTAGGTCGGGGACCAAACTTAGCTCTTTGGCGTCAAACCCATAAAATGACTCAATCGTCTCTCTAGAAGCAGTACAAAATTCATTTGGGTTTAATCCAGAAGTAGTAGGACAATCAGTGGGGAATGATACTCCAGCCTGATATAGTGAGTTCTTAACAGTGAAATGAACCGGTGATTGAATTTCCTGATTTACAGAGGTTTGCTCAGGAATGTGAACAGGGGTAACACCCAGGTGATTTGTGGGGTTTTCAACAAGACTCTTTCCAGTGGTCTGGTGCTTCCCAATCATTTCTTTCATATTGTCCAGTAGATCGGTATCAAAATTTGCGATATTAGCTTCAATTTGTACCAACTTGCTACTCAATTCTTCTTGCCTCTCTTTTTGCTCTATCTCAAATTTGGCTAGCCTATCCTCAGTTTCTTTAGACATTTTTCTTGTGTCGTGCTAAGCGTTCTTGCTACAAGGAAGAACCAAGATCACTTTGGTTGAAATCCTTATTTTAATGAATGAATGTTTTAATGCATGATGTAAGTTTGAAAATATAGATGTAACTAAGCAACGATGCAAATGAAAATACAACGATGCAAAAATAAGAATGCAAATTATGCGCTACAAAAGCAAACAACAAATGCAAAATGAAAATGCAAAGATGTAAAATGCAAATGTATGTATGAAAAGGTGTTACTCAAGAGTGATCATCTTAGAACATATTTCATTGAACTCAAAAGTTTCCGTCCATCAAACAAAATTTTTACATGTAGGGGACAATTTTCATTCCTAACTTCAACAAAACTTTACATATATGGGAATACTTTCCCATTTTCTTCTCTAAAGTCAAGTTAGTCTATCAGCTTATGGGCCATATTGCTTGTCTGGACTGTAACTTCTTCCGTGACATTTTTTTTCTTCATCTTCTGTGTCAATTCTCGGAGCTGCTCATTTTCCATTGTAAGAGAACCTTTGTGTTCAAGAAGTTCTTGGACAAGATATTCATATATGTTGCAATTCTTTTTCAGTTTGGTGACCCTTGTTATCCACTCTTCTGGGGTGTTTCCTATGCCAGCATTTTGAAAGGCTTGACTGATCTTCTGGAAATCTTCATGCATGGTTTCCACTTCTGTGCTCAATTTCTTGTTTTGGTCCTTCAAATAACATGCTTGAGATTCATAAAAACCTTTTTTATTATGAATGTCCCGACTGATGCTCTTACTGTAGACTGCTTTTGGTATCAATATGGCAGGATCTTTGTGTAATACTTTTGGTATTAATATAACAGGATCTCTGTGTGCATTGCTTGCTTCTATCCTCGGAGTTTCCTCAGGATGTCTTTCCTTGGCCGCATCATATTTTGTTTGATCATAAAACTTTTTGTCCATTTACGATTTCTCTCCAATTCGATGAACAGTCTTTCAAGTCAACACCTTTTGGTTATGCTATGATTATGCAATGCAAACAAAATAAATCAATATAAACAAGTTAGAGCAAAATAACATGTATGGGAAAAAATAAGAAAAAAATAAAATGGTTAATACCAACTAATGGAAAAAAATTTCTATCTATCAAGGTATAAATCATAACCTCATGCTTTCTAGTTCCATGCTTTGTTTGGAAAAAAATTAACCTAACCGCATGATTTCTAGTTCGCATGTATTTATTCAGAGAGAGAAAAAATAATAATAATAAATTAAATAAATTAAAAGTTATAGCTTATTTCTCCTTTGTGTATACCTACAGACAGAGGTTCAGATCGGGAGAGTTTCTAGGGTTTATTATATGCAAAGTTTCAGTTCTAGGAGTAAAGGTACTCGAACTGTCCTTGTTGATGCCCCCTTGGGCTGCCAAAACCTCAATCCTAGTCCATCACAGACTTAAGCGGATCGAGTTCAATTCGATGGGATACATTTCCCTATGCCTGACACGGAGAATAAATTCCCACGAAGACATAGAGCATATGAACCCCAAAAGCTACTTGCTAGGTCTGACACGGAGAATAAATTCTCACGAAGACGTCGCTTTCACTACCACTTAAAAGGGACAAGCTTGATTATAAAGCTTATGTTATGCAATGCAAGTGATGTGTGTGAGGAGAAATGTTCAAACCTTTGACAAACAAATAAATAATAAAATTTAAGACTTGAAAATAAAATAAAAACAGTAATAAAGAATAATATATAAAATATTTATAAAAATAATAAGTATATATATAAAATTTTTGAAAAGAAAGAATAAAAATTAAATATATGAGTTTTTAATTTCTAATTAATAGAGACAATTTATAATTGATTTCAAAGTTTGACCGGTCCCCGGCGGAGTCGCCAAGCTGTCGTAACCGGTTTTTGCCCGGGCACGAAATTTTTACTCGGCGGGAAAAGTGATGTGAATAAATGGTTTTTAAAATGTTTTGGGAGTCGCCATCGGCCTTTTGGGTTAGGTAGGTCGAATACCTAAAAATTATATTTTAAAAGAGTTTTTAAGAAAACATCAGTTAAAAGATAAATTGATCTGTTTTTTAACCAAAGATTCGTTCTTTTTAATAATAAAAAGGGATTTATGGTCGATTACGTTTGGGGAAGGATTAGCACCCCCACAACGCCCAAAATTGGTACTTATTAATTATAAATTATCTCTATTATTGGAAATTTAAAAATTCAAAGATATATTTAATTTATAATCATGTTTATTTCAAATTTATTAGTATCTTTAATAAAATCTATTAATTTATATATAAATAAGATATTTATTTATTAAGAAATATCAGAAAATGACTTCTAGGTGCCTTAAGACATCTCTTTTCTTCTATATTAAATAAATATTAATAAAAAAATTAGTATATATTTTATAGAAATAAAAAATATCAGAAAACGGACTTCTAGGTACTTTAAGACAGTCATTTTCTTTAATATTAATAAATATATTAAAACATGCTTATAATAATTAAAAAGTATTTTATATTAAATTTATAAATAAGATTTTGATAAAATAAATAATATATATATATATATGATTAAGTAATAATAAAAATAAATAAATAACTAAAATATAAAAGAAATTACAATTATAGAATTAAATCACAAGATATATAAAACTTATGGTCAAAATTATATAAAATTTAATTATTAAATTATAGAATATAAACAATTAATGGTCATAGTTATAAATATTATGTAGTATATACATTAAAAATGTAATTTAACCCTAAAAATTAATATGGGACTAAAATAAATTTTAATAAAGTTTAAGGGATTAATTATAATATGTACCTAAATTACTAGTCAGGATTAAAATAAATATTATTGAAAGAGTAAGGACTAAATACATATTTTATCTTAATTATTTATATAAATATTCGGTCAGGACTAAATTATAAGAAAATAAAATTAAAGGACTAAATCACAACATATATGAAATGATTTCAGTGACTAAAATGGAATGTTACAAAACTAAGATGACTGCGGAAAGGATTTGGCCAAACGCAAAATTACGGATATACCCCTTCCCAAAACGACGTCGTTTGGGAAGGGATATATATTTCCCCAAACGGCTGGCCAGAAGGGCCAGCATCCTCATTTCTCTTCTCTCTAACTGAGAGAGAATTTAACGTTCTCTCTTCAATTCCCTCATCTGAGGGAAATGAGCCGACGGCCGCGCTCCGGTCTCGACCACCGTCGTCGGCCACCGTTTTCAGTGGTCGAAAAATTCTAAAATCTCTCAAAATATAGATCGGGACGATCTAAAACCGAATCCGACCCCCTTCCCCATAAAGCATCTCCTATTTACATAGATCTACAAAAAATACTTTAGGTATTTTACTTCTACGACGGCATATGAACTCCGATGGCGTCGCAGTCTCTCAATTTTTGTTTCGATTTTTTGATGGTTTGGTTGCTGTGCTCCCTGGATTGTCTGCAAGGAACCGAATGGCCACCCAGCCGCCGAACGGGACACCTACGGTGTTCCTCTCGGCAGGGTCGACAAGATTGAACTTGGCAGGATCGTTTTTGGGAGTCAAAGTTGCCAACATCTTGAGCCAGTACAAAGAAGTTAAAGCCATGAAGATGTAATGGGTGGCTTTCGGCACTCAGTATGCTAGTGTTCTGCAACACCAACTCCACGCTGGTCTTCAAACGTAGCGCCACCACCTTGGTTCCACTGTCCAACATGATGTTTTTGGGTGGTGTGCCCTTGTAGTTAAACTTGAATGGTGGGTTGGTTGGGAAGTTGGTGCAGTAAACTCCCTTTGATTGGTTAAAGAAGTAAGCCTGGAGAAGAGCGGTGTTCGGTTGCACAAATGAGACATTGTTAACTGCAGCTGCTGGCCTAGTGTTGTTGGGACCCTGGCATGTTTGATTTTTTGTGCATGGGAGTATCCCTAGCCCAACCGTGAATAAGAAGCGTCTATAAACTTTTTTGGGGACTTTTGCCGGGAATTTATGGCTTGCGAGGCTACGGATTTTCTGATTGAATTTCATTGCATAAGTGGAATCATTGAATTGTGGGAGTTTTGCTTTTAGCAGTGGGATGTTCTTGTTGTTAGAGATTGGGGCTGAAGCAGATTTGTCATATTCTAGAACTCCGATTGACGTGGTATTATGGAAAGTGGCTGGTCTCGTGGCAAAAGGCCTAGCTGACATTGCGAACTTGGCGTTTGATGTCTTGGATTTAGCCCTGAGAAGGACATTAGTGGTCTGCCCTGGAGTGATAAGCACAATATCTGTCTTGAACGATTTCACGTAGACCGCGTCTGCTTCCACAACAGTGAGTGTGTGGTTTGCTATTCTGAAAAAGAGCTCATCGTTGAGTGCAGCATTGATCAGACGAAGAAAATAGGTTTTGCCAGGCTTCACCTTAAGCTTGAATGTGTCTGCATAAATTCGATGTACTTGATTTTAGTCTATGTCGTGAATTGGAGCCTTTCCGATGTTGATTTCTAATATAGACAGTGAATTATATTACACAGTGTAGTACCTTTTGCTGAGCAGTTGTAAGAGGGTCCGGGGAGACCATTAATGGTAAAGGCATCAGAGATATTTGGTGCTCCTTCAGTTGTCAGGGCCTGATTAATGATTTTTTCGGTGTCTGCTTTCCACCACTCCCCTGCAATTCGAAGCAAAACTCGGTTGATCTAAGATGCAAACTTAGTCTTATTACATTGTATGATATAACAAAGTTGTCTAGTCAAAATTACCGAATACGATAGGAACTTCTTTGAAGGGCTGGGGGAATGGATAAGAGGCATGTCGTTTAGGGAGGATGACAATTGGTCCATACACAGTAGCTCTTAGCCAAGATGTGTGCATGCCAAAACAAGGTCCCTCTTTGGCCGGTAATGGTGAAATTGTATGTATAAGATTGCCCTGTCTGAATTGGACACTGTGTGATATAGGCAGGTCCATCAGCCCATCCACTCCTTAACTGCCTGATTCCGTGCCTAGTTTTCCAAGCCAAAAAATCAGGATTGGCTCAACTTCTATAAAAATACTAACCATTTAAAAGTAGCGGGAAATCAAAGTTTCATACCAGTGAAGAGTGACATTGTATTGAACATGGTTAACCACCTTGATGAGAAGCCGGTCGTCTTCCCTTGCTATAATCTGAGGCCCGGGGAACTGGCCATTGACTGTCACAATGCTCTTTGTTTGACACAACCTTGTCACATTTTGCATCATAATCTGTGAGAGGTAAATGAATTAGAAAGAGCAAAGGGGTACAACTGCTATCCAAAACCAAAACTTATATTGAACTTGTAGTGCCTGGTAATGCCTGCATGCTTTGCAAATGCCAAATCAGGTAGCAACCAGACAGAACATAAAGCTAGGAACAATAAAGCCTTGATAAAGGCAGATGATGCAAAAACAGAGACCATATCTTCGTTCCTAGTAATTTTGTGTGATGATTTGGCAAAGATGACAAATGGGATAGTCAAAAACTGATTAGGATGGGGAGAAAAGGAACAAGTGAATATATTTATATTTAGGACAAGGAGTGATTAGTTTGATAATTAGGTGAGTAAAATCCCTGAGAGACTAGATTAGGCAGGTTGTTGTTGAGCAGCAACTTGTAGATTTGGTTACTGGTGTGGAGTGATGTTCAAGGAAGGGGAGATTTTGAAGATTAGAGCCTTCAACCTCCTAACGTTGATACGTGCTACTCAAGACAAAACAGGTTTTACATCTTACTTAGCTGTCGGTTGCTCCTAACTATGTACGTTAACAGCTTCTTCTCTCATGTTACCTTACTTTTCATGTACCTCATCATCTAATGGCCTTAAAATCTCTATGAATCATAATTTGTTCATGTCCTTCATGTAATAGACATCCTTAATAATCCTGAATCTCTGGTCCCAACAATTTAGGATTGTCATCAAACAAAAACTTATCTATAAACAAGGAGATCATCTCCTCGAAGCCATCCAATACTAAAAATTTCTGAAACGTAAAGCCTGGTTTGATTCATTGGAAACTCGCTTGACAGCAACTTCAGCTTTTGAATTTCCAAGTTCCTCGCATGTATATTATGTATAAAAACTTGCATAAACAATTTCCATGAACAATACCAACACTGAGTGACGACATACTTTGCATAGAGTGCGTGTCTGAAAGATGACAGCAACAAACTATTCACTATTACACTTTTCAACATGGATCATTCATTGTCTTCCTTTCCGTGTTAGTTCATGTCATGACAATAACACTAATAATATATTAAGTATTTCTTTCAATAATAATAATAACGATAAACTTTAAAATGAAATTCCCCCACCTCTCTTTTTCTCTCTTAACAAACAGCGGGGACAAATACTTGTAGTTTGGCTGATTTGTGTATCCACATTGACAATGATTTCCCAGCCAAATTCCTTTAACGTTTACAGAAATTAGATTTCTTTCTACAAAATTCAAAAGAGTAACAAAAACCAAAAGCACCAACTTGTTTTAATAAAACAATTATCTTTAAAATAAATGTTTGAATAAAAGTCTTCTTAGTAATTCAACATTTGTTTTAATAAAACCATTATCTTTAAAATAAATAAATAAAAGTCTAGGCTTTAGCATAAGACGTAAGAAGATGAAATAACTTTCAAGGAATGAATTAAATATCTACGTACGTGTCACAATATAATAATTAATTAATTGGAACACTTGTTTGAATGATTCGTATAATTTTATTTGTTTGTTCATACAATAATTAAATTGCAACAAAGATATTGGATGATGAAAATACGATGCATTAATAGTAAAAATAATATCGTAGTTAATAATGACTTTGTAGACAATTATTTATAGTGTCATTTCGAAAGAGGTTCAAGATTTAATTGTCAAAGATATTCTCGAATCCTTCTTACCATAGGATATTGTTTTTATTTTCTCTTTATAATTCGAAAAAGTAATAATCATGACTGTAATATTGAATTGGTTTAAAATGAAACACGTAATTGATCATAACTAATTAATTTTCTTTAAAAAAAAAAAAGAAACTTTGCCCAAAATTCAGAGGATCTTGGACAAGATTCTAACAACAATGAAATAACTAATACCCTATGTTTAATTTAATTCATTACACCTTTAAATTATTTTAAATGAACAAATAATTTTATTAATTAAATTATTAAAATTTTATTTTAATATTGATCAAGTTATCTATTATTATATCAGAACAAATAATGTGCTCAAATTTGTATACTCTTAGAACCCTTAGCTACCTAAGAAAAGCTCAATAATGAAGAGGAAAAATAAAGAAACGTGCAAAGATGCCATCTAAGCACTAATGTGCCACGTCTTTTGATTTCAGTCAAGAGTCTCACAGTTTTAAGGCTGTAAAATCAGGTAATTAGACATGTTTCTGTCTGATCTTGGCAGGTCGGGTAAAATCGGATACATGTCAACTCAAGTTGATTTGATACCAGATCCATATCGGATTCAGGTCAGGTCAAATCAGTTCGGGTTATTTTCGGGTTAATTTGACACCAGATCCAGATCCAGATCGGGTTCAGGTCAGGTCATTTTCAGTTCGGATCGATGTCAGTTCAGGTCCGAAGCAGATAAAGACTAGGTTAATTCAGGTTCAGGTGCACTTCAGTCGGATCTCGTTCAGATCTGGTCACATCATTGACAGATAAAATTCAGGTCGAATGTTTATCAGATATGGATTGAGTTCAGGCTCGTTTTTATTTTTAGATTAATTATTTTGTCATCTTTCGTGATTGTTGAATTGCAAGTTGTAATTGTATATGATTTCGAGTAAATTATGAGAAAAATAAATATCCATGGCTCAATTTTGTAAAAAATATAAATTTAAGGACAAAATTGAAGAAATGTAAAATTACAAATAAAATTTTAAAATATAAATTAAAAAACACACATAGGAAGGGACTAAATCGAAATAAATTTAAAATGTGAGGTTTAAATTAATATAAAAAAGAACTAAATTAAACACATTTAAAAGTTATGTGCTAGTTACAAAAATATAAATAACAACTAACAATGGACCAAATGAAGATGCAAATATAAATTTAAGGACTAAATTGAATACATATAAAAGTGAGAGACTTAAAATTGAAATAAATTATAAAATAAAAAAAGAATTAAATCGAAATAAATACAAAATGTGTAGAAATAATGAAAAATATAATAAATTGCATTCATTTAAAAAATTGAAAAAAATAATATATATATATAATATAAGTTTATATATAAACTATATAATTATTATAAGTTACATATAAAAATTATGTTTATATGAACTATGTTTGTGATTTGTTGTGTGCACTCTTTAATGTTTCACCGACAGAATGAGTAACACCATTAGCTTCATTGATTAAAGAAGCTGGTGAAGACACATTTATGTTACTTCCCGATTTAGGGAATCCGCCTTTCTGAGTAATTTTTATAGATATACTAGAAAATCTCGCGTGTCAGCTTTATGAGTCTGGCGGAACTTTTGTTGTTGCATGAAGTCGAAAAATTGAAGTTTTTTCTTAGCAAGCTCTTTAGCTCTGATGGCTTCGTCTTTGTTACAATCCATTTTAGTCATGTCGGTGCCTATCTGCCTGCCGCTGACAATCCATTTAAGTCTTCAATATCTGATTTGCCATCGAGTACAATACCAGAACATATTCTAACATTAAAAAAAACTAAATCTAAGGTTTTACATGCATCAGAAGGCATCAATTAATTGCGAAAAACACCAAGTGTTGTTTAACCCAATATAAGAAACTCCTTCAGCAGAAAAGGAAAATAATAAAAACGGAATTTTGTCGGATTGCAACTTGACTGATAAGTACAAACAAAAACCAAAAGCACCAACTTGTTTTAATAAAACAATTATCTTTAAAATAAATGTTTGAATAAAAGTCTTCTTAGTAATTCAACATTTGTTTTAATAAAACCATTATCTTTAAAATAAATAAATAAAAGTCTAGGCTTTAGCATAAGACGTAAGAAGATGAAATAACTTTCAAGGAATGAATTAAATATCTACGTACGTGTCACAATATAATAATTAATTAATTGGAACACTTGTTTGAATGATTCGTATAATTTTATTTGTTTGTTCATACAATAATTAAATTGAAACAAAGATATTGGATGATGAAAATACGATGCATTAATAGTAAAAATAATATCGTAGTTAATAATGACTTTGTAGACAATTATTTATAGTGTCATTTCGAAAGAGGTTCAAGATTTAATTGTCAAAGATATTCTCGAATCCTTCTTACCATAGGATATTGTTTTTATTTTCTCTTTATAATTCGAAAAAGTAATAATCATGACTGTAATATTGAATTGGTTTAAAATGAAACACGTAATTGATCATAACTAATTAATTTTCTTTAAAAAAAAAAGAAACTTTGCCCAAAATTCAGAGGATCTTGGACAAGATTCTAACAACAATGAAGTAACTAATACCCTATGTTTAATTTAATTCATTACACCTTTAAATTATTTTAAATGAACAAATAATTGTATTAATTAAATTATTAAAATTTTATTTTAATATTGATCAAGTTATCTATTATTATATCAGAACAAATAATGTGCTCAAATTTGTATACTCTTAGAACCCTTAGCTACCTAAGAAATGCTCAATAATGAAGAGGAAAAATAAAGAAACGTGCAAAGATGCCATCTAAGCACTAATGTGCCACGTCTTTTGATTTCAGTCAAGAGTCTCACAGTTTTAAGGCTGTAAAATCAGGTAAGCAGACATGTTTCAGTCTGATCTTGGCAGGTCGAATAAAATCGGATACATGTCAACTCAAGTTGATTTGATACCATTTCCAGATCGGATTCAAGTCAGGTCAAATCAGTTCGGGTTAATTTGACACCAGATCCAGATCCAGATCGGGTTCAGGTCAGGTCATTTTCAATTCGGATCGATGTCAGTTCAAGTCAAAACAGTTCAGGTCCGAAGCAGATAAAGACTAGGTTAATTCAGGTTCAGGTGCACTTCAGTCAGATCTCGTTCAGATCTGGTCACATCATTGACAGATAAAATTCAGGTCGAATGTTTATCAGATATGGATTGAGTTCAGGCTCGTTTTTATTTTTAGATTAATTATTTTGTCATCTTTCGTGATTGTTGAATTGCAAGTTGTAATTGTATATGATTTCGAGTAAATTATGAGAAAAATAAATATACATGGCTCAATTTTGTAAAAAATATAAATTTAAGGACAAAATTGAAGAAATGTAAAATTACAAATAAAATTTTAAAATATAAATTAAATAACACACATAGGAAGGGACTAAATCAAAATAAATTTAAAATGTGAGGTTTAAATTAATATAAAAAAGAACTAAATTAAACACATTTAAAAGTTATGTGTCAGTTACAAAAATATAAATAACAACTAACAATAGACCAAATGAAGATGCAAATATAAATTTAAGGACTAAATTGAATACATATAAAAGTGAGAGACTTAAAATTGAAATAAATTATAAAATAAAAAAGAATTAAATCGAAATAAATACAAAATGTGTAGAAATAATGAAAAATATAGTAAATTGTATTCATTTAAAAAATTGAAAAAAAATAATATATATATATATATATAATATAAGTTTATATATAAACTATATTTATATTATAAACTATATAATTATTATAAGTTATATATAAAAATTATGTTTATATGAACTATGTCTGTGATTTGTTGTGTGCACTCTTTAATGTTTCACCAACAGAATGAGTAACACCATTAGCTTCATTGGTTAAAGAAGCTGGTGAAGACACATTTATGTTACTTCACGATTTAGGGAATCCGCCTTTCTGAGTAATTTTTATAGATAT
Organism: Hibiscus syriacus; assembly: GCF_006381635.1. NCBI lineage: Eukaryota > Viridiplantae > Streptophyta > Magnoliopsida > Malvales > Malvaceae > Hibiscus > Hibiscus syriacus. The sequence goes on along the minus strand of NW_024063402.1, from coordinate 48,500 downwards.
ACCAGAAAATCTCGCGTGTCAGCTTTATGAGCCTGGCGGAACTTTTGTTGTTGCATGAAGCCGAAAAATGGAAGTTTTTTCTTAGCAAGCTCTTTAGCTCTGATGGCCTCGTCTTTGTTACAATCCATTTTAGTCATGTCGATACCCCTCTGTCTGCCGCTGACAATCCATTTTAGTCTTCAATATCTGATTTGCCATCGAGTAAAATATCAGAACAGATTCTAACATTAAAAAAACTAAATCTAAGGTTTTACATGCATCAGAAGGCATCAATTAATTGCGAAAAACACCAAGTGTTGTTTAACCCAATATAATAAACTCCTTCAGCAGAAAAGGAAAATAATAAAAACGGAATTTTTTTCGGATTGCAACTTGACTGATAAGTACAAACAAAAACCAAAAGCACCAACTTGAGATTAATTAAACTCCATACGTTCGAAAGACCCGTAACCGGAAAAATTGTTCAGGAAGGTCATTTGCTTTGAACTTTCCAGATTTGAAAACAATACTGCATATAAAAAGTGATCAAAAAGTTGTAAAGTCAAAAAGGTGGGGAAGTGGGCACTGCCTAAAATGCACAGAGTCAATAATAGGCGGTGCATGATTTCAATAATAGCGGTGAATTATTCAAAGGTTGGCACCGAACAGATTTTGTGTTGAAAATAAAAATGGGAAAATGCATTTTAGTCCCTACACACTTTAGGGTATTTATAAGATTAGTCCTTAAGCTTCAACTATAAATACCCTAGCCCATTTAGCTTCAAAATCATCCCAAATCATTTCTTTCTCCCAATACTAGAGAGCTTTCTTGTGAGTAGTGAGTGTTTTGTAAACACCTATAAATTTTCTCTCTTAGTAAAAGATCTGAAGCAGTCCGGAGACATAAACATAATTGGTTGAACTCCGTTATCAATTTCAGGTATTATTTTCCGCTTTTATTTCATATTCTCACGAATCTGGTTATAGGAAAATTACTTGTTTACTCGTTTATTTCCCAACAAATGGTAATCAGAGCTTTTGGTTATGAATTTTGTCAATTTTTTGTGAGGTTACTATTCATTACTATTCACGTGAATAATGAATTTCGTGAATAGTAAAAAAAACTGTCGACGAAACGAATTTATCGACGGAGGTGTTCTAATACATGGTGGTTCGCAAGAATTGTCAGAAACGATCCAAACGAAGCCAGATTCGAGTGAGAGCGATGACTGCAGACGAAGGGAAGGTGAAAATTGAAAAGTTCGATGGTGCGGACTTTGGCTTTTGGAATATGCAGACTAAAGATTTTCTGTACCAGAAAAATCTATATCAACCTCTCTCAGGAAAGCAACCAGAGGGCATGAAGAATGAAGACTGGGCTCTTCTCGACAGACAAGCCCCCGGAGTTATCCGACTGACGTTATCCCGCAATGTTGCTTTCAACATAAAAAAGAAAAAGACCACGGCGGGTCTTATGGTGGCTGTCTCTAGTATGTATGAGAAGCCATCGGCCTCAAACAAAGTTCATTAGGCAATTATTCAATTTGCGGATGGCGGAAGGGGCATCAGTGGCTCAACATCTAAATGAACTCAACACAATCACAACCTAGTTGAGCTCAGTGGAAATTGAATTCGATGATGAAGTTCGAGCTTTAATTCTCTTATCATCTCTACCAGAAAGTTGGAATGCTACTGTTACAGCAGTCAGCAGCTCGTCGGGAAACAACAAATTAAAATTTGACGATGTTCGGGATCTGGTATTGAGTGAAGAAATTCGACGGAGAGAATCGGGTGAAGTATCAAGCTCCTCAGCCTTGCACACGGAGTCTAAAGGGAGAACTTCATATAGAAATTCAAATCGTGGTAGATTGAAATCCAAACGGGGACAATCCAGAACGGGAAAGAAAGTTTTATATGTTATAATTGTGGCAAAAATGGTCACTTTAAAAGAGATTGTCGAGCACCAAAGAAAGATACTAGCGTAAAGGAATATGCCAACATGACAGAGGAGACAGGTGATGCCATGATTCTAAGCGTCAACAGTCTGATTGAATCATGGATCTCGGATTCAGGGGCATCTTTCCACTACATCCAATGCCAAGAAAGCATGGAGAACTATGTCAGTGGTGATTTTGAGAATGTTCATCTAGCTGATTATGAAACCTTAAAGATCATCGGAAAAGGAGACATCCGACTAAAGTTGCCAAACCATACCACCTGGAAGATGAAAGGAGCGAGACATATTCCTGACCTTAAAATAAATTTAATTTTTGTAGGATAACTTGATGGAGAATGATATAATACAACATTTTCAGGATGTGAATGGAAGATTACCAAAGGAGCACTCGTCATTCCTCATGGTAAGAAGACTGGTACTCTCTTTGTAACCTCAAATTTAGAGAATATCATTGCAGTAGCAGCTGCTGATGGAAAATCAAACTTATGGCACCAAAGGCTTGGCCATATGAGCGAGAAAGGGAGAAAAACACTTTTGTCAAAAGAGAAGTTGTCGGATCTAAAGAGTGTAGATGTCAGACTATGCGAGGATTGTATCTTTAGCAAACAAAAGAAAGTTAGTTTTGCAAAGATTGGCATAACACCCAAGGCAGAAAAGTTAGAGTTGGTTCATACTAATGTATGGGGACCATCTTCAGTTTCATCTCTTGCAGGCTCATTATATTATGTCACCTTCCGATGATTCTACAAGGAATGTGTGAGTTTATTTTCTGAAGAAGAAATCAAAAGTCTTTGATACCTTCAGAAAATGGAATGCCATGGTGGAAAATGAGACTGGTTTGAAAGTCAAGCGGTTGAGGTCTGATAATGGAGGAGAGTACATAAACAGTAGATTCAGAGATTTCTGGGCAAACAATGGGATCAAGAAGGAGACAACAGTTCCCATGACACCGTAGCAGAATGACGTAGCAGAGCGCATGAATAGAATGAACGTGACAGAAGCATAAGGATACATCTCAGATTGCCCAAATTGCTATGGCCTGAAGCTATCAATACTGCAGCTTACCTGATCAACCGTTGGCCCTCAGTTCCCTTGGATGGTGGAATACCAGAGGAATTTTGGAGCAAGAAATAAATAAATGTTGAAAACATTTTGTTATTTCGATATAATAAATTAAGTTAAATAAATTTTAAGATTTTCCAAAAGATTTTCTAAGTATATTCGATATAATTATTCGAATATCAAAATATTACTCCAAATCTTTCAAATGTCATTTTTAATCCTTACTCAAGTGTAAAATTAAGTTTTAAACTTAAAATAATTTCAAAATAATTTTACAAAATATTTCGAACCATTTCAAAGCCAAAAAATCCAGATTGCTCAAAGGGAACCGATTTCCCCCTGAATGGTTTGGCTCCGAGAAAAACAGAATGCTCGGAGAGAACCGATTCCCCCCCAAGGGGGTACCGATTCCCCCTATTTAACGGTCAAAATATTTGAATTTTACACTTAGGGAACCGATTTCCTATGAGGGGGTACCGATTCCCCACACGCTCCAAGTTGTTTTATTAATTGATTTCACACTAAAACGGCTCTATTAACTCCACTAATCATCCCAACGTTCAGAATCATTTGAAGGTGTATTTAAACAAGCTTAGAAGTCATTGATCAACAACAAGAAACAACAATTATCAAGAATTGAGAGAGAATCAAAGAGAAAGCATCAAACTCATTGTTTGAGCACTTCAAGCCTATTTTTCATTCAATATTCATTGTGCTTTCAAGAATACCATTTGTGCTCTATTATATTTATCCTTGAGTGTTCTTTCTTTGTTCTAGAATTGTGCAAACAATCTACCTTGTGAGGTTTTCCTTGTAAGTTTGCAAATTTGTGTATTTCTCTTCGAAAAAGAGTGTGCTCAAGAATTTGGGGTATAATTCTTGAGGGAGTTGTAAGGTTACTCTTTGACCTCAAAAGAAAGAACAAATTAGTGAATTTGTTGGAAAATCCTTAGTGTGGATAGCTAAGGTAGTGGACGTAGACTTTGGTTGAGAAAGTCGAACCACTCTAAATCGTTGTGCAAATATTTTCAATTTTCTGCAAAAGCTTCCACCAAAATTTTTATTGCCAATTCACCCACCCTCTTGGCCAATTCCATCGATCGATTAACTCAATAATAAACCTTTCACACTTAAGAATGTTTGGTTGTATTTCTTATGTACACATAAATTATGTTGAAAGAAGTAAACTTGATGTCAAGTCCAATAAATGTGTATTTGTTGGTTATGGTGGTGATGAGTTCAGTTACCGGTTTTGGGACTACGAAAATTGAAAGATCATCATAAGCAGAGATGTCATTTTCAATGAGAATGTGATGTACAAAGACAGGTCAACTGTAGAATCAAGTAGCTCCAACACCGAAGCTGAAATAAATGAATTTGTTAAGTTCGAGGAGATTTCTGGAAATGATTTTAGATCAGTCTAGAAGCAGTTCAAAAAGAACCAAGCACACCATAACTGAGACGCTCCTCCAGAATTCCTAAACCAACCCATCGTTATTCGCCTTCTTTGCACTACTTGTTACTTACTGACAATGGTGAACCAGAGTGTTATGATAAAGCAATGCAGGGTGAGGATTCAGTCAAGTAGGAGTCTTTCATGAAAAATGAGATGGACTCACTTATGTCAAATCAGCTGTGGGAATTAGTTGAATTACCACCAGGCAAGAAAACGCTCCACAGCAAGTGGATTTATAGGATCAAAGAAGAGCATGATGGGAGCAAACGCTACAAAGAAAGATTTGTTGTCAAAGGTTTTCAGAAAAAAGAAGGTATTGATTACAATGAAATTTTCTCTCCAGTCCTGAAACTGTCTACAATCAGACTGGTGTTGAAAATTGTAGCTGCAGAAAATCTACATCTTGAGCAGTTAGATGTAAAGATAACTTTCCTTTATGGTGATTTGGAGGAGGAAATCTATATTAGGCAACCAGAAGGTTTCATAGAGGCAGACAAGAAAAACCTGGTATGCAGGTTGAAAAAGAGTTTGTATGGTTTAAAACAAGCTCCTAGACAGTGGTACAAGAAGTTCGATAGTTTCATGAGTAGCAATGGTTTTCCCAGATGCCAGGCAGATCATTGTTGCTACATCAAGAGGTTCAACAACAACTTCATTATTTTATTGTTGTACGTTTGTTGAGTTAATCGATTGACGAATATGGCCAAGAGGGGGGTGAATTGGCAATTAAAAAATTCGGTGGAAGCTTTTGCAGAAAATTGAAAGAAATTGCACAGCGATTTAGAGTGGTTCGACTTTATCAACCAAAGTCTACGTCCACTACCTTAGCTATCCACACTAAGTATTTTCCAACAAATTCACTAATTTTTTCTTTCTTTTGAGGCCAAAGAGATAACCTTACAACTCCCTCAAGAATATACCCCAATTCTTGAGAACACTCTTTTCTCAAAGAGAAATACAAATTTGCAAACTTACAAGAAAAACCTCACAAGGCAAATATGTTTGCACAATTCTAGAACAAAGAAAGAACACTCAAGAATAAATACAATTGAGCACAATAAGTGTTCTTGAAAGCAAAATGAATATTGAATGAAAAATAGGCTTAAAATGCTCAAACTTGAGGTTTGATGCTTTCTCTTTGATTCTCTCTTGATTCTAATTGCTTGATGTTTCTTGTTGTTGATCAATGGTTTCTAAGCTTGCTTAAATACACCTTGAATCACTTCTGAACGTTGGGGATAATTAGAGAAAATAATATAGTCGTTTTAGTGTGAAAACAATTAATAAAACAGTTTGGAGCGTGGGGGGAATCGGTACCCTCTATTGGGAATCGGTTCCCTAAGTGTAAAATTCAAATATTTTGACCGTTATACAAGGGGGAATCGGTACCCCCTGGGGGGGAATCAGTTCCCTCCGAGCATACTGGAATTCTCGGAGCCAAACCATTCAAGGGGGAATCGGTACCCCCTTGGGGGGGAATCGGTTCCCTCTGAGCAATCTGGAATTTTTGGCTTTGAAATGGTTCGAAATACTTTGTAAAATTATTTTGAAATTGTTTTAAGATTAAAACTTAATTTTACACTTTGAGTAAGGATTAAAAATGATCTTTGAAAGATTTGGAGTAATGTTTTGATATTCGAATAATTCTATCGAATATACTTAGAAAATCATTTTGAAAATCTTAAAATTCATTTAACTTAATTTGTTATATCGAAATATCAAAATGTTTTCAACAATCTCCCCCTTTTTGATATAACAAAAACATTTTAGTAATTTTAAGATTTTGAAATCAATCAAGTTTTGAAATTACTCCCCCTTACTTTAACACTTCTCCCATTTATCATTTAAAAACACCTTTAACACTTCTCCCCCTTTTTGTTAAATCAAAAAGAATTTAAACAAGGTTTTGAAATCATTTAGCCAATTGATTATATATAATATAAGCTGCTAAGATCACAAGCAAGAGAAACGTTAGCCATTAGTTTCATAATCAATATTCATAATTAATGTGAAATGGCAAAATTGGTCATATATCTAATCATGAAGTAAATGATGCAAAAATGAATAAATTTAATCACACCGAATAGATAATTTATAACCATTCATGAATCCAAACAAATTCAAACATTCCAAAATATTCAAAATGTTAAAACAACTAGTTTGGAGTTCAAAGCAAAACATTGAATCACATATCCGGATCAGGAGGAGGAAAACGAGCTCGCATAGCGGCCATTTCGTTAGTAAGGTCATTAATACGTGCGTTGGTTGCTTCATTATTTGCATGTATTTCCCGAAGAATTTCTAATTGTTGAGCTCCCATTTTGGATAAATGGGACTCTATAGAAGTAAAGCGCGAATCCATAGTAGCGTATCGAAAATTGAATGTCTCCATAAAGGATTGGAAATATGGAGGCATTGGATGCGTTTGTTGTGCTTGCTCTTCGGGCTGCTCAGGTTCATCTTCGGCTTCATCGATGTCTTGCATTAATTGTTCAAGCTCGAGATCTTCGTCAGCTTCGGGTGGAGCTTGTGAAGAACTAGCTCCCGGAGTATTTGCAGAAGATCGAACCCATTCACTGGTTTGCTTATCCTTAATCCATCCCGCTCTCGTTAAGGAAAGAAGGTTAATTTGTTTCTTAAGAGGGAAAACGGCATCTAGACCGACTCTAAGCCCAGCTTTGGAAAACATATTACTCAAAATACAACCGTAAACAAGATATGAACATAGTTTTTTGTTAGGAACAAGATTTACGGTTTCAACAATTTCAGCAAAAATAATCTGAGGTAGGTTGATTTTAATATTGTTTTCGAAACAATCTAACCACCAAAGATCTAAGGCTCTAAGAGTAGAATAACGACCTCCGGATGGTCGAAACCACCAAGAAATCATTAGATGAAAAAAACATTCACTAAGGTCTAGGACACTTGCACTATCCCTTCTTTTATAACGAGATCCTAAAACCTATTTTTCATTTGAAATCCCATCATTATCTAATCCGAATGTATTGGCTATGTAAGCCGAGTCAATATATAAGAATTTTCCTAGAAGGTAGGAATGAATTCCTATGGTTTTGGTTTCAGTTTGGTCTTTAACACAAACGGCATTAGAATATAAAATACGAACAAGTTGATGGTAAACGATGGGTTCAAGGTTAAAGAGTTTATCAAATTTCCACTCTTGTAAAAGAGGAAGATATTTAAAATTGATAGCTAACATAGCTTGACGAGAAGGAATACGTTCTTCCCGGATTTTGTAAGAGTCGAAATATTGATAATACCAAAAACGATGATTTCTAGGACCAGGATGATTGAAACACGAATTTTGGATAGTCAAATTAGGATCAATAAGATTAGGATTAGAAATTGGAATAGGTGGAGGATTTGGAGGTGGATTTGGTTGACGGTGTGAACGACTAGATGATGACCTAGCACGTTTAGGATTGGACATGGTTTATGAAATCGGAATAGAATTGATAACCTGCAATTTAGAAAACACATGTATGCAATTCAATCAATCCCAAAACTCAATTGAGTCCTCAATATTTCAAGGTTCTCTAAATCAATCCTAATGGGCAAAGTTTTTGAAAAACTTTTGAAAAATATGGTTTTGAGAAACAATATATGTATAGTTTTCATAATAACAACATAATTTAATCAAAAATTAATTATTATTTTTATTTCGAAAATTTCGAAAATTTGTTTTTGATGAAATTAGTTGTAATATCTAGTTTCTAATCACTAAATAATCAATGCCCGATCAAAAATTCAACCTAGAACTAATTAAAACTAGTTCTATGTTCATAAATTGATAAAAAGAAGTTTTGGAAAAATAAATTGAATGATTTCGGATTTGAGTGAGATTAGATGAAGTTTGCATGTTTTTTATGATTCCAACAGGTTTAGAGGATGATATTTGAAGTGAATTCCGATTAAAAACGTTGATTTGAGGCAAGAATGGAGATTTTGAGAGAGTAGAGGGAAGAAACGGCGTGAAGGAATAAGATAGGTTTGAGCAAATATTGGGTTATGCCCGTGTTAAAACCAGAACCCTAGGGGGGTATCGATTCCCCTGTGGGGGGGAATCAGTTCCCCTTCAAAGGGGGAATCGGTTCCCTCAAGGGGGGGGATCGATTCCCTCTGCACCAAAATGCTAAAATCCGATTTTAAACATCCAAAATGCTAAATTAATTTCCCCTAGTGGTATTGGCAACTCATATATTGAAAATTAATCATGTTCAAACAATTCAATTAATCTTTAAACGATATTTGAACATAAAATTAAATTTTCATCAAGAATCATAAACTCCCCCTAACTAATAGCAATGAATGCAATCAAAAATTACTATTATAAGCATTTTTCATTTATTATTAAAAGTGCTAAAATTATTTTAAACACTCAGTGAAGATAGATTGGTCAAACCTAATTCTCTCCTAAGTGTCCAAAATCGTTCCTTGTCTAAAGGTTTTGTAAAGATATCCGCTAAATGGTGCAAAGTATCAACAAATTCTAGAACTACATCTTCCTTAGTGACATGGTCTCTAATGAAGTGATGTCTTATTTCAATGTGCTTAGTTCTAGAGTGTTGGATGGGATTTTTAGTGAGACAAATAGCACTAGTATTGTCACACTTGATAGGAATGGTACCTACTTCAATTCCATAATCAAAAAGTTGTTGTTTCATCCATAAAACTTGTGCACAGCAACTACCAGCTGAAATGTATTCGACTTCAGTGGTAGATAATGCAACACAATTTTGTTTCCTTGAAAACCAAGAAATTAGCATATTTACAAGGAATTGGCAAGTACCGGAGGTGCTTTTCCTATCTAATTTGCATCCTCCATAATCCGCATCAGAAAAATCATGCAAGCTAAAGCTAGAGTCTCTAGGATACCAAAGTCCTAAACTAGGAGTGTCCTTAAGGTATATAAAGATTCTCTTAACAGCTAGTAAATGTGATTCCTTAGGGCATGATTGAAATCTAGCACATAAGCAAACACTAAACATAATGTCCGGTCTACTTGCAGTTAGATAAAGTAGAGATCCAATCATTGACCTATATAATTTAACATCTACACATTTACCTCCTTCATCTAAGTCAAGCTTTGTTGAAGAGCTCATTGGAGTGTCATGAGGTTTCCCATTTTCCAGTCCAAACTTCTTGAGCATATCTTTGACGTACTTAGCTTGATTGATGAAGATGCCATCTTTTATTTGCTTGATTTGGAGTCCCAAGAAAAATGAGAGCTCCCCCATCATGCTCATCTCAAACTCACTTTGCATTAGCTTAGAAAATTCTTGGCAAAGAACATCATTAGTAGAACCAAATATTATATCATCAACATAAATTTGAACTACTAATAAATCTTTACCTTTATGCTTCAAAAACAATGTAGTGTCAACCTTCCGTTTTGAAAAACCTTTTTCAATTAAAAAATTTGACAATCTTTCATACCAAGCTCTAGGAGTTTGCTTTAAACCATAAAGTGCTTTTGTCAATTTTAAAACATGATCCGGAAAATTTGAATCTTCAAAACCTGGAGGTTGTTCCACAACACTTCTTCTTTATAAAACCATTTAAAAATGCACTTTTAACATCCATTTGATATAATTTAAATTCATTGAAACACGCAAATGCTAATAACATTCCAATTGCTTCCATCCTAGCTACGGGAGCGTATGTTTCATCATAGTCTATGCCCTCTTCTTGAGTATACCCTTGAGCAACAAGTCTAGCCTTGTTTCTCACTATATTACCACTCTCATCAAGCTTATTCCTAAATACCCATCTAGTACCTACAGTAGATTTATTACTAGGCCTTTCAACTAATATACATACTTTACTTCTCTCAAATTGATTTAACTCTTCTTGCATAGCCATAATCCAATGTTCATCATTTAATGCTTCTTTAATATTCTTAGGCTCTATGCATGAGATAAATGCAACATAATTACAAATATTTCTAAGAGAAGATCGAGTTGTTACCCCTTTTGATGGATCACCTATAATTTCACCATCCTTGACATAGTTGTACTCTCTTGGATAAGATACTTCCCTTTCTTCAATGGTTGGATTCTCAAGAGGATCATGAGTTTCCTCATTTTTCATTTCTTCTTTTGATGATGGTTGTCCAACGTCATGTCTAACGTCATTTGTATTTATAACACCTACATCATCATTCACACAAGAATCCTTCCTCGGAAGGGGATTATCATCGAAAACAACATGTATAGACTCTTCTACAACTAAAGTTCTTTTATTAAATACACGATAGGCTTTAGAATTTAAGAAATAACCCAGAAAAATTCCTTCATCACTTTTAGCATCAAATTTGCCAAGGTTTTCTTTACCGTTGTTTAAAACATAACATTTGCATCCAAAATGATGAAAATAACTAATGTTAGGCTTTTTATTTTTTAAAATTTCACATGGAGTTTTCTTTAAAATTGGCCTAATCATTACTCGATTTATAACATAACAAGCGGTATTTGTGGCTTCCGCCCAAAAATATTTTGGCAAATTATTTTCACAAAGCATGGTTCTAGCCATTTCTTCTAAAGTTCGATTTTTCATCTCAACAACTCCATTTTTTGAGGGGTTCTAGGTGTTGAAAAAATATGGCTAATACCGTTAGAGTTACAAAATTCAGTAAATCCAAGATTTTCAAATTCAGTTCCATGATCACTCCTAACACTAGTTATAGAGTAACCTTTTTCATTTTGGATTACTTTTGAAAAATGTGATAAATTTTTCTAATGCTTCATCTTTAGTATTTAAAAATAGAACCCAAGTATATCTAGAATAGTTATCTACCAAGACAAATGCATATTGTTTTCCACCCAAGCTAGTAGTTCTAGTTGGCCCAAAAAGATCTAAATGGATCAATTGTAAAACTCTACTAGTTGATACATCATTAATGAATTTAAAAGAAACTCACTTTTGTTTTCCTTTAGCACAAGCATCACAGATTTTATCATTATCAAATTTAAGCTTAGGCAACCCTCTTACTAGGTCTCCTTGAATTAACCATTGCAAAACACTCATACTAGCATGTCCTAGTCTCCTATGCCATAACCAACTATCATGTTCATCCTTAGCAACTAGGCATAAATTACTCATATCAAAAGAATCTAAATGCACCATGTATATGTTCCCTATTCTATGACCAACAAGCATAATCCGATTAGATGCAATGTCAATGACTTTACAACCATTAATTTCAAATAAGACATTGAATCCTTTATCGCATAATTGACTAATACTCAATAGATTATGCTTTAATCCATTCACATATAAAACATTTTTAATTTGTATGGAAGAGGTATTACCTATTGTACCAATACCTTCAATGTGACCTTTTGAATTGTCTCCAAAAGTCACTTCTCCTCCATTTTTTGCGTTAAGCTCAATGAACCGGCTTTTGTCTCCGGTCATGTGTCTTGATCATCCACTATCAAGGTACCATGAATTTGAATTTGTTTCCCGTGCCTTGTAGCAATGCTCCTTTCCCTACAAACATAGATTAATTTTTGATTTTTGGTACCCAAATTCTTTTGGGTCCATATTTATTAGTTTCCAAAATCCTAGTCCCCTTAGGTATCCATTTGTCTAGGATATTTTTATCTTTAGTAGTAATGAGTTCTTTAGGAACCCACATACTTCTAACGATTTTTCCATTAGAGGTTCTTTGGGGACCTCTATGATTGTAGTTTCTAAAACTTTTTCTAACAAAGTTGGATTTTGAATTTCCACCTTTTTCAAAATGTTTTGTTCCAACTTTATCAAAAGAAGTTTTAAGATCATCAATTTTCTTTTGATGATCATCATTGATCTTTGAAAGTAAATTTTTCAAATCTAAATTTTTCTTTTCAAACTCTTCTAGTTTGATTTGCAAATCTTTGATTTTACTTTCAAGATCGTTGTTGGTTTTGGATATGAGTTTGTTTTCATTTTTCAATTTTGAAACATCATTTTTATATTTTAAAAATAATTTCTCATAATCCGAAGCCAACCCATTATATTCCTCTAATAACTCATCATAGGATAAATCATCAAAATCGGATGAGTTAGAGGTTACCTTAGAATCTTCCCCAAATGCCATCAAGCACAAGTTAGCTACTTCTTGTTCCTCTTCATCGGAACTTTCTTCATCGCTCCATGTAGCCACATGAGCCTTGTGCTTATTCTTTGATTGACCCTTTTTCTTCAATTATGGGAAATCATATTTAACATGCCCTGGCTTTTTGCATTCGTGGCAAATGATTGGGTCCTTCTCTTTTGGTTTATTTTTGAGGCCTTCATTTCGTTTGAATTTTCTTCCTCGATAAGGTCTCATCATTTTTCTGAACCGTTTGGTAAATAATGCCATTTCCTCGTCATCGTCATCGTTATTCGAATCACTCTCATCTTTTGTGGATTTGAGAACAACTCCAATGTTTTTCTTCTTCTCCTTCTCCTTTGGTGTCTCGTCAATCTTGTCGAGGTCCACCTCATCTTCGAGCATCATTTCATGAGTGAGGAGTGACCCAATTAGCTCTTCAAGAGTTAAGGACGTTAAGTCCTTAGACTCGATGATTGTCGTCTTCTTTGATTGCCACGATTTTGGGAGGGAGTAGACTAACTTCCTCACAAGCTTTTCATTTGAAATGATCTCTCCATATGATTTGAGACCATTGACAATCGTTGAAAATCTATCCGTCATAGCTTTGATATCTTCATTTGGTTTCATCCTGAAATTTTCATAGCTATGCGTTAGAATACTAATTTTAGATTTCTTTACCTCATCGGTACCTTCATGAGTGACTTGAAGTTTGTCCCATATTTCTTTGGCGGTTGTACACGATGAAACTCTTCCGTATTCATCTGGTCCAAGAGCACAAAAAAATGATATGGATGGCTTTGGAGTTGAGCTGGAACATTCTTGTCTCTCCTTCACTCCACAACCTTGGATGAGTGAGAGGTTTGATGTATCCTTCTTCTACAACATTCCATGCTCTCATGTCACTTGCTTGAATGAAGTACATCATTCTATTCTTCCAATAGGCATGGTTAGCTCCATTGAAGAAAGGAGGCTTGTTGACGGGCATCGAATCGAGACCGGAGTCGAAGTTTGAAGCGGAGGCCATTGATGACTTTGATTATCGATATAACTCTTCCCGAATCGACTCAAGAGGCGATTAAACCTTCAAATGAGTTAGGCTCTGATACCAATTGTTGAGTTAATCGATTGATGAATATGGCCAAGAGGGGGGTGAATTGGCAATTAAAAAATTCGGTGGAAGCTTTTGCAGAAAATTGAAAGAAATTGCACAGCGATTTAGAGTGGTTCGACTTTATCAACCAAAGTTTACGTCCACTACCTTAGCTATCCACACTAAGAATTTTCCAACAAATTCACTAATTTGTTCTTTATTTTGAGGCCAAAGAGATAACCTTACAACTCCCTCAAGAATATACCCCAATTCTTGAGAACACTCTTTTTTCAAAGAGAAATACAAATTTGCAAAATTACAAGAAAAACCTCACAAGGCAAATATGTTTGCACAATTCTAGAACAAAGAAAGAACACTCAAGAATAAATACAATTGAGCACAATAAGTGTTCTTGAAAGCAAAATGAATATTGAATGAAAAATAGGCTTGAAATGCTCAAACTTGAGGTTTGATGCTTTCTCTTTGATTCTCTCTTGATTCTAATTGCTTGATGTTTCTTGTTGTTGATCAATGCCTTCTAAGCTTGCTTAAATACACCTTGAATCACTTCTGAACGTTGGGGATAATTAGAGAAAATAATATAGCCGTTTTAGTGTGAAAACAATTAATAAAACAGTTTGGAGCGTGGGGGGAATCGGTACCCCCTATGGGGAATCGGTTCCCTAAGTGTAAATTCAAATATTTCGACCGTTATACAAGGGGGAATCGGTACCCCCTGGGGGGGAATCGATTCTCTCCGAGCATACTGGAATTCTCGGAGCCAAACCATTCAGGGGGAATCGATACCCCCTTGGGGGGGAATCGGTTCCCTCTGAGCAATCTGGAATTTTTGGCTTTTGAAATGGTTCGAAATACTTTGTAAAATTATTTTGAAATTGTTTTAAGATTAAAATTTAATTTTACATTTTGAGTAAGGATTAAAAATGATCTTTGAAAGATTTGGAGTAATGTTTTGATATTCGAATAATTCTATCGAATATACTTAGAAAATCATTTGGAAAATCTTAAAATTCATTTAACTTAATTTGTTATATCGAAATATCAAAATGTTTTCAACAACGTTGATGACATGCTCGTTGTAGACTCAGACATATAAGAGATTATAAACTTGAAGCAAAAATTGTCGAAGCAGTTTGCAATGAAAGATCTGGGCGCTGCAAAGCAGATTCTTGGGATGAGAATTAAGAGACACAAAGTCGGGGACTTTGCATTTATCACATGTTGAGTACATCAACAAAGTACTCTCTAGGTTTAACATGCAAGATGCTAAACCAGTAAGTACACCTTTAGGTGTTCATTTTAAACTCTCCAAAGAACAGTCACCAAAGACAGAGGAAGAACGTGCATACATTGTGAAAGTGTCGTATGCCTCAGCAATTGGAAGTCTGATGTATGCCATGGTTTGTACTAGACCAGATATTGCTCATGCAGTGGGAGCTGTTAGCAGGTACTTGAATAATCCGGGCAAGGTACACTAGGAAGTAATCAAATGGATCCTCATATATCTGCGGGGTACCACAAACAAAGCACTTTGTTTCAAAGGTGGAGATACGATATTGATAGGCTATGTAGATGCTGACTTAGCCGGAAATGTTAGCATCAGAAGAAGCACTACAGGGTATGTCTATACTCTATGAGGTACTGCAGTGAGTTGGGTTTCTCAACTACAAAAGAGTTGCTCTCTCCACAACTGAAGCATAATATGTCGTGTTACGGAAGCCAACAAGGAGATGGTTTGGCTCCAAAGTTTCTTGGAAGAGTTAGGCAAGAAACAAGAAAGCAATGTCTTGTATTGCGACAGTCAAAGTGTTATCCTTCTAGCAAAGAATCCGGCTTTTCATTCCAGGACGAAGCACATACAATTGCGATATCATTATATCCGATCTCTTCTGGAAGATGGGATTTTGAAACTTGAAAAGATTAGTGAAGCTCAAAATCCGGCAGACATGTTAACAAAGACAGTGACTACGGTCAAACTGAATTTGTGTTCAGCTTCAGTTAGCATGCTAGAGTAACAAGACAAAAATGTTGCTGCATCGATCGAGGTGTGAAGATAGATTAAAACTAGTCTTCAAGTGGGAGATTGTAAAGTAAAAAAGATGGGGAAGTGGGCATCGCCTAAAATGCATATAGTCAATAATAGGCGATGCATGATTTCAATAATGGCGGTGAATTATTCAAAGGTTAGCACCAAATAGATTTTGTGTTAAAAATAAAAATGGGGAAAATGCATTTTAGTCCCTACACACTTTATGGTATTTACAAGATTAGTCCTTAAGCTTCAACTATAAATACCCTAGCCCATTTAGCTTCAAAATCATCCCAAATCATTTCTTTCTCCCAATACTAGAGAGCTTTCTTGTGAGTAGTGAGTGTTTTGTAAACACCTGTAAATTTTTTCTCTTAGTAAAAGATCTGCAACAGTCCGGAGACGTAGGCATAATTGGTTGAACTCCGTTATCAATTTCGGGTATTATTTTTCCTCTTTTATTTCGCATTCTTACTAATATGGTTATAGGGAAATTACTTGTTTGCTAGTTTATTTTCCAACAAAAGTGGTGTCGTTTAAAGTAACAAATACAAACAGAAAGCGCTAATGATATTGACCAAATTCTAATACCTCTTTGTCAAGGAATCTATTTGCTAAAATGGTAGAAACACATAGGAAGGTAATTCGAACTTCCAAAAGAAACATACACCAGAGTTGGAATCAAACACATTGCGCAAAATGCCTTTTATCCAAGGAAAAGAGAGCAGGAAGACCGGTTAATGAGCTCGAGTACCAAACTTTTGAATAACTAAAACAGATTCAGAAGCAACAAACTGCATAACCAAAGAATAATGAACGGGACGGTCGTTCACAAAAAATTAAAGGAACTAGAGTACCAAATTGAAAGAATAATGCACACAACTAAGACGTTAATTTTTTGTTTTTATAACTAATTTTAAATTTTTGAATTCATTTTTTGAAAAATATATCATTATTTATAAGAATTAAAAATAAATATATTTTAATTTATTAAAACTATGATCAAATTGAAAGAATATATAAATAACATGGACTATTTGTGTAATTATACCATCCAGGTAAGCAGGTTAACTGCTGTTAACAGGCCACATTTGTTTTTCGTCACGCCTGTTAGCGGCGAGTGACCAATTTGTAACAAACGATAACGGTAGTGACCGATTTGTAACTTTTGAAATATCAGTGGTGAAAACAAAAATTTACCCAAATATTAGTGACCACTGAAGTAGTTTACCCTAATAATAATAATAAAGTATATAACAAAACGTGAAGGAGAGATCTTTGATTTTTCTTTTCTTTCTGGTTTACAAGAAAAAAAAGGGGTCCTGTTACACTGATTGCTTTTTGGCATTTAAATCCTAAAAATTAAAAAAGGTACAATTGCAAGTTTGGTCCTTACATTTTGTTCCCATTTTAACTTTAGTACAAAATTAGGGTATTACACTTGGTATGAGGAAGATGCGAATCATATTCATGTCTGGCAGAACATTTGACCAGAGAATCTGGTACGTTCTTAGAAGCCTTAACCTGTTGGAGTGGGTTACCACCAGTTTATCTAACCCAGAAGGGACAATACTGAGGATGGGTACATTCTGTTTGGTATAATATATTGGAAAATATGGCTTCATAGTCATGGTGTGTTCATGCGGAGCTCGAAAGCTTCCTTGAGGCTAGTATCCGCATGTCATTGGTCAATGCTTCCAATCGTGTTCAAGTGAGCCAGGATATACATTGGTAATGGTGGGTCAAAATGAATTCAGAGATTGTTAACCATATGTGGTTGATTGCCCCATGTTTAAAGGAAGAGCATAAACTTACTACCGGCATCTTAGGGCTTGGACTGCCAATATCATGTACTATTAGTAGAATAGGTTTTCAAAGCATACGGTATGATCCAGTAGAGTAGCTCTTTATTATTACAATTAAGCCTGTCATTTATTATTTGGTGTGGCTATTAGAAGGTCAACGAAACCTATTCTACACTGAAATTTGTAATCAAATAAAGAGCCTATGCCCCTACTATATATACTACTTCACTACTGCATGAAAATCTTCAGTCGAAATGATTTTGAGGTGGAAACGCAGAGATGAGCCTCAGCTTCCTTTTCACCCATCCCTTGATTCTTTTTAGTATTTACAAGTTTAGAGGGGCCAACGGCCAATGAATAATGCTCTGCCATGATTTTATCTCAACATTGGAACCCGCTTGGCCTTTTATTTTCAGTGCTACAATCATCACTTGCTCCCATCTCTCCACCTGGCCAAGATCAAGTTCTGTATAGTTTTAAACCCCAAGCTTGTATTTAGATGAATCCCTTTGTAAACATTTTGGCGCACAAAGATGAAAGATTTTCCAAACATAATTTAATTGAAATGATCACGAGACCCACTACAACTAGGCAAGGAAGAAAAATATTAAAATAAAACAATAAACAATAATATACATTGGTTAACCCTAAATGCATGCAAACTGCAATGCTAAATCATCTGGCCAACTATAAAAAAAAAAAAAAAAAAAAAAAAAAAAATCCTCAACTCAACACTCAGCCTCGCGTAACTATTCAACTATTCTTCCACTGCCTGGATCACTTAGCACAGATTTTCGTTACAATACATCATATCAAAGCCACCCACCTGATGCATCACCGTCAATATTACTGCCCCATTATGCGCCCAACTCACTAACATAAACAACCACAGCACACCCAGTCAACAGCACAACCGACCATCACTTGCGTCGTGCTGAAGCCTTGCTGTCCAATCTTATTCTATCGGCATACATGGGCAATCGAATTATCTCATTAATCTCATTCAATAAGATTTCGTCTGTGATATTATCCCTTATACTTCGCATTACCTGTTCTTTGCATAAACAAACATCTTACTGCAGTTAGCACTGCAACAACATTTCGAAAACTATTTCTCTACTTAGCAATGAGAGAGAGACAGACAGACCAACCTTCTTGAAAGTATTGAAATCGTTTGGAGTCGACTTATCTGTCCTGATCCGCATATAGACCCACATCTGTTGATCAGGATCCCAAGAACACTCTATAATCTTCCCATTGAAAGAAGACAGAGGATCAGAAACATCTGCAAGTAATTCAGGAAGGGGGGGGGGAATCAGAATCTATGCTAATATTTCAAATGAAGCAGAAAAAGAATAAACACATTTAACAGCAACCTCTGAATTCAACTGTATCCCTTTCCATCAACTTCTTTTTTCCCCGTTCATAGAGAAAAAGTTGTTGGCGATCATCACTGCCAATCTGTCAAAGCATAAAGGTTTCAGTTTAGGATCAATGTCAAAAGTTTTTTTAAAGGAAAAGAGAACAAACGATCAAAGAAAATTGAGACAACCTCAAATAGAAAGTCAACAGAGTTCATCCGAGCATATTTCCACTTCAGAAGACCTTCATGAGTGCGAGGTACATAGGGATCATCCCAACCCTGGAAAATAATAATAATTTTTCATAACATAGCGTATGTAAGAAGTGCCACAACCTCAAAAGTAAAGATCCGTGAATCAGAAGGATGTATAGTGTGAAACCAGAGAAAATAAGCTTGTTTTCTGAAGTACTGAAACAGATCAAAAGATCATTTACAAAACAAGAAAATTAGTGAAATAAACAAGTCTGAAAGGTTTGAGATCCATAATCTGATATCCTCTTCAATCACCTGAAAAATAAGACCATCTGCCTCATGAGAGAGCCTGGGGATAAATTCCTTCAAAACCTTATTTACGGTGGACAGCAGCCAAAAATCCTTCCTCCGAACCTGATAACAAAATTAAGCTTAAGCCTATCTCACAGATGGGAAATAAATCAATATATTAAGCATTGTTTCTCCTCAATACATACCCTGAAGGGTTCAAGGTCATATCGATAATAAGGATTCCTGCTCTGGTAAATGTTCTGCCGCTCATAATTTCGAGGCTCAATAACTTCTTTTTCCAGCATTTTCCACCGTTCATAGAAAGGTCGCTGCACCAGATTTTCATAAGAGAAAATAACACGACTCTGAAAATTAAGAGGCATTTGCCTCTCAATTTCAATATACTCTTATATTAATGGCTCCACAGTTGAATTCCATAAGAAAATGAACAATAGGAATCAATAAGGAAAACCAACAAAAGCTCCGTTGACAAATTTTACTTCATAGCAACTAAGTAATGTAATTGTTATCTTCCATAACCCCAAATGAATGACAGCTTCTAATCAAATAATGGTTTTTGGAAATTTGGTTAGGTAAATCAAAACATAAATCAAAATTAAGACAATGCACATCGGAGAAGTCTGACTAAAAATGTTTAGAATCTTGTCTCTAGAAGCCTAAAGTAAGTTTAAATAACTATATGGAAAAATTTCAACTTAATTATCATCAGTTTCATAATACAATTACAATGAAAAAATTATAATAAAATGAAGAGGAAAAATTGTTACAAATAAGCAGAACCAACCTCTACGATGGAAATGCCATTAATTGCCATCATATCGTAGATGAGATATCTTCTCTCTTGCCTTTGTGAGTCTGGTAAGGTATCTATTACCATTTCCCCATCAAGCAATGTGAAATGATGAGTTCTGTCCCCTATAACCTTACAAGTTGAAAATTATGTCAAATTAATAAGACATATGTGACACTAAATGTCCAGAGTTTTCCTTAAAATAACAGATAAGCAAATACATACTTCATTTGGGTGTCTGCATGGAAACCTCATCTGAAGCCTTCGGAAACTAAAACTCCTATCAATTAAATAACAACCATCAACAGTTATTAACATCATATATCGTGTTCCATCAGCTTTCCAAGTGGCATAATAATAACGTTGCCTTAAAAGTTGTAGATTGTCCCTGAAAACACAAAAATAGAAACTCGTTTTTAGTATAAAGATTCCAGGCCAAATGAAAAAAACAGTAAGTAGGACTAACTCAACATTCACTTCATCCCAAAGGATAGAAAGAAATTAACATATAAAGGAACCTGTTCAGTGAAACTGGATGTGATCCAGGAAATTGTGAATGTCCTCTACACTGCTTTCAAGAAAAGGGCATGCCAGAGCTCATGTTAAACCAAAACCATAATGAATGAAACACAAGACAAAGAATTAACTGAAAAAGAGGACAAAGAATTAACTGAAAAAGAGGTATTCAAGTTTTCAACAGTTTTTGACTTTATAGAGGGGATAAGTTCTCTTAGGATATACTTTATTATGAAGGATGGAAATGAGTGAGGGTGGGAAATTTTTTAACCTAATGGTTACATTATAAAGAAAATGTTTATGAACCTTGACCATTTGATTAACAAATTTTCGGTCCCTATTCCTTTCCACTCAAAATAACAAGCAAAGCCTTAATGTTATCATTAAGAGAAAATATGCTTAAAATTTAAATATTATCATTACAAGTCATTCTACCATATTCAAAGCGACAAATCCTACTACTAACTCGTCACCTAATTTTCCTCTAGAAAATTATCACATAAAAAGTAAAGAAGCGATAAAAGAAAGTGGATTGAAAAGCTATAATGTTGTCTGTCACAAGTTTGATGAACTTTTCCCCAAATCTCATCGTCTTGATAACATGAATAAGTGGATAGATACCATAAAAAAGAACCGATTTAAAGTGCATACCCCAACATTTAACTTCAATGTTTGGTAGCAAAATGATCGCATTGATTCCAGCTGATCACGAGGTACTTCATCTCCCAAAATGTCATCATTTGTCAACGCTAAATCAGTTTCATGATTCTCCTGATACGAGAAAAGACTTATTAAAGCTGAAATCTAAATAAAATACTTGTTCCAGAAATCTAGCCTTTTTTTCATATGGAAGAGAAGTAAAGGATATAAAAAGCTTTTGTTGACGTCAACGTTCTTATTTTAATGCCCTTATGGAAGTTAATACATCCCAAAAAAGAGGAAAAATGAACAATACTGCAAGGTCATTCGTACAGGTAATGCGGCTGGACCTCCATCATCATCATCATCATCCGCGACTGCATCACCATTGAGATCAAGGTCAGAAGACCTCTTCCACTCAGGTGTCGGAGGGCATACAACCATTTCAGGCCTTCTTTCATGATAAAATGCATACAGAGCATCAATATAGTCAGGTTTGTAGATTCCTGGAGGGCGTGCCTCAGAGAAAATTTTTATTGCCTGCATAAAAGTTAAGACAAAATACATTGCTGCATTATGAATACCTAAATGGTTTTTTGTAAGACGAGTTCAACAAAGAATAACTAACCTGAGTAACAGACATTGATTGTAATCGCATGAGATAGTGAATAACCATGTATCCAGTGCGGTTATGCCCATGTGTACAGTGAACAAGAATATATTTCTTCGATTTTTGACGTAGAAGAAACTGTGACACCTAATAAACAAATTACATGGAAAATCCATTAATTGGTTACAGCACATTAAGAATAAGTAACTCGAGATATTTGGAACCTGAAAGATATATGTAAATCAACAATGTACAAGTTCAATCAGAAGTGGGGTGACAATAGAGTCATGATGATAAGGAAACATATAATATCAGCCACAACTATTAACAGGAATCACATTTAAGAAGAGGTAACAGCAGACATTCTAGTAGAAATGATAACCAAGAATCATAGTAGAAGTACCTCGTAAACAAAGGTATTTACAGCCACATTCTCAGGCACAGCATCTCTTCCCCTGCATTGGATCTAGAACAAAAGCCAAAAATTAAAGCAAAGATGCAAGCAACAAGAGAAACAGTAAACTATATGACACCTATGCTCACCTTTACATGCTTAATGCCTTCTCTCTTCAGGTCTGTAGTTTGATAGTAACGCGATGTGTTTGTTAAATCAATCACCAAACCAAGCTGAAAACAAAATATTGCAGGCAAGATAAAAATTATTATTATTAACAATCTCACTGCACATCTCTTATCCAACAGAAACTTATGTCCAACTAATTTGTGTGACAAGCCCGAAAGAATTGTTGCACATCTTTAGAACAAATAGTTTTGCAAATCATGAATGGTACGAGCATGTTCACTAACTAACTTTATATAACCACCTTAGTCCCTATATGCATTTTCAATCTCTAGTTAATACGACCCAGCAGTTTCAAGGATTCCCAGACTCCTTCATAAAAGAAAAATTTGCATGCCATTTATATGATAGATATGATGATAAAAAAGACCCTCTTTGCATTTCATGGGATAATTAAAAGGGTATTAACATTGTCTATATACCTTTCTTCCTAAAACTCTTTGCTGATGAATCACTTGTTTAAAAGAGTATCTTTTACCAGGAGGAATACAGTCATTATAAGCCTCACCAAGAGGAACCTTAGAAGGAATAATAAAGCCTATTTCCTGACCAGCTGATGGACAATCCAGCCAACCTGCCCAAAGAATAGAAAGGATAAAAAGAGCTGCAATGTCTTAAACAACAACTTAAATTTAAATTTTAAAATGTTAATAAATCAATCGAGTCATCAACTTAAGCACAAAAATGAAACGACTAACAAATAACATTTAAAAAATAATCTGTTCACTCTTGTCATGATACCAATGCCAATTGCCAAAATACACTCTGAAAAGCTGACAAAATCATTTATGCCATCAACTTCAAGCATTGAATTTACAGAATTCTTATATGATTATTAAAGTTATAGAAACCATTTTGATTATTGCAGTCTGCAGACACATAAAACCTTCATTTTCATTAACTATTAACCGATTATTAAAAAATACATAACACAAACCTTAAACACACTATACAATATTTGGCAATGGAACACCAAGGTTATTAAAAATAGATTGACAGTAACACCAAAAATAGTTAGCAATATTGTTCAATGTCAGGGATCTTACCAGGAGGGAGCCTACTTTTATCATAAGACCTGGAATTCCTATTTTGATAAAATTCATCATGTACAGGGGGCTGGGAGACATGCACTGGACGGTCATCTGATCGGTCTCTTTTCAGTCTCTTTCGTCTTTCTTCACGTTCCTAAAAGTGTCAAATTCCATTATCATGCATGAATAAACAGTGGCAAGAATATGAAGATTAAAGCAACCCTTTTGAAGTGTAAAACAAAACCAACACAGTACAATGTGCTTGATGTAGACAGGAAACACAAAAGGGCATAAGATGGAAAAAGAAAGAGGAATCCGACATGAATGTCAAATAATATTCAAAATTATGAACACAAACATCCACACAAATCCTTTGCAAGAGAAATTAATTTCAGGTATAATGGATATACAAGCCACCATGTTTTGTTTAAACCACCCCACTTTACGCAGACAATAAGTAGAGCTACTACCCCCGAACCAACTACATTAACCCAAACAACCTCAACATCAAATGCACATGAAACCAAAAATATTAGTTTCATCTACAGCACTACCTCAAGCTCTCCCTCAATGCCAGAAATTACTCATTCTGAGACTGTCCAGATAAACGTTTACCAGAATTAAAAAAAATAACTAAAAGGCCGGAACAATTTCCAATGGATAATAGATGTCAAAAGCAACTAAAATGCATTCTATAGAAGGAAGGAAAAATCAAACCGAAGAAAGCCAAGAGCAATGTTGAGAAGTACCCGTCGTGAAATTTCAACTCCAGATTCTACATGTTCTTCTAGTGCAGAGTAACGTTCTATATGGCTTTCATATGTCTCTTCATCATCTTCAGGTACTGGCGAAGCATTTAAGTCCATACTAGCAATCATTCAGCATTTACCAAACACCATGAACTAAAACCCTATTTGAAAAGGTAAGCAAGATGAAAATAAGAATATAAATAATAAATAATTCTATTGTTAGGAAGAAATTTCTCTAATCGATAGATGCTAAATCATAAAAAAAAAAAACGGATAGCTCTCTCCTAGAAATAAATTGGTCAAAATAAGAGCAAATCTACCTAACATCTCTTGCTCTTTCCTCTCACACTCTACCTCACTTTTCGTGTTTCTTATTTTGCGTTGTATTCTTAAACTATAAATTGTATAGCAAGTGAGCGAAGTAAATAAACAATTGGAAAAACCCGAACCAACAAAATTATACGCAAGCAAATGCAACCCTTTCGCCAGCAAAAGCAAAACGGTCGACGAGGAGAAAGAGAAAATCGAAAAAGATTTTTTTTTAAAAAAAAGGTTGAAACTCACCAGAAACGTGAAATCAACATAGAAATTGCATCAAAATGAAGATCCACAACGTTGCCGAATCCGCTAAAATAAAATGATTTCCTGTCTTTTATTTGTTCCCCGGAAAAACAAAATTGAATCACGTGAATCAAATAAGCCCAATAAACTTGTTGTGAGAGCTGCAAGAACCCTGCAATTAGTGTTAGGGTAGGGTGCCCTCTGGGGTTCTCTGAAAGTTTTCCCTTCGAAACCCTAGAAAGAGGAAGTAGTTTGTGTTTGAAATGGAGAGTAGTAATACGAAGAATATAAAATGTCGGAGAGAGTATTTGAAACAATCAATTTTAATTAATTAATACTAACAACAAATCAGAGTATTTTAATTATATGATTAATTTTGTTAGACAAACTTTGTGGCGAAGTCGTCTTCTCTTCCTCACCTCATAATCACTCCATTAAATTTGGTTTTCAGTGGATTTTACTATTTGGGTTAACTTCACATGTGATCCCAATATTTATATTTTGTCCACTTTTGGTCACTGATTTAAAAAAATATAAGATATGATCACTTTCGTTTTATTTAATTAAAATCTAGTTACTTTATTTTTTATTTAATTAAGACGTGACCATCAAGGGTTAACTTTCATTAACAATTAACAGAATATGTGATGTGATAATTGATATAATTATACATTTAGTCATTGTTATTTACATATTCTTTCAATTTAATCACATTTTTTTGAATATATTTTAACATAAAATATATTTTTAAATGAAAATATAAATATTTTTAAAAATAAGTTAATAATAAATTATATTTAATAAGTTAATATAAATTATTTTAAAGTTAATATATAAAATATCATGACTTAAATAATCTATACACTAAGATATAAAATGTATACACCATGTGGTCTACTTTAAACCAAATAATGGTCTTCGCTTAATGGTTAGATATATGTTTAATTTCCTAAGTGACCAGGGTTTGAATCTTTTTTGCCCCTATTTGCTTTCCTTTGTTTTCTTTCAACTAGATGGTGACACATGTCACTCTTTGATTGGTGGAAATAAATATATCAAATTAAAATAAAGTTAGTCCTCCAACCGAATGGTGCCATGTGGCATCATTCGATTGGAAAATTAAACTTATTTTAATTTATTAAAAGTATGACTAAATTGAGAGAATATGTAAATAACAGACATAATGCAAACAAATACCCCTAACGTTTGACATTATATGCAAATTTGACCTTATTATTTTTTTGGAACATTTGACCCCATAACTTTTTATTTTGATTCAAAAGTCACCCCCGTTTGATGAAAACCGTTAGTCAACCGACATTCAATACCTCCAGCTGACTAAGAAAGCACATGTGGACACAAATGATGATGTGGCGTGTCCACATCACTAAAGTATGCTGACATGGAATTGACACGTCATGTTTTTTTAACTTTTAGAAATTTTTAACCCAATGAAAGAGCGACACATGTCACTCTCCTATTAGTGTGGATTTAGAGGAATGAAGAAAAACTCATTTTAAGTGGAAGAGGACTTGAACATAGGGCAAGGGCATGAAATGGTATGCCTCTTGCCACCAGGCCAAGCGAACTACTTGATTTTATAATGAAACAAAATCTTATTTAACCCATAACTTTTCCAAATTGGTTAGGCAATGAAGCTCGTCCGGAAGCGATGTTAAATTGCTCAAATCAGTGAGATGGAGTTCTTTCAGTTTTGTTAGATGTTGAAGCCAATCCGGAAGATACCGTGTAACACCCCCAATCCGTACCCGACCCGGATACGAGTCCAAGGTGTCACATTGACTTTCAAAACATTTACTTTTACAAAAAAAATGAAAAAATCTAACTTTTATCAAATTAAAGTGCATAATTTATACAAATTTCAATCAAAAGGTTTACAAAATTTATCAGAGTATGTTCAACTTAAATCTCTTAGTACATGTCAACTATATTTAATATAACAAAAATACATATGATTCAAAACTCTTTTCTGATATGAACTTCGGAAAAGAGAGATTGATCTGTCTTGCTCCTCTTTGCTTATCTTCTTGCTTCACGAAACCTACGTGTGAAACACTCACACACTAAGTTTATGACTTAGTGAGGCAGATAAAACATAATATAAACTTTCACTACTAACAATGCATGAACATCGCATACTATCATATCACATATGATCCATCATTATATTTCATATAGCAAAATGTATACATACACATAGATCATTATTTTCCTCACTAATATTCTTATCATTATCACTATTATTATCATTAATATCATTTATCATATAATCTTACACTTATCATTTATAAAATTCATATAACACATTCTACCAAGAAACACACGACCACACATACATTTTATTTATAATATATCATTTAATTGCCCATAGTACACTTGTGAGAATTAAAGATATGTGAATACATAGAGATTATGCACATATGCTGTCACCACAGCTCGTATAAGATCCCACTAGGGCATGTAAAATTTGTCTTGAATAACCATATAGATGTCTCAAATGACCACATAGATGTCCCGAATGACCACATATAACCCTCAACTCTTAGCATGCCAATTATACTCCTAGCTCTCTTATCACATAACACAGGCTTTATCACTTATGTCATTTCACATATTAATATTGACATGTGGTTCACTTACATATAGAACATTTTCATATGACTCACATTTATATATCTTATCACATATGTTTGTATTATTTTTCACAATAATCACATAGTCATATAATGTCTCATATGTTCACTTAAATCATCACATACACCTTTTCTCATATATCTCATATCATGTCTCATGTATTCATATATGTCTTATCTCATAACATATATCATATATGCACACCTTTATTTATTTCATATCATATAGTTTATGTTTTATTCTCTTATATTCACGAAAATCACATAATATATAAAGCATACAAGGCATGCTTACATAATACAATCATAATCAATATTCTATTCATACAATCATATATGCAAAATGTCAGAAATAAACTTATCAGAAGTCTAATTTTCCGTCAAATCATATTTCATACTAGTATGCACTCACTAGTCAATACCGATCTTTTATCTCTTTCTTGAAGACACCATTTCAAACAACTAATCACAAACTAATTAGAAATTTAGAACATTTCACGAAGAGCCAAAGGCAAAGATACATTTAAGGGCCCAAAATTTCACCATTCACGATATTCTTACAAAACCACATTAGCAAATATTAAGGTCCTACATCGTAACACTCTATTTATTTGTTTATTTTATAGTTTAAAGTACGGACAAATCATTAAAAGAGAAATGAGGTTAATGTTGACGCCAAGGAAGCCAAAATGCTAGTTAGGAAAAAAACAAGATGGCTACAAATTTAAACCAGGTTTCAGGGATCTTTTCAGAGGTCAAGAACCATTAGCTTTCAGATCAAAGGTTGGCGGGCAGTATGACCAATCTCTTCCTCCTATAAACAAACAAAAATGTAAATTATAATAAATTAGTCATTACATTCAGAATTGGTATTTTCAGGCATTAGACGGGCACCAGTGTAATCAACAGAGAAACATACCATAGCCATAAATGACAACCTCTATTTGTCTGTGCACACTTATTAAACTGTAGCTCTATATACGAAAACATTCTATAATTGGTAGTCTATGGTAGATCATAGATGTCAACAAAGAAGAATAGCTCATACGGATATGGAGGCATCAGAGAGAGAGAGATAGAGAGAATAATCAACTCAACAATTTTCAGATTCCTCTCTCAGAGGTTAATCATAGGAAAGCAGGTATTACTGTTAATGAAACTCCATACATAGTATTTGTGTGGGACAAGGACTAACATTCTGAACCTCCATCTTCAACAATGGTATCTCTGAACCTCCTATGAAATAGTCTAAAGAAGTTAAATAAACTATAAAAACTTTCATTTAGTTATAGAACATGCCAAAATCAAGCATACGCTTTAATTAAAGTGAAGTTCCCATGATACAAATTAGAATTCACAGATCTGGTTAGAAAACATTGCAGAAAGCTGATTTGAAATGGACGTTTGATCTTCTTTGTACAACAAAACCTAACTAGAATATCAGAAGGGAGATTCTTATATACAGTTTTCGTTCTTACCAGATCTTATTTTGGCCTGTAGAGAGCCTACTATGGTTCTACATTACCAGACTGCAAACTGCAATGGTGGCAAGTGGGTAAGTTAGTTCAAAAAGGTGCGAAAAACACTCTTATAATTTTATTTAAAAAAAGAAAAAACAAATTATTGAGTAAGAAAATCTGATTATTCTTCATCTTTCCGTAGTTCAGAAAGAAATGAATACCAATGTTCACTATCAACCTGTTCAATTTGAAGCATACCATCTTCAATCCTAACATAACAGGAGAGAAGGAAGAATTCACTGCCATCTTTACCATAATAGTGTGTGTGCGTTCCCAATCAGCTTATTAGAAAACCACTCATGTATAAAGAAAGAAGATAATGAGTAAACATTATTAACAACCTTAAATAACCCATATTGCACATCAAATGCATCCCGAGTAATATTTTCCATAAATCTTTGAAAATTCCACCACCATCAATACCAGCCTCCTCCAATCCAAATTCATTGACAAATGTTACACGAATCTGTGGGGAAGCAATAAAATTGATTATATCATTTTTGGCCTGTATGAAGAGGGAATTTGGGGAAGATAACAGTAAAGTTACTAAAGATGATAAATTTTCATATGTCAAAAGACTTATGTAAGGCATACCAATCCTTTAAAATCTTCTTCAGACAATGCACTCATCTGATTAAAAGCATCTTCTAGAATGTGATTCCTTCGTATTTTGAATCGATTTCTGGGAAAAACTGCATGAGCGCCTTGTCTCTGCTCAACTGATGCTAGTTGTGACTGGTAGGTGGGGGTATAGTATTCAGATACAAAGTAAAGCAAATAAGAAATTAAATATCAGTGAAAACGAATTCAAATGTTAGACTAAATCTCCTAGGTAACTCCCAACCTCCTAATTCAAGGAATTCAAATAAAGATAGTCTAAGTAGCATCCCAATATATGAAAATCTTGGAAAAAAGGGAAAATACCCATGTTGGACACAATATCCGTGTCCAAGATTCATACCTAAGTTCAAGTAAACATAGCTTAGGAAACACCGAAGTGATAAAGAGTCAGTATTAATGGAGAACATGATAGAACACTAAGGAGAAAGAAAAGTATTAAGCAAAAAGACCATAGGGGTGATAAAGGAAAGAAAAAGGGATTGGTCTGATATAAGATTTTGGAGAAAATACAATATTGGTTAAGTGGAAACTTATTATTTCATTTCAACCTTAAACAGAAAAGATGAATAAATAGCAGGAAAGTAATATCCCTTGAGATAAGGAATAGGACAACGCTACAGCCTTCTGGGAAGTCTAGATGCTTACTTCTTTGATGCTGCTGACATCTTACCACCAGGATTTATCCCTCTTTTAGCCATTTCTTCACCGAGATTCAAGATCGGTATTCCATCAATATATACATCATCATGACCCTCCTATTTAAACAGATAAATCTCACATTATGAAAATGCCAGGATCAGTAATAAAGCAGGAAAATATGTTCATGATGATAACAACATAAAAAGCACCTGCCATCTAGAAGCTAAATAAATAAATAAATAAATAAAAGTTATTTACGGTAATACCCAAATGCTGAAAGTTAATAAGGCAAGAAAACTACATTTTAATAAATAAATAAAAGCCCTGTCAGACATTCATACGATACAGTGCTTTGGACGAGTAGTGAGGCAAGAAGCTAAATTGATGTAAGGATGGCATTTCAATTCAGCGCAAAGTCTTAGCATATAACTGTTATCAACTAACAAATGAAAAAAAACAGCTAGCACGCTGTTAAAGATTGTAAGGGTAAATCCAAAGGCATGAGGACCTCTATATCATCCTTAAGTTTTAATCTCTCAGCCATCTCATCCTCAAGGCATCATAATCCATTTGGGGTAGCTTGTACCTTCCGCTATAGCTATGCAATGCAGGTAGTCTACTACTTTAGGCTTCTCTTAAGCATTAATATACTACCAAATTTTTAAAGATGCACTCTCCTTTTGTGTTGCTTGAGAAATGAACTTATTAATCATTAACAAGGCTATACAACACTCAAAAAAAGAGGATTTATGATATTTGGTTTGTTTAGGTTAATCTTCTCATGCACAAATGATTAATGTGCTTGAAGGTCCTAAAAGTTTTATTAGCATATTTAATTTGTCTCTATTTAACAATGCCTCAAGCATTAGTAGACCTTCTCCATCTATTCTATCATTCTCCAACCAGATGTGAGCAACGCTCAAAAGCAGATTCAAAGTAACAAGTCATTGCTACAACGTGAATGTACCAGACATGTTAACCAGATTCAAAGAAATTCAATCTGTCAGACCCCATTCCATGCTTCTAGACTAAACTAAGCTTCGACTTCACAGAAAACGAAGGAGATTGACTCGTTTCCTAGTGTTTTTTCAACAGTTTCCTCATTAATCAAAAAGGCCAAATCTTAATCATCTTCAGCCACCATTTCCATTAAAATTTCCATGGAAGTTAAATCCTTAAATACTCAATTAAAAACAGCTCCCTTCTTTCAAAACTCCTGTAAGCAGAGAGGGAAAAAACAATAACTACAGTAACTTTCGTTACTGAACAAAATGGGGGTGGGAGTAAAGCAACTAAATAACAAGGATGAACTCTGGAAATATCGAAGCTTGTACAAGCTTTACTGATGTTATGCAACGAGCTCCATGGAACCCCACGAAACAGAAATGAAGAGTGTTATCAACCTGGATTACCTTTCATCTCCTCGCCATGGATTACGAATTCTTCACCCTTCATCTCCTCATCATGGATTTCGAATTCTTCACCCTTCATCTCCTCACCATGGATTACCAATTCTTCACCCTTCATCTCCCCGCCAAGGATAGAGAGCCCGTAATCATTGGGTCGACGAACTGAAGATTCAAGTCCCTCATTTTTCTGAACCACTTGATCAGAAGTCTCCATGCATGGTCCATAACTCAGGAGCAATATAATAGCATTCTCCGGAAAATGTTGCATCTGAACTCCGCTTATCATTTTCGCCTTCTACCAGTTTCTTCAAAGGTTACATGCTAAAAGCCATTTGAAAGAACCAGGAATCATGAACTAATTGTTTTGCCTTGTGAAAACTAATAGATTACTTAGGCAGACTGCTGCAATTCTTAAACTCAGATATAGGCAGGCTCATGAAATCATCATGCAGTTTCAATGAGAGGACCAAATAATCGATTTGTCAGCAAATCACTGTATCTCGCCTTTTTCTTTCCTTTTCCTCTCCTATCAACCTATTCATAGGTTATATGCTAAAACCCATTTGAAAGGACCAGCAAATATGAACAAAATAGGATATATACTAATCAGTAGAATCCTCCACATTTCCGAGAGTAATTTGAATAAATATTTTTTAAAAAAACTATCCAACAAAAAACCACATATAAAAGTTAAACAACAGAACAAGATCTAAGTCCAAAATAAAAATGAGGTAAAAGCAGAATAATACTACAATACGAGATCATAAAAACGATACCAAAGTAAAAAAAAATCCATTAAAAACAGATTATACAAAAATTCTATCAGGAATGATTTTAAAAAAACCCAGATTAGAAAATCAAGGAAAACATTAAAAGAGAAATTTAAGGATTTTTTTCTATATAGAAGAGAAGCAAGGACCTGCGGATCTTGTTCCCTTGGCCGACCTGGTACATCCCATAAGAGAAGGCACCAAAAGCAGCTAGAAAGATAGTCATAGCACTCGGAGCCTTGTTGGGTATTCGACGGGCGTATCTGTCGGGGACAACCCACCCGGAGGAGGCCCATCTTGGAGGATCGGCATGTCCTTCACACTCGCCATTCCTGGCTTCTTCCTTATCACAGCCTCCGTCATTTTCTATTCTTCTTCTCTTTCTTAGTTCTTTATTAGAGACAGAGAGTTCAACAAAGTTAAGGGTCTATGGTTTTTATGTTGAAGCAAGGAACCGCTTAATGAAAGAAGAAGTCAGTCTGAAACAATAAACTAAGATGTCCCTCCTACCAAAGGAAAAGATGGACAGAAAGTAGTTTTTCGTTCCTTTCCCCCTACCAATTACAATATTAAGGAAAAATGAATAAGCAAAACGATGCAGTGCAATAAATCAATAAAGGAACACCAGACTGAAGATTTATAATAAAGAAATGATGAGGACAAAATATCTAGAATTTACGAGGAAGGATTGTACAACAATCTATGGAACCAAGCAATAAGTAGTATATCTCGAAACGGGCACATGTGCTTAAAATGAACATCATTTGAGAAGGAAGTGTATTTCAGTTTGGTGAAAATATGACAAGAGGAGAAGCTATACAATAAAATGAAAGAACGCATCTAAAATGAAACAACAGAAATAACTTCTAAACAACCACAAGTTGACCTTTGGATCATCATATACCCATTCATAAGAACAATAACTGTTCGCATAGAAACAAAATATTATCTACAAACAAAGAGGACGATTATAGAAAATCAATGATGCAATACACTACACAAAGAAGAAATAATTGATGTTTGATAGAGTCTCAACCACCATATAAGCAGGAAACAGCAGCAGACTCAAACAAACACAGATAAACTACACAGTGGCAGAAAGTAGAGACTAGCTTAGTGAATTGGGCATTGACCCACTCTACAGTTATTTCTTCTGGATACAGAAAGAATGAAGCAAACCGGAAGCAAATATAATGCTCAAAATTAGGCAACACATAGCACAACTTTCCAAAAACAAATCAGAACTGAGAAAAAAGGTATATGCATCAGAAATACAAGAAATTACATAGGAGGACCATAAATATATAAAGGAGAAATATCATAAGCTCACAACTTGGCATCAAAATTAATTGCTTTCATATGATTTTTCACATCTAGCACATAGCAACAGTTCAACATTCCACAATTCAGAATACCAGCGGTTCCTAAAGATGATTGACTGCTCAAGCCATTAGAATTAGTTTAATCAGAGTGACATATCCAAAAGACAAAATCTCTTAAATGTTCATATGATTTTATCTTCAGGTTAATGAATTCCTAGGGCACTCTTTTCCTCCTTCCGCTGATTAAGGAACTATTTTCAAGTTCCATTAATCATGAAGGGGGTTATTAGTGAGGCCTACTATTCATATCAAAAAAAAAAGAATACAACTGATTCCTTAAGGTGATTGACTGCTAGAGCTATTGGAATTAGCATACTCGGAGTGGCATTCAAAAGAAAAAGGCCTCGAAGTTCATAAGATTTATCATCACATCCTAGCAACAATTCAGGATTCGACAGTTCAAATTGTCAGTGGTTCCTAACGGTGATTGACAACTCAAACTATTGGAATTTACAAACAAAGTGAAGTATTCAAAAGATAAAATAAAACCCCTTAAAAGTTACCTGGAAATGTAAGCTATTGAGGCAACGTGCAATCTGTCTGAAAAGAGGAACCATACATCGTTGGAACTCTGCAGACTGTGTTGCTTCAAGTACTTCCTCAAGTTCCCCGAGGAAGAGAGCTTCCTTCTGACAATTAGTAAAAGGCCAATACTTCAACAACCCTCCGATAACTATATCAGCCAGCTTATAGTCCTTCTCGACAAATTGTGTAATACAATAAGACAACTGATGATGGCGGCAACATGTTTCGACTTATGCAAAGGAATCAACTCTCTCACAAGGAACAACTTATGTTCCTCTTTCATAGGCACTGCGAAACCATTAATAATACTCCCTAGAATCTCCAAAAGCTCTCCGATCCCATAATGCCTCTCTGTTTCATATATAAACCAATAGAAAATATTATTTATGGCCTTCCTAATGAAGGGTCGATGCACCATGAATTTACCATAAATCCTATGAAGAATCGTTTTCAAAAACTCTCTTTCCCTGATATCCTCCGAATCAAACAAACCAAGCAACAGAAAAAGCTACTCACAATAAATATCGCTGATACTTGTAACATATAAATAAATAAACTATGATTTCATCTTCATCCTCACCTGTAGTCCTTGCCAAACTAGTTCTTGCTCATCAGGAGATTCACCCTGATAATCAATAGCTTTCACCTCTCCCCATGAGTCACTTCTATCATGACCAGAAGAAGCATCCTGAGAAACAATTGGGATCACAGTATTACATGCAGCCAGAGTGAGGAAGAACAGATGTACAGCAATTCTTTCATCTCCACCCATGTCTTTATGCAACAAATCCATTAGTTCCGAATCAACAGATATTTCTGACTTAAGCTTCCATCTGCTTGAAACAGCTGCATCTGCAAGGATCATATAAAAAAACTGAAATTAATACTACTTAACAACATTACATACAGTGTCAGAGGATAATCAATTAAAATGGAATATTTCATAAATATTCAGGTTCATTATTCATGAATAGGAGACTGGTGCAAAAGCATAGAAAAGAAGCCGGTCAATCCAATCAAATGCATAGCCATACCTTTCTAACAACCTAACCAAGCATTTTATAACAGGTACGAATTGACTTGTCACCAGAACGATGCAGAGATTAAGAAAAGCAACCAAAAAGGGATCTTAGTAGTCTATCAAAACAAGAGTTTGCATAAACGTACCAATTCTTTCATGGCTATAAACTGTTCTTCAGTCAATTGTGCAGGTAAAGCCATGGGATCAGAATATATGGCCAGAAAAATGCAAAACAGAAATGCACTGAAAACCACATTA
This sequence comes from Hibiscus syriacus, assembly GCF_006381635.1. Lineage (NCBI taxonomy): Eukaryota > Viridiplantae > Streptophyta > Magnoliopsida > Malvales > Malvaceae > Hibiscus > Hibiscus syriacus. The sequence continues at coordinate 12,858 of NW_024063402.1, read as the reverse complement.
TAGAATAACAGTAACGTAAAAGATGAAGCTGAGACATTAACAAGAGTAAGAGGAACCTAGAATTTTTACTACGGATATATTCGATAAACAAACGATCAATGTCTTAAAGGCTGGCAATAATTCATAACCAGATATCAAAGCTGGAATTATATAACACTTACAGATTTGTCGTAACGATCTCTGTCGTAAGTACTGTAGATCTCAGCGGTACACACTACACTCCAAGCGGCGTTCATTCTTCCAGTAGATGTTTGCAAACGAAAGAAACGAAAAGCTGTGGAGTTCGTAAAGGCGGCAAATCTCTATGCTCTGCACACTACACAGAATTGCATCATCAAAAAACTACTTGATAAACCCCAAAAACAATGGAGAAAAGAAAAATGATAATTTTAAAGAAGAGAAGCAAAAGAAAAAAAGAAGCGATGACCTTCAGCAGTAACTGATTATCTTGAAAACCCATTGCATATTCCGCCCTTTCACTTGTCCAGCTGTGCAAAGCGGGAAGTAATAACCATTGCAGAAAACCAAAATTAAAAGTTGAACATGAATTTTTTTTCGGTTTTCAGGATAATCAAACCAAAATACTTTACCCGGAGGAAACTGGAACAACCCTCTACTTTTCAACTTAACCTCCAAGCTACCTCACCACATAAACAACGTAGGAGCATTCGGTGGAACCGGTGAACTACACTTGCTTCTGGATAGATGTCTGGGACAGAGGGCTCGTGGTGGAAACAAGGAAAAAATACATAATCCCACATCGCTGTGGAAATAAGAAACGAAATGGTTTATAAACCAAAAAGCCAAGAAAACAATTTGTAGGCCTTCGGCCCATGCGTTGATGCCACCCTAAGTTTGGGTGGGCTTGTTGGAACTCCCGATTCTTTCACGTGCGCAGGAAGAGAATAAGGGTGGTGGGTGGGATTTTTGGTTACGGGCTTGCTTTTGGGGGTTTAGAGTTAGATGTACCGATGCATATACCATGCATCGATGCGTATTTTTGAAATATCGAGTGATTTTAGTGTACCGATACATAGACCATACAACGATGCACTCCTGGCTCTTTTGAAACATCGAATGAAATTAGTGTACTGATGCACCTCTAGTGTATCGATACATTATGTCTTCCAACGGTCGAAATATTTGAATTTTACACTTAGTGTACTGATGCACCCTTCCTATGCATCGATGCACACAGGCTCCCAACTGTTTTATTTAATTGTTTTCACACAATAACGATTCTATTGACTCCACTAATGATCCCCAATATTCAGAAGTGATCCAAGGAGTATTTAAACAAGCTTAGGAGCCATTGATCAACAACAAAAACAAGAATTGAGAGAGAATCAAAGAGAAAGCATTAAACCTTAAGTTTGAGCAATTTCAAGCCTATTTCATTCAATATTCATTATTGCTTTCAAGAACACTTATTGTGCTCAATTATATTATTCTTGAGTGTTCTTTCTTTGTCTATAATTGTGCAAACACATTTGCCTTGTGAGGTTTTTCATTAAGTTTGCGAATTTGTAATATTCTCTTTGAGAAAGAGTGTTCTCAAGAATTGGGGTATATTCTTGAGGAAGTTGTAAGGTTATCTCTTTGTCATCAAAAAAAGAAAAAATTAGTGAATTTGTTGGAAAATCCTTAATGTGGATAGCTAAGGTAGTGGACGTAGACTTTGGTTGAGAAAGTCGAACCACTGTAAATCGCTGTGCAATTATTTTCTATTTTCTGCAAAAAACTTCCACCAAATTTTTAATTACCAATTCACCCCCTCTTGGCCAATTCATCGATCGATTAACTCAATAATATTTTCATGGGGGAACTCATCAAGAGAGCATGACGAGTTCCAACTACATTAAAATAATTACCGTAGACCCAAATTAATTTTTAAACTATCATTTAAGTCAATTAATTAATCTACCTAAATTATTGAGGCTAATTTTACTCATCTCAATAAAATAAAATAATAATAAAAAATAGTATTACCCCCAAATATTAAAATTGAGAAATAAAATCCAATGACTTTACATGCGTATGATTGATTGGTAAAACATATAATGTAAAGAGTAATCCCAAAAAACCTGAAAGCATCAATTATTTGACTATTTCCAAAATAATTTAACACAACTATACCTTAAACCCACAACTATTATAATATCTTATCAATTAACTTGTAGATGCTCGATTTCGTCCGAGGACTTCATCGGAGGCTTCGTATCCAGTACTCGATACGAATTTGGACCAGTAGGAGCCCAAATCAGCCCAAGACAGCATAGTTGATTCCATACTTCAGTCAATGTGAAGTCCTGTAAAACAAGAACGGTTATGGGGGAAACAAGCAGAAAAATGAGAGAAGTATTGTTCGGTCGTGGGAAGGATACGTGAGTAATGAGGAAACTGTAATGGTCAGTTTTTAAGTTACAATTAACCACTGGAAACTGGCAACGAGGATATTACACAGATCACAGACAAAAAAAAAGAAGGGAAAAAAGAGGAGAGATACGAGCCAATAGGGGTATTAGCCGAGGGAGAAATTATCAAGCATCACAGACAAAAAAACGAGAAAAAGGAGATTACACACATAAAACAAAAGAGAAAAGAGGAGAAGATTGAATGGAGGAACGAAAAATCAAATCCTCCATTATTGATTTTTACAATGAAGAGCGAAAGGAAAGAACATTGTACTATATTTTCATTAAAGGAAACAGAGGAGTTCCCTATTTTAGCGAACCAAAGTAACATATAATTAAAAAGGTATTTATTTTTAGTTTCCATTCTCTATCGCTTTTATAATGTTATTGTGTGTGCCTATGTTTTGAATTGAAACCAAGTCAAAAGCGTAAAGGAATAGTAGTATGTTTACCTTAGAAATTGGGGCCATTTCCGGTGCCATGGTTACGTCCTTAGGTAGAAGATTGTTAACTTAGTATCTTTGGGTGATTTAGGAAATTTTGTTAGAAAGAGTAATCTAAAAAAATGTATATTTTGAAAATGTTAGAAACGAAACTTGTCCATTGAAATGAAAGCTATGATGAATTTTTTACCTTACTTCTTCGTCGATAGATTTACTTCCATTGTTGGGGCTTTTGAGCGATAGAGGGTCGTGGTGGCTGTTTTGCTTCGGTTGGGGTCTCGTTCGGGCTGTCATAGAACGTAAGTGTTGGGTTTTTTAGATTAAGGATTCTTTCGTGGTGGTTTGGGTACGAGTGGCCGTGAAACGGTGGCCGACCGGCGGTTATGGTGGTTGAGATTTTGATCGAACGTGGGTAAGGGAGAGTAAAGAGGGAAGAGGAATGGCAGTCGGTCTCTTTTTCTGGTCTGTAGCTTGCGTGATAATGAGAGGGGGAAGGGTTGAAGAAGAAGAGTGAAGTGTGAGGCAAGGTACATGTGAATTGGGTTTAGTCTAGGTTTAGTGTAAAATAGGTTTTATATCATAGCTTTGGGTAAATTAATATTTAGCCATCGAAACTTTATGATAATTTTCTCTTGTGCCCTTGTACTATAGCTGTATATATACACTTTAGTCACCTTTAGGACTATTTAGAATTTTTATCTTTTTGTTGTTTGTCCTGATTTTGACGTTTTCCCAAATTTAGATTGCAGTTATAATTTTCTGGTTATTTAGGTTTAGCTCCTTCATAGTTATTTTTTTAATCCTTGTTATAATTCGATTTATATGTCTAATTTTCATTTATTTTAATTTAGTCCTTAGTTAAATTTGTGAATAATTTGAATCTAATCCCTGATTATTTTGTTATTCTGATTTAGTTTCCTTTTTAGATCTATTTAGCCAAACTTTAAAAATCATTTTATTATAATGTACATACAGCAACAGAGCATTATTTACATGTCACAATGCATGTGTTTATTGCACGTGTCACTTTATATTATATATTATGTATACATTTTTTATAACTTATGCATATTATTTAATATAGAAAACTATCTTGTTATAAAAAACGTGGCGCATGTGCTTTGAAAGTAGTCATTTAATGCTATAATACACATATGCAAGTGCTTCAATGATGATTTAAACTGTTGTTCTTCGATTATTTTAGAATTTAGTATTGATGATGGTTAATTCTTATTGCTTTTAAAATTATTAGTGTGTTCATCTTTCTAGATTACATTCTAATGTTGTCAATATGCCATGGACTGCTTGTATATAGCCATTTGTAATTATCTGTAAATACATCATTTCGCACGATCCGCATGGTACATGTGCATAACTCGACATATTACATAATTGGATTAAGGATAATACACTTTTAATTTAAAATTGTCATGAGTGGCTTGTCTTAACTGATTAGAGGGTCGTTTTGACGATTTTAAATTAAAAGTGTATCCCGAAAGTGAAATCAAAAAAATTGATTCGTCACCTAAAATTTGGGAACGAAAGAAAAGGAAATATTCGTTTATTTAAATTTATCGAGAAAAGGTTGTTATAGCTTTTAAGATCTGGTCTCGATATTTGTAAATAATCGAACATTCTTTATCTTTCTAAAACGACTTGGTAATTTTAATTTAATTTATTTGAGTGTTTTTGAATGTTTTTTTTAATTTACATCTTTTTTTTATAGGATCAAAAGCCAAATTAAGTTCAAATTTGTAAAGTTCATTACAAAGACGTTAATTAATCGACTAGGTACCGATTTAGGGCGTTGTGGGGGTGCTAATCCTTCCCCACACGTAACCGACTCCCGGACTCATTTTTTGGTAACACAAACCTCAATTTGTTGTTTTAATTAAAATTAATGTTTATTTAAAATGACAGTTTTTTTGGGTGACCAATCACACCATAATCAAAGATTGGTGGCGACTCTTCAAACCGTATTTTTCGATCGTAAAAGAAATCCAAAATTTTTCGAAACGAACGGTCTTTTAAATCGCATTTTGTTTTTAAATTAAAAAGAGGATAATTAAGAATTAATGTGATTTTCAAAATCTCACTTTTTAAGGAAAATCCGTTTCAACATAACTGCCATGATTGAACTCATATGTGATCTTTTTTTTTGATACATAAGACTTAAAAATACTTTTACATACAACATAAGACCTCACACACTCCTCTAACTTCTAAGCTCAGAAACATACACCAACTGAAACAGACAAAATAATCACCCGATCCCCTCTTTAGCTAGCTTATCAGCCTCACAATTACAAGACCTTGGAATCCACCTGACAATAAAATTTCTAAAAGAAACAATAGATACAATTTCCTTAACAAAATTTGAAAGGGAAAGAGGAACAATAACTTGATCTTGATCCAATCCACGACAAGCTTGCAATCACATTCAATAATGATCTCAGATGTGATCTTAATACTTACTTTAATGACAATCCAAGGTCCCACTTTGTCAGCATTCGTCTAACTATTTAAAAAATAATAATAGTTGGGTTCTAAATATGTAGAATTTTATTTGAAGAAACTTGTAAATTAAGGAGAATGTATATGTATATTAATAACATAAAATTTAAGATGAACATAATCTATAAAATAAATAATTACTTAAAAAAATTAAAATTTTAAGATGAACAAATGAATGTAAGGGAAATAATATACGAGTAGACGGTCCAACAAATTGTATAGAAAAAAGATGCAGAATCAAGAGCAAAGCTGAGTCAGGTTTCACTAGCAGCAGCAAGTTGAAGATAAGCAACAAGGGACGTACCTTACCTCTAAAAACATCTGGTTGCAAAATCATGACAATTCATTAACCCCCAACAATTATATATAATTCTTCTACCATTTTTTATAAATATAAATATTAGTCATAGAAATTCTAACGTCAAATCTTATTGGATGTATTTTCCAACTTTGCAATACTTTATAACCAATGCTTTGTCATGTTCCATAGTGTTGAAAAAACACAGTGATGTATTTCTCTTCCTTTGGTTCCCTTCTTTCCATGTAGCATGAGATCAATGTCTGTAAACATTTCTGTTCCTTTTCATGTTCCAGTTACAACATATAATTCGGTTATCAAACATGCCAACAAGATCATTATGCTTAAACATAATCAAGTTCCGGGCAAGCAAGCACACAATCATCATATCAGATCATTCTCCAAGAACAAGGTTAATCTCATTTTTCATGTTGTCTTTCCGTTTGTCATGGATGTTTGATGTCTAGTTGGTATTTAAACAGGTTTTCGAGGGTGGGTGCGAGCAGTTGAAAGGAACATTACAAAAAAGAATGCCTAGAATGAAGTTAAGGAATATTGCAACACAAGCAAAATACTTGAAGAACTAACTAAAGATCCACTATTGCATCTTAAGGATACAAAACATCCCAAGCTCACACGTAGGACTCCTTCAGCACCCAAACAACCACGGCCACCTTGACAATTCTTCAGTTCTGCAACCACATTGTCAAATAACAAGCTGATTAACATTATTATGGTCAAGCTCTAGCCAGTTGGGGGAAACCAGGCTATTTTACTTCCAATGCAACTTCAATACCGAATTCCAAAGTTGTAATCAAGATATGAAACATAGATTTCGGTAATGAAGATAAACATGTTTCCCTAGCATGGCCAATTCAGAAACAGAAACTCAGAACTCAATATTCATATGAACTATGCAGTAGCAAATAACATAAAACTAAAAGCATGTTCTCATAACAGCAGATCATTATTGTTCCTCCCAATGCTAAAATCCTAGATAATCAAGTATGGCTGTGTATGTAATACATTTGCAAAAGCTGAAATAGTTTCTATCCCGAGGATTGAGAGGTGTCAGCACGATTAAGACATTTTTTCCTGCATCTCCATGACACCTGAATACGAGTTGCTGCAAGGCTTCTCCAATATGGTGATTCATAACTGTCAAAATAACACTTTCATCAAATACATAATCAGCACCGTCACATATTACTCACAAAATGTCTCCAAATGACCTGAAGGGGAATGGATGTCTCTAATTTGAAAGCAAATCTGTATAATCACTGCAACACCACTAGTACAGTGTATATAATCACTGGCCCGACTGAACCAGGAAAACCAATTGTTTCATTAGTGATGCGGTCTAAGGCATTATTGAGAAGCATAGAAGCTGCTGAAATGAGAGAACCTAACGATTATATTGAACATATGTAATCACAAGTGTCGTACCCGTTTGGAGCTAAATTAGGACAGTGTGTACACATGGGATCAATGCTGAAACTTTTTCAGTCCAACAACTATATGATGCTATTGCAACTTTTTACAGACATTAAACACACCTATCATTATCAAACTTTGTTTGATTTGTAATCAAGGATCAGTGATAAATTTTACATATTCGTAATTATCAAACTTTGTAATCTTTTGTCTTAGTTGATTTTTTTATTTAACATATTCGTAATGATCTTCTCTCATGATCTTTTACCCCTGTAATATAATATGTTTAGTAGATTAAACTATTGATCCCTGATTGCTTAGATGAATAGCAAGGTCTCTCAACACATCATGCTGAGTAACACATATTTCATAGCAACTGCAGAACGCATCTCCAGCCCGCAGAATACAATTCCGAAAACTAAATTTTTAGCAATTCCAAAACTTTAAGTAACTAAAGCCACTCGAACTAACATATCCCAAGTCTCAAGTAACTAAAGCCAATTGAATTAAGTAACATACCGAGTATCTTTGACCAGAGTGAGTAGTTCTTATCAGAAAGCTCCATAAGAATTGCAAAAGCTTCTTCTTCGTCAATATTATGGATTTCAACCCACATATTTACAAGAACATCAAGGGGGATTTTCTTATCTTCAGGAAAAGATCCCAAATCCAAGAAACACCGCTGAACTAAAAATCAAAGCGATGCAGCAAAGAAAGCAGAGAAATTACAATTACCTGGGTTTTGTGAGAGTGGATTATCCATAACAAGATCGGGGGAATTTCTTGCTCCATCTTTGGGAACGTGTGGATCCACCAGCAGTTGCCTTCTCAAACCAGCATATATAAATGCTCATAAAACCAGAGATTTGAGACTACACAGTTAGATTTTATTCTATAAAAAATGTAAAAATGGAAATAAAACTCTCATAATTGATTATTGTAATTTAATTTAAAAAAATAATGTTTTTTGAAACAATGAACATGAAAAGAAGCTCAAAATTACATATCTGACTCTAATTATGGTTTTTTCTCCATATAAAATAAAAAGAGAAAGGGAGTGCTTTTTAAGTAGCAACCAGCAGTTTTCAAGAGCGGTCGTAGGCCATGTGCAATTTTGTACAGGGGTGGGCCTTCGGCCCATGAGTTGTAGCAGCTGAAAGTTTGGGTGGGCTTACGGTTGCCCTTGAATCTTCCACTGCGCAGGAAGAAACTAAGGGTGGTGGGTGGGCTTTTTGGTTCGGGCTTATTTTTTGGGGTTTGGGATTTGGGGTTTAGAGCTACACTAGAACAGCGATCGACTGTCTCCACACAAGTCAGTCCAAACATCCCACATCTTAACAGTTCCATCATAGGCAGATGTTAGGACCCATTCACCAGACAACATACACACACAGCTGACCTGCAGTAACATAAAAAGAGGGATGTCATATTTCAATTATCCAATTCATGCACATTCAAGAAAAGGAAAAAATAGCTAAAATTCCTTGCAGAACACCATTAAAGAATGGTCCTCCTATCTTGGCAGAATTATTGGCGATTAAGAGGGGGTTATGTCTTTTGGAAGATTTAAGTTTTGTTCCTAATCGGAAGTTTATTCTTGAATCAGATTCAAGCAATGCCCTAAAGTGGATCAAGAATCCGGGTTTATGCACTCCTATGTTCAAGTATTGGTGAAGGAGATAGTCTCTCTTATGGCAGGGAAGGATATCATTATCAAGCATATTTTGAGGGCTGCAAATTGGAAAGCTGACAAATTAGCTAAGGATGGGATAGGGTGATGTTATGGTTTCTGTCTGCTTGTATTGAGGAGTAGAAATTTTATTTCCTATGTTTAGCTGTTGTGTTTAAGTTTATGTAATTTCTGGTGGTGTTTGTAGATGTTTAGGGTCTGCCTTTGTTGTACTTTGTTTCATCTAATAAATTCTAGGAACTCTTTTCCTCCTTTCCTTGTCCTTCATGTTACTTTTATAACATGGAGGTTGAAAAAGGGGGATTTAATGAGGCCTAATCTTCTATAAAAAAAAAGTAATTCATAAAACAAAAAACAAACAACATTCAAAGAAGTTGATTTATGGAGATCAACACAATGTTTACACTTGCAGAGAACTTTTATGGAGGTTGCTTTAGGACAAGTGAAACATTTAAATTCACAATTTCAGAAGTCAGTCCAATATAATTTTCATTTTACACAGTCAAAGAATGGAAAAAGGAAAACCATGATGAAGGCACCTTGTAGAAATTAGATTTTATGGACTGCATTATATTGAAGCCTGAAGTTTAGCTAAACATTACTCAACAAAAGAAACATTCACTTACCATGTGGCCAGCATTAGCAGGAATTATGTTTTGAGAAGGAGAAACAACAACAAACATGTAGTTTTGGGTTTGTAAATGTGGGCCAGAAACAAACGGTGCCCTAGGTAATGACCATGTGGGTAATCCACCAGCATATGGCACACCTGTCGGTGGCAAAACTGATGATCCTGCAGTTCCGTTTACAGGTAAGCCAGCCCCAGGTGAAGCAGGATGGGGATGATGGAATTTGCAAGCAACTCCAAATTTACATGATCCGGTCCTCATGAAATAAGGACATGATTTTTCATCCTGATAAATATAAAGCTAGCATGAGACTACATAAGGTCAGGCGAGCACATCAAAGAAGAGAGAAAGAAATAACCTGACGCATAGGAAGACCAAGAATGTTAAATGTAACAGGTCCAGCTCCATTTCTGACCTTCGGATGATGATTTACATGTGGATCCATATTTGCAAGCTCCTGTCTTTTAAAAAGTAATGCAGAGGAGGTTAATGAAACTTCTAAATTAAAAGCTTTCTAAAACAAATGCTTTGTTAGTCTTGATAAAAAAAATATATAAAACAAAAAACAGAAGACAGAGAGAGACAACTTAGACATAATGTCTAACAGTTTAGCACTATATCAAACATATCAACGATGACCCTGAGCTACATCAGTTTTCTTTAGAAGAAAGAAAAAAGAGTTCTGCATCACTTCACCAGGTTAAAAGGAAACATTAGCACACTAGTTAGATTAAGAAGATCATAGTCCCTGTTGTCCCCTGTAAAACATCATCATTGACACTACACCACGCAAATAGAAACAACAGCAAAATGATGACTAGCACAATCAGAAAACTCCATGCCCACATATCATGTTAACAGTCTTGCACATGTACACAATACCATGCATGCTATGTATTCCACAGTTCAAGTGAACGATTATCCATGCAATATTAATTTCCCAAACAATGTTCCTAATTAAAAACATCTATTTGCGTAAACAACCACAGGTGTCTTCCCTTTTCTCAGAGAGAGTTAGATATATACCCCAACAAAAAATAGCAACACAAACATCTACTAGAAAAGGCAAGTTAGATCATTGATCTTAAGTGAGAAAGTAATAATACCCCACAGTCTGCTATTAAGTTCAAATGCTTATGATTGGAAGTTAACCTGCAAAAGCTCCTTCGAATAGATCAATGAGATCTCTAAGTGCAAAAAAATCATTGCTTCTTCGAGATCCATGTCCTTTGTTTATTGACATACGAAATGCACAGTGAACATAAGGAAGCATCTTTCCTATTTTTTCTGATGCCCGTAACATGGTTCAAAGCTGGAACCTTTGAAAACAGGAAGGGATTAACTGCACTGACACAAAGCATGGGCTGCAAAAGAGGGGGGATTGTAGTGAAAACTCTTGGCTTGACCTTAACTGCTATCAAATAAACATTTGGGAGATTCATTTTTCAATAAAATTTCCTTTAAGTGAATACATTAATTCTAATATATATAATATATATATATATATAAGCACTGCACAACAGATCACTGTTAGAATAAAATGAGAATCTAAGCAGTTCATTTGATTATCCTTATTTTTAAATCCTGTGAAAGTAAGAAGAGGGAGTAACATGGTTCAAAGCTGGAACCTTTGAAAACAGGAAGGGATTAACTGCACTGACACAAAGCATGGGCTGCAAAAGAGGGGGGATTGTAGTGAAAACTCTTGGCTTGACCTTAACTGCTATCAAATAAACATTTGGGAGATTCAATTTTTCAATAAAATTTCCTTTAAGTGAATACATTAATTCTAATATATATATATATATATATATAAGCACTGCACAACAGATCACTGTTAGAATAAAATGAGAATCTAAGCAGTTCATTTGATTATCCTTATTTTTAAATCCTGTGAAAAGTAAGAAGAGGGAGTAAGGCAATTGTTCCCATAATAAGAGTAAAGATATCTACCTGAATACACTAATTTCCATCCCAAATGGGCATAAAAATCAATGTCAAGTCCTGGTTGCATTAACAAACTATTAACCTAATGTACTGCAGTCCATACCTGGTCACGTATAGAATCCATATATGATTTAGCCAATTGAGAAACTGGATATCAAGTAAAATCCCAATGATGCAACTCTCTTGCTGGTAAGATTGCCAGCTCATTTGTATTACAGAAAGACAAAACAACTGCCCAGTGTATTCACAAAGTCTAGGCTTTCCCCATCCAATTGATTGGGCCAAATCTCTCAGTAGTCATTCCTTCATCAAAATGTTTGTGGCATCTAGCAAGTGTAACGTTGAGTTTCTAACATCTGTTTCTAACTGAAATGGGTTCCTTTTGATCTTCAAAATGTGTGTTCTCACTCGCATTATCGAAACATTGTAGCAAATAATTCGACACATTATTTGACAAAAATGCAAGGTTTATTGATAGGAAAACGCCATGCCACCCAACTCGAACTTTGACACAATAAAGAGAATATAAGGCCACTATTAATCTATTGATCTCGCATGACTTAAGGAGAACAAATAACCTGCGCAGAGATATAGCAGCTTAAAAGTTTGCGAAACAACGAAGGCAACGACAGCAGATGAAATGCAAATACAATTAAGCAAGGTAAACAACTCCACATCATGACAAGCAACGAAGCAAATCTCTAAAAGCAAAGAAATCCCACCTCTGGAACTGATTGCTCTAGCAATTTCTTAAGATAAACACGCTTTTTCCTTGGCAAAACCCCTTCCCGATTCAATACCCGAAGCAAATGATTCCGTTGATGATATACTGGAAATGGCAGCAACCATCTTCTCTACCGTCACCAGTATTTGCATTGATTCTAAAAGTGATCGAACACCGACCACCCAACGATCAAGAAGGCGAAAGCAAGGAAGACAATGAAAAAGGAAGAGGGTGGTGGGCGGATTTTTTGGTTACGGGCTTGCTTTTTGTTTGGGGTTTAAGGTTTAATTCATACTTATATTACAAACGTAATAATTTATTATCAAATTTAAGCTAAAATTAAAATCAAGTTGAATTTGAAGTTTCCCCAAGCAAAAACCCAATAATTTGAAGTTTATGATCATAATTGATATAAGATAAAATGTTCATAAGGTTTGAGTATAGAGAGTAGGGATGGCAGTATGATCCGAACCCGACGGGGAACCTGAAACCCGATCAAGTTTGGGTCGGGTCGGGTCGGTTGAATGGTATCGGGTTGAGTATCGGATATTTTTTTCGGGGATTTTTCGGGTCGGGTTCGGGGCAAGGTATCCCCGCCCCGCCCCGCCCCGATTATATATATATAATTTTTTATATTAATTATATATAATATTTTATATTTTTTATATTAATTATATATAAATATTTTAGGGTTTGGGTATAATATTTCGGGTCGGGACGGGGCAAAAAAATCCCCGACGGGCGCCCCGATAAAAAACCTGTCGA